>NC_092729.1:21637480-21937480 GCF_047496885.1 Scyliorhinus torazame
GAGCAAGACTTTTGATAAGGTCCCACATGGGGACTGAAAGCGAAGGTAGGACGCCATGGGAACCAAGTAAATTTAAAAAGTGGATCCTGGGTTAGTTGAGTAACAGGAAGCAGAGGGGGATGATTGAGGCATTTTTTTCTGAACGGAAGCCTGTGTCCAGTCGTGTCACTCAGGGATTAACGTGGGGCTCATTCTGTTTGTGGGTTATATAAAATATTTAGATATGGTTCTCGGAGGGCTGATCAGTAAGTTCACAAACGATACGCAAATCGGTGGGGTGGTAAATCGTGAAGAGTATAGCTATAGACCAGAGGAGGATAGAGGCGGGCTGTTAAGATGTGCTGATCAATACTGTTAGGTACAGAGAATCAGGATTATTATAATTTTTTAAAATTTAGAGTACCCAATTATATTTTTCCAATTAAGGGGCAATTTAGCGTCGCCAATTTACCTACTCTGCACATATTTGGGTCATGGGGGCTAAACCCACGCAAACACGGGGAGAATGTGCAAACTCCACAGGGACAGTGACCGAGGGCCGGGATCGAACCTGGGACCTCAGCGCCGTGAGGCAGCAATGCAAAGCACTGCGCCACCGTGCTGCCCCGAGTACCAGGATTATTACTGGAAATTGGTCAGTTCATGTTTTATCGGAAGACCACCTTAGGCCCGACCTCATCAGAAAAGGTAAACTCCGTTGTGACGTCAGAGTCTTCACTGGGCTTCGTGGGTGGTGGTTGCACCACCAGCAAGACAGCGGCTGCTGCAAGAGTTCTGCAGCGCATTATCTGGCCGCACAAAAGTGGAAATGTTGGCCAGGTGCTACACATGGAGGCCCAGCATCAATAATGATGTTGAGCAACTGGTGCACCAGGGTGATTTCTGCCAGGAACCACAAACCATTACCAACCACAGCCGGCCTCGCTCCAAGGAAATAACCTGGTCGTCCATGGGCACTTACATATTGATTCCGCACACCCTTTCCTGGGAATCACGGTAGCATTGTGGATAGCACAATTTCTTCACAGCTCCAGGGTTCCAGGATTGATTTCCGGCTTGGGTCACTGTCTGTATGAGAGTCTGCATGCTCTCCCCGTGTCTGCGTGGGTTTCCTCCGAGTGCTCCGGTTTCCTCCCACAGTCCAAAGATGTGCAGGTTAGGTGGATTGGCTTGGCTAAATTGCCCTTAGTGTACAAAATTGCCCGTAGTGTCGGGTGGGGTTACTGGGTTATGGGGATAGGGTGGAGGTGTGGACCTTGGGTAGGGCGCTCTTTCCAAGAGCCGGTGCAGACTCGATGGGCCGAAAGGCCTCCTTCTGCACTGTAAATTCTATGAAGTTACTGTTCCGAGAGGACACCTTCTCCAATTGGTTGATGTGCAGGGGATGGGGACGAGAAGCTCAGCAGACACCAAGGACACTCTGCACTGGAATTTTGTATTCCACGGCCTTCGTGGTATTGGTGCAGAAAATGGGACCGTGTTCCAGGGAGGACTGTCAGCACTTTGTCAAAACAAACAGCCTCCCCACATTCAAAAAACTCCGGCCCACCCGGCCTCAGGCGGATTAGCAGAGAGAGCAGTTCAGACGTTCAGAGCATAAGAACATAAGAACTAGGAGCAGGAGTCGGCCATCTGGCCCCTCGCGCCTGCTCCGCCATTCAATGAGATCATGGCTGATCTTTTGTGGACACAGCTCCACTTTCCGGCCCGAACACCAGAAGCCTTTAATCTTCAAAAAACTATCTATCTTTATCTCAAAAACATTTAGTGAAGTAGCCTCTACTGCTTCACTGGGCAAGGAATTCCATAGATTCACAACCCTTTGGGTGAAGAGGTTCCTCCTAAACTCAGTCCTACATCTACATCCGCTTATTTTGAGGCTATGCCCCCTAGTTCTGCTTTCATCCGCCAGTGGAAACAACCTGCCCGCATCTATCCTATCTATTCCCTTCATAATTTTATATGTTTCTATAAGATACCCCCTCATCTTTCTAAATTCCAACGAGTACAGTACCAGTCTACTCAATCTCGCCTCGTAATCCATATCCCTCCAGCTCTGGAATTAACCTAGTTAATCTCCACTGCACACCCTCCAGTGCCAGTACGTCCTTTCTCAAGTAAGGAGACCAAAACTGAACACAATACTCCAGGTGTGGTCTCACTAACACCTTATACAATTCAGCATAACCTCCCTAGTCTTAAGCTCCATCCCTCTAGCAATGAAGGACAGAATTCCATTTGCCTTCTTAATCACCTGTTGCACCTGTACACCAACTATTTGCGACTCATGCACTAGCACACCCTCTCTGCACAGCAGCATGTTTTAATATTTTATCATTTAAACAATAATCCCTTTTGCTGTTATTCCTACCAAACTGGATAACCTCACATTTGTCAACATTGTATTCAATCTGCCAGACGCTAGCCCACTCACTTAGCCTATCCAAATCCCTCTGCAGACTTCCAGTATCCTCTGCACTTTTTGCTTTACCACTCATCTTAGTGTCGTCTGCAAACTTGGACACATTGCCCTTGGTCCCCAACTACAAATCATCTATGTAAATTGTGAATAATTGTGGGCCCAACACTGATGCCTGAGGGACACCACTAGCTACTGATTGCCAACCAGAGAAACACCCATTAATCCCCACTTTTTGCTTTCTATTAATTAACCAACCCTCTATCCATGGTACTACTTTCCCCTTAATGCCATGCATCTTTATCTCATGCAGCAACCGTATGTGTGGCACCTTGTCAAAGGCTTTCTGGAACTCCAGATATACCACATCCATTGGCTCCCCGTTATCTACCGCACTGGTAATGTCCTCAAAAAATTCCACTTAATTAGTTAGGCACGACCTGCACTTTACCATGCTGCGTCTGCCCAATGGGACAATTTCCACCCAGGTGCCTCGCTATTTCTTCCTTGATGATAGATTCCAGCATCTTCCATACTACCGAAGTTAAGCCCACTGGCCTATAATTACCCACTTTCTGCCTACCTCCTTTTTTAAACAGTGGTGTCACGTTTGCTAATTTCCAATCCGCCGGTACCACCCCAGAGTCTAGTGAATTTTGGTAAATTATCACTAGTGCATTTGCAAATTACCTAGCCATCTCTTTTAGCACTCTGGGATGCATTCCATCAGGGCCAGGAGACTTGTCTACCTTTAGGCCCATTAGTTGCCCATCACTCCCTCCCTAGTGATAACAATCCTCTCAAGGTCCTTACCTGTCATAGCCTCATTTCTGTCAGTCACTGGCATGTTATTTGTGTCTTCCACTGTGAAGACCGACCCAAAAAACCTGTTCAGTTCCTCAGCCATTTCCTCATCTCCCATTATTAAATCTCCCTTATCATCCTCTGAAGGACCAATGTATACGTTAACCACTCTTTTTTGTTTTATATATTTGTGGAAACTTTTACTCTCTGTTTTTATATTCTGAGCAAGTTTACTCTCATAATCTATCTTACTCTTCTTTATATCTTTTTAGTAGCTTTCTGTTGCCACCTAACGATTTCCCAGTCCTCTAGTCTCCCACTAATCTTTGTCACTTTTTCTGCCTTTTCCTTCAATTTGATACTCTCCCTTATTCCCTTAGGTATCCACGGTCGATTTTCCCTCTTTCTACCGTCCTTCCTTTTTGTTGGTATAAACCTTTGCTGAGCACTGTGGAGAATCGCTTGCAAGGTTCTCCACTGTTCCTCAACCGTTTCACCATAAAGTCTTTGCTCCCAGTCTAACTTAGCTAGTTCTTCTCTCATCCCCTTGTAATCTCCTTTGTTTAAGCACAAAATACGAGTGTTTGATTTTACCTTCTCACCCTCCATCTGTATTTTAAATTCCAACATATTGTGATCGCTCCTTCTGAGCAGATCCCTACCTATGAGATCATGAGTCAATCCTGTTTCATTACACATGACCAGATCTAGGACCGCTTGTGCCCTCGTAGGTTCCATTACATACTGTTCTCGGAAACTATCGCGGATACATTCTATAAACACCTCCTCAAGACTGCCTTGACCGACCTGGTTAAACCAATCGACACGTTGATTAAAATCCCCCATGATAGCTGCTGTACCATTTCTACATACATCCGTTATTTCTTTGTTTATTGCCTGCCCCACCATACTGTTACTATTTGGTGGCCTATAGATTACTCCTATCAGTGACTTTTTCGCCTTACTATTCCTGATTTCCACCCAAATGGAATCAACCTTATCCTCCTTAGCACCGATGTCACCCCTTACTATTGCCCTGATGTCATACTTAAATAACAGAGCTACACCACCTCCCTTACCATCCACTCCGTCCTTCCGAATAGTTTGATACCCTTGGATATTTACCATCCTTTAACCATGTTTCAGTAATGGCCACTAAATCATAGTCATTCACGATGATTTGCGCCATCATTTACCTTATTCTGAATACTACGAGCATTCAGGTAAAGTACACTTATGTTTGCTTTTTTAACTATACCAGCCACGCATTCATCCTATCTAGCCTGACATTCCTACTCTGACTAAGTCAACAATGAAGCAGTAACCCAGCAGACAATGAAACATCAAGTTGGCTAAAGACCTCCTCTCACATCACACCACCCCCACCGCGCCCCCCACCAAATCTTACGTCCACTGGAATCACTTAGCAGAGCTATGAAACATAATTTTCCCAATGTGGCGGGGAGGCTGGAGGTGCAGCAGGTCTCTCAAAAGACGCAGCAGGACTCGATTAAAGGAGACACGTTATTTAAAGTGGGCGGCCTAGACTTTGATATAAATTTTGCATCAGGCGCAATTTTGGTACAGAATTGAGGCGAAGTCTGGACCAGTCTCATACACGATGGACCTGCAAGGCAGCCGGTGACCTTGTAAGGAGCAGTGAGGCTAACACCCAATGGCTGAACAGTTCGAACCATCTGGCATCACAGTGCCCCCTGCATCAGATCCGGAAACGAGGCAATTGGAGGGTTCAAAAGCGGACACACCGATGACCGCCGAGGGAGCAGTAAAGGGGGAACCAAATGTAGTGGTCGAATCCCCCAGGTAAATTCCTGCTGCTGGCAATGACACTCTCCATTGCTGGGGAGGCCGGGTAGCGGACTGAGGCGAGCGACCGTGTCTCAGAAGATCCTGACAGATTAGCCGTATGAAAGACTGTTCTGAACTGCCAGATTTTAATCTCAACCTTTCCGTGTACACTGTAAATGACCCATGTTGTATGCATGTTACAGGGTAACGTTAGGGGGTAATGTGACAGCGCTGCTACTTTAACGGGTGACCTCTTTCTGCTCACGTAACCAGCTCAGGACATATCATGTGTGAATGTACGAACTCCGACCAATGGGGAAAAAGTGGGGGAGGGGGGGGGTAAGAAGTGGAGGGACAACGTGGACTCCGCAGCTGCAGAGTGAACACCTGTTTCTGAGCCCTCCTTGCTTGTATATAGTTCACCCTTTCCTTGTTCTCAATAAACCCGTTTTGTTATACAAGAATCCTCCGCAGTGCTGCCTCAAATCGCCGAAGTTTCATGGTCACCATGGCAGAGGCGAGCTTTTCCATTCTGGATAAAGAGAACGTCAATGCAGCAGTCACCTGAATGAGCACTGGCAACACCATCCTCACCCTGAGTGAGAATCCAGGTCATACTGAAGGAGGTGACACAGCGCTGTGACAATCTCCTGGTTGAATCAGATCGCCACATACTCTGCACCTGGCCTACGTGTGGGCTAAAGTGGAAAAGTGTTCTTGTAAAGCCCCCTTCACGTCTCTCTACACCGAGCGTCCCCTCTATGAAGTCTTTGCTCCATGTGTTAGTCATGTTCCAGGTCCAGAGACACTGTAACTACGGTCCCCATACCTCTTCCAAAGCTGTGTCATCAAATCCTCTGACCTCCCTGAATATAAGCAGCACGCAATACAACCTCTAGAAACACCACTAACGTTCCAGTTACACAACTGGACAAGTAATGTAAATTAACTCATTTCACATTGAATGGAAATGGACATGGGAATGGTATAAATTGGTGGGAGAGAATTTCAATCACAGAATGAAAATATTTATATTGAAATATTGCCAGACTGGGAACCAATGTAGATCAGTGAGCACAGCGGTGATAGGTGTTAGGGATAGGGTGCAAGTTAGGATCTGGACAGCTGAGTTCAGGATGGGCTGTGCTTCATGGAGCTTTGCAACAGGAATTGTGTGCGTAGAATATCACTGGTATAGAGGAATCTGGATTTCTCAAAGAAACAGAAGATGGTTTATTCTGCAGCCGTGATAATACTAAGGTGGCGATAGCACGTTGTAGGATTGGGAATGTAGAGACGATTTGGATATAAATCATTTCAGTGTCAATGAGAGGATGGAGGTTGGAAACAGCCACCAACATCAATGCGAGAGCGGAATGAAAAGACAGCACAGAAATGGCATTAGTGATTGGAACTAAAGAACACGGATTCAATCTTTCCAAGAAGTAAATGACTACAGCAATAATCCACTTAATGTGGTTTATACAATAAATAACTTACCAGGTACACCAACAATAGCCAGGAGAGGATAATAACCCCTTTGAATTCTGCCAAGTATGTCCATGATCCTCCATGCTAAAGGGATATAACCGAGAGTGTAAAAGAGGAAACCCAGGGCTAAACTCCCGTCTATTGTTGGAAGGTTCCATTCGAGTGTTCTGAGATTCTGATCCCTTGTTGCAACGTTCCCATCGATTGTTCCCAGACTTTGATCCATTGCTGCAATGTTCCGATCGATTGTTCGCAGATTCTGCTCCCTCCTCTCGGTCTCTCTGGAGCCGCTGATCACCGTAAATGTTGGAGTTGATGCTCCCGCTGACAGGTTGGATAACACATTGAAAGGAATCCCTTATTTAACAGAAGCGGGAAACCCTCCAGCGACACGATTAGGGTCCATGGAGACTGATATTAATTACAGTCACTAAACAAACAGGGTCAGTTAACCCTTTTCAATCCAACACATTTATATCGTTTTGGGTGCTGTTAGACGATTGTAGTTTAGTCGGGCAGCATGGTCGGCACGGGCTTGGAGGGCCGAAGGGCCTGTTCCTGTGCTGTACATTTCTTTGTTCTTTGTTTTGTTCTGGCACTGATCTTGGCCCTGTGACACAGAAGGGAAGGGAAGAGAATAGAACATCGATAGTGATCGCGGATTCAATGGTTCGGAGGACGGATAGTATATTCTGTGGTCGCGAAACGAAACTCCCGGAAGGTATGTTGCCTCCCGGGTGCGAGGGTCAGCAACGTCTAGATCGAGCCGACAGGATGCTTAACGCGGGGGTTGGGGGGGGGGGGGTTGCGGCGGGAGTGCGGGTAACCAACATGAAGTCGTTGTGCACATTGGCACCAAAAACATAGCTCAGAAAGGGGTTGAGGATCTAAAAAGTGATTTTCGGGAGTTAGGTTGGAAGCTAAAGAGCGGGACCAGCAGAGTAGTAATCTCAGGATTGCTGCCGGTGCCGCGTGCTAGTGAGGCAAGGAACAAGAGAGCTAGTGCAGCTGAAAGCGTGGCTACAGAGCTGGTGCAGGAGGGAAGGTTTCAGATATGTAGACCATTGGGATACATTCTAGGGAAGGTGAGACCTATACATGAAGGACGGGTTGCAACTAAACTGGAGGGGCACCAATATCTTCTGCGGGAGGTTTTCTGGAGCTCTTCGGGAGGATTAAACTAGTTTGGCAGGGGTACGGGAAACAGAGCTACGGATGAGATGAAAGGGTAGCTATTGAACGGGCAGAAACCGTATGCAGCGAGTCTGTGAGGAAGGATAGGCAGTTGATAGGGCAATGTAGCACTGAGTGGGATGGGTTAAAGTGTGTCTGTTTCAATTCAAGGAGTGTCAGGAATAATGGAGATGAACATAGAGCATGGATAAGTACTTGGAACCACGATGCGATTGTCATTACGGAGTCATAGATTTCACAGGGGCAGGAATGGTTATTCGATGTTCCGGGGTTTAGATGTTTTTAGAAGAACCGGTAGGGAGCTTAAAGAGGAGGGGAAGTGGCACTGTTTCATAGGGAGTGCATCATAGTTGCAGAAAAGGAGATAGTCTAAGAGGTTTTGTTTACTGAGTCAGTATGGGTGGAAGTCAGAAACACGAAAGGAGCAGTCACTTTATTGGGATATTTCCCCAGACCCCCAAAGCAACAGAAAAATTGAGGAAGAGGTTGGGCGGCAGATCTTGAAAGGTGCAAAAGTAACAGAGTTGTTGGCATGGGTGACCAACTTCCCTGATATTGACTGGAACCTGTTTAGTGCAAATGGTTTGGATGGAGCAGATTTTGTGAGTTGTGTCCAGGAAGTATTCCTGACTCAATATGTAGGTAGGCCGACAAGGCGGAAGGCTATATTGGATTTGGTACTTGGCAACTAAACAGGCCAGGTGTCAGATGTCTCGGCGGGATAGCATTTCAGTGACAGTGACCACATCCCCTTCACCATTACCATAGTCATGGCGATGGATAGGAACGGACAGTATGGGAAGGTATTTAAATGGGGGAAGGGATATTATACCGCTATTAGACAGGGGCTGAGGAGCATACATTGGTAACAAATGTTCTCAGGGAAATGCACAGCAGTAATGTGCGGGTTGTTTAAGGATCACTTGCTGCGGGTGCTGGATAGTTGTGTCCCACTGAGACATGGAAGGGATGATAAGGTGAAGGGACCTCGGGAAACAAGTGATGTGGAGCTTATAGTCAAGAGGAATAAAGAAGCTTCCGTAAGTTTGAGGAAGCAAGGAACTGGCACGGCTCGAGAGGGTTACAAGGTAGGCAGGAAGGAACTCAAAATTGGCCTCAGGAGAGCTAGAAGGGGGCATGAAAAAGCCCTGGTGGGAAGGATTAGGGGAAACCCCAAGGCTTTCTACAATTATGTGAGAAATATGAAGACGATCAGAGTGAGAGCTCAGGGATAGTGGAGGGAACTTGTGTCTAATGCCGGAGTAGGTTCAGGAGGCCCAAAATGAATATTTACCTTCAGTATTCGCGAAAGAGAAGGACCGTGTTGGTCGTGAGAACAGTGTGAATCAGGTCAACAGGTTCGAACAGTTTGATATTGAGAAGGAGGATGTGCGAGGAATTTTGAAAAGCATCAAGACAGATAAGTCCCCGAGCCAGATGGGATATACCCAAGGTTGCCACGGCGAGCGAGGAAGGAGATTGCTGCGCCGTTGGCGATGATCTTTGCGTGCTCACTCTCTGCTGGAGTAGTACCGGATAATTGGAGGGAGGCAAATGTTGATCCCCTGTTCAAGAAAGGGAATAGGGAACTCCCTGTGAATTACAGACCATTGAGTTTTACGTCCGTGGCAAGCAAAATACTGGAAAGTATTCAGAGATACAGGATTTATCATTATTAAGAAAAAAAAACATTGTTTGATCAGAGATAGTCAGCATAGCTTTATGAGGGGCAGGTCATGCCTCACAAGCCTTATTGAATTCTTTGAGAATGTGATGAGATACATTGATGAAGATCGGGCAGTGGATATAACGTATATGGATTTCAGTAAGGCATTTGATAATGTTCCCAATGGGAGGCTCAGTCAGAAAGTCAGGGGGCATGTGATAAAGGTAAATTTGACAGCCTGAATACATAATTGTCTGGATGAAAACGACAGCGAGTGGTAGTGGGTGTAGAGTATTCCGCCTGGAGGTCGGTGACCATTGGTGTCCCTCAGGGATCTGTTCTGGAACCTTTGCTCCTTTAAATGACTTGGATGAGGATGTTGAAGGGTGGATTAGTAAGTTTGCTGATGATACTAACGTTGATGGAGTTTTAGATAGTGCCGAGGGCTGTTGCATGTTACAACAGGACATTGACAGGACGCAGAGTAGGGCTCAGAAGTGGCAGATGAAGTTTAATCAGGACAAATGTGAGGTAATGCATTTTGGAAGGTCTAATGCAGGTAGGGAATATACAGTGAATGGTAGAACCCTCAAGAGTATTGAAAGTCAAAGAGATCTAGGAGTACAGGTCCACAGGTCATTGAAAGGGGCAACACAGGTGGAGAAGGTAGTCAAGAAGGCATACGGCATGCTTGCCTTCATTGGCCGGGGCATTGAGTATAAGAATTGGCAAGTCATGTTGCAGCTGTATAGAACCTTAGTTAGGCCACACTTGGAGTATAGTGTTCAATTCTGGTCGCCACACTACCAGAAGGATGTGGAGGCTTTAGAGAGGGTGCAGAAGAGATTTACCAGAATGTTGCCTGGTATGGAGGGCATTAGCTATGAGGAGCGATTGAATAAACTCGGTTTGTTCTCACTGGAACGAAGGAGGTTGAGGGGAGACCTGATAGAGGTATACAAAATTATGAGGGGCATAGGCAGAGTGGATAGTCAGAGGCTTTTCCCCAGGGTAGAGGGGTCAATTACTAGGGGGCATAGGTTTAAGGTGAGAGGGGCAAGGTTTAGAGTAGATGAACGAGGCAAGTATTTTACGCAGAGGGTAGTGGGTGCCTGGAACTCGCTACCGGAGGAGGTAGTGGAAGCAGGGACGATAGGGACATTTAAGGGGCATCTTGACAAATATATGAATAGGATGGGAATAGAAGGATACGGACCCAGGAAGTGTAGAAGATTGTAGTTTAGTCGGGCAGCATGGTCGGCACGGGCTTGGAGGGCCGAAGGGCCTGTTCCTGTGCTGTACATTTCTTTGTTCTTTGTTCTTTGTGTGCAGCGGAGATTTACCAGGATGTTGCCTGGTATGGAGGGAAAATCTTATGAGGAAAGGCTGATGGACTTGAGGTTGTTTTCGTTAGAGAGAAAAAGGTTAAGAGGAGACTTAATAGAGGCATACAAAATGATCAGGGGGTTAGATAGGGTGGACAGTGAGAGCCTTCACCCGCGGATGGAAATGGCTAGCACGAAGGGACATAGCGTTAAACTGAGGGGTAATAGATATAGGACAGGGGTCAGATATAGGTTCTTTACGCAAAGAGGGGTGAGGCCGTGGAATGCCCTACCTGCAACAGTAGTGAACTCGCCAACATTGAGGGCATTTAAAAGTTTATTGGATAAGCATATGGATGATAATGGCATAGTGTAGGTTAGATGGCTTTTGTTTTTTGACTTCCCATGTCGGTGCAACATCGTGGGCCGAAGGGCCTGTACTGCGCTGTATCGTTCTATGTTCTATGTTCTATTTACAGTGGACCACTATAGTATATTTTTATTTTCAGTTGTCGTTGGTGGTATATCATAATTTAGCACACTTGCGTAGTATATCATAATGTAGCAACATTGGCGAGTTTTGGCTCCCCAGACCTAGAATACCTGACGCTAAAACGCCGCCCCTACTCCCTTCCGCGGGAGTTCAACTCCATCATCCTGTCGGCAGTTTACATCCCACCGCATGCGAGTGTGAAAACCGCACTGGACGGAATATTCACCACGACAAATCGCCTTGAAACGAAACATTCAGAGGCCTTGTTCATTGTAGCTGGAGTATTCAGTCAGGACAAGCTCAAGTGCATACTACCAAATTACCACCAACACGTCACCTGTTCCACGAGAGGCCCAAACATTCTGGACCACTGCTACACAAATATCAAACATGCCTCCCTCTGTTTCGCCCGCCCAAACTTTGGCAAATCTGACCACAAGGCTCCTGCTCCCGGCCTATAAGCAAAATCTGAAGCGGGAGAATCCGTCAAAGAAAGTTGTGCATTGTTGGTCTGAGAAATCGGATGATCTCCGACAGGACTGCTTGGAGTCACTGGACTGGTCAGTATTTTAAACTCTACGACGAGCCTGAACGAGTGCGCCACTACAGTAAATGACTTCATTAGTAAGTGTGGAGAAGACTGCGTGACAAAGAAACAAATCTGCGTGTTTCCCAACCGGAAACCCTGGATGAACAGGGATATCCACTGTTTGCTGAAGTCTAGATCTGAGGCATTCAGGTCAGGGGACCCTGACCAATACAAGAAAGCCCCATATGATCTATGGAGATCCATCAAAGATGCCAAAAGACAGTCCCGGACCAAGCTCGAAACCCAGGCCTGCCACACGGACCCCCGCCCAATATGGCATGGTCTGCAAGACCTAACGGGCTACAAGATGAAGGCAGCTAAAACCGCCGGCTCCAATGCACCCCTCCCTGATGAGCTCAACGAATTCTATGCGCGCTATGAACAAGAGGTCAGCGAGAGCAAGCCCTCCACCCCAGAAGCCTCGGATGAACTTGTATCTGAGATCACCATTGCATGTGTAGAGCAGCCTTCTCGAAAGTCAACCCTCGGAAAGCCACTGGCCCAGATGGGGGACCCGGACACGCTCTCAGGTCTTTCGCGGATCAGCTGGCGAGTTTATTCGCAAACATCTCCAACGTCTCTTCACAACAATCTGAGGTCCCTATCTGCTTCAAGAAAACGACCATCATCCCTGGACCAAAAAAAAGCCAAGCAGCATGCCTTAATGACTATCATCCAGTGGCTCTGACATCCATCATCATGAAGTGCTTAGAAAGACTAGTGATGGCACGAATCAACTCCAGCCTCCCGGATTGCCTTGATCCACTAGTTTGCCTGCTGCTGCAACAGGTCCAGAGCAGACAGCATCTCCATAGCCCTGCACTCTACCATACAACACATAGATAACAAAGTCACCTATGTCAGACTCCTATTTATCGACGACAGCTCAGCTTTCAACACCATCATTCCTACAAAATTCCTCTCCGACCTGCGTGGCATTGGTCTCGACTCCTCCGCTTGTGACTGGATGCTGAACTTTCTAACCCACAGGCCACAATCAGTAAGGATAGGCAACAACACCACCTCCACGATCATCCTCAACACCGGTGCCCCACAAGGCTGTGTCCTCAGCCCCCTACTATACTCCTTATACACCTATGACTGCATGGATAAAATTCCCCTCCAACTCGACTTTCAAATTTGCTGATGACACCACAGTAGTGGGTCGGATTTCAAACAATGACGATACAGAGTACAGGAATAAGATAGAGAATCTGGTGAACTGGTGCGACGACAATAATCTCTCCCTCAATGTCAACAAAACGAAGGAGATTGTCATCGACTTCAGGAAGCGTAGTGGAGAACATGCCCCTGTCTACATCAATGGGAACGAAGTAGAAAGGGTCGAGAGCTTCAAGTTTTTAGGTGTACAGATCACCAACAGCCTGTCTTGGTCCCCCTATGCCAACACTATAGTTAAGAAAGCCCACCAACGACTCTACTTTCTCAGAAGATTAAGGAAATTTGGCCTATCAGCTACGACCCTCATCAACTTCTACAGATACACCACAGAAAGTATTATTTGTGGTTGTATCACAGCTTGATATGGATCCTGCTCTGCCCAAGACCGCAGGAAATTACAAAACGTCGTGAATGTAGCCCAATCCAACAAGCAAACCAGCCTCCCATCCATCGACTTTGTCTACAATTCCCGCTGCCTCGGAAAGTCAGCCAGCATAATTAAGGACCCCACGCACCCCGGACATACTCTCTTCCACCTTCCTCCGTCAGGAAAAAGATACCAAAGTTTGACGTCACGTACCAACCGACTCAAAAACAGCTTCTTCCCTACTGCCATCAGACTTTTGAATGGATCTACCTCATATTAAAGTCATCATGCATGTAGCTACTTCCTTAATGTTGCTGAGGTCCTGGAATTGAATTTCTAAGTATGAGGCTTGTAAAGTATTGTTGTAATCCACGAATATTTTCTGCGCTGAAAGATGAACAATGCTTTGGACAGTTAATTAACATGTTGGTTACACGGTGGTGCTCCTTCTGGGAGGATAGGGTTCTGTGGGTTGGGGTGCATGTGGGTGGTGCTGCTATGTGCGAGGGTGCGTTTGTGGTGGGACTTTAATTTCGGTCACTGAATTCTCTGACGTCTACAAGCATTCCCGCACTCCACCCAGCCACCCCCCCCCCCCTCCACCTGCTCTACCAGATTTAAAGAGGGACAAATTCCGGCTGGGATTGTTCAAACAATAAGGCGTGTTCCACGCTTACCTAGCTAAAACAGTTAGCGGTTGTTAGAATTTAGCTTTCCCTGCGCACAGTCCGACAGAAGACTGTCAATATTTTCATACCATCATTTGGTTGCATCTAACACACACAAGGTAGATGCAACAAGAGTCACACAGATAATACAATTTTCACTTTCCGAATAAAACACGCAGAAGAGAGGAAATTCACGTCTTGAATGCATCGTGTCTATCAGTGGGTCAGTCACTCACTCTGCACATATTTGGTTCACATCCGCCTCCTCACTTTTACTTTCGCTATAATATGGCGTTCAGTTTAACTCTCTGTACTGATTTCTGCAGGTGTCTTTCTGCGTCAAATTCGGAGGAACCATTCAGGGATTTGTATTCTGTTGTCTCAGGTCGGAGTGTATGGTCACAAGCAAAACTGAAATAATATCGAAATCTGATCATGATATTACATATTATTTTCAGTTATGTATTTAGTATTTAATATAATGTACTATTTTATAAAGAGGAATATACACCACATTTTTCAATTGCTTCCTGAAATTCCTCTGTGTGACGGCATATATACAAGTGTTTGTGCAGCAGCTTAGGAGCTGCATCATGAAACCTATTTCCAATACAAAGACGGGCATATGTCCATAAATCGCGGCCATATTAAATATTCGCCACCACACAGGATAAGTCATGTACACAGACCATAAAACTATGCAGTTCCCGGAGATCGCAAACCGTAAAATTATGGATTTTCTTCGACTCTCCATCTTTGGGTATTTCTGACTGTTTACATTGCTTTCATTTCGCAGACTTCTGCGTGCTCTGCTGCTCACTAAAATGTGCCGGACCGTTAAAACATTGAGGAGTAAAATCAGAACAAATGGGAACCCTGGCGTGAAAATATTATGTAATAACTCAATGGCGCCCCAAAACCGTGAGATCATAGTTATGGTATTCATGTAACAAAACCAAATATTATTGTTCATCTAGTACCAAGCTGTCAGCATAAAATACCAGGTGGTGTCCTTTAAAGTGCTCAGAACAGCCACTGTTCCCAAGACCAAGGCCGCCATTTTATCGGTGCTGTATCTTCTTTTCAGCTTCTGACAACAAATGACAATGAATCGATCAAAGGTGAACCAGCAAAAGCGACGGTGAACCAGCAAAAGCAATCAGCAACCGCATAAAGCGTGAATTTTGCACACTGGAATGATCTTCACACTTATTAACTGATACGCAATTGGAATTTGCCTCAATATCAGGTCCAGGAAATCGATCTGCCGATGCCATGGCCACCAGGTAGCAAGTAGTTGAACTGGAAAGTCAACACTTTACCCGAGACAATATCACAATCTTCACTCCGTTGACTGTGAGGATAAATAATACAATTACGAGAAACTGTGACAACGTGCAATCTGAACAAACGAGATGGAGAGAATGGTGTGTGTTCAATTTCTTGATTAGCAAATCTGCGGTGATGGAAGTTACCGTGCATCCCATGAAAACCGTTTTGATATCATCTTTGTGCAGTATTGGGAAGCAAACTCATTAACCCATTTTCCCTGTAACGTCTTAAAGGAAACGGGGTCAATAACATGGGAAAAATCCGTGATAATCAAGACGAAAAATAAAGTAATCAGGTACATCAAATTATGAAGTAGGAGTGCCAATGAATAGGATTATCATTAATGCTTGTTCTCCAGTCCCTGGCCATTACTCGTTCAGGAGATAGTATCATGCAAATACATTTTGGTTGAGAAGTTGAAACCATTTCATTGGAAATTACTCTTAAGGCTCAAGTGTGGCAGAAGTGGTCAGTAGCCGAGCAAATTAACCCTGCAGCCAATTTAGAAATGCGTATAGCAGTACATGAATAGCAGAAGATGAAATGTAAAAAGGGAAAACGAGTCTATGGGAACAGTGAGCTAATTATTAGAACGCTTGATTGCACGTCCAGGCAATGTGAGACATTGATGAGGCAGAACACAAGAAACAGAAGGATCGGCAAAGAATTAGGGTCTAGGCACTGGAGCCTCTATCGGCATCCTATAGCTGTTTGGACTGAAGTTGACCTTCATGCCTAATCCCCATCTTCCTCGCTCAGAGACGTACATTTATCTAATACTAAAAAAAAATCGATTTTGGAACAATCTATCCATTCCCGGGACAATGATCCCAAAGGTAAGGGGCAGCACGGCGGCACAGTGGTCAGCACTGCTGCCTCACGCCGCCGAGGTGCCAGGTTCAATCCCGGCTCTGGGTAACTTTCTGTGTGGAGTTTGCACATTCTCCCCATGTTTGCGTGGATTTCGCACTCACAACACAAAGATGTGCAGGCTAGGTGTATTGACCACGTTAAATTGTCCCTTAATTGGAAAAAATGAATTGGGTACTCTAAATTTTTTTTAAAAAATGACCTCACAGGTTCGCAACACTTTTGTGCAGAAGTTTTCTTGCATCTAACACATACATAATTGGTCACTGTCTTGAGTATCTGACTGTTCGATGTAGACTGAATACCTTCAGGTCATATAAATTCTAATTGTCTACCCAGTCAAACGCCTTCAAAATCTACTGCTACAATGTGATCACCTCTCGGTTCTTTCTGGAAACTAAAAAGAAAATTACACCCCATAATATGTATTAATTCCCAATCCGTCAGTGTGCATAACCGATGGGTCAAATTAATGACGCACATTCGACTAGCTCCAATAGAAGCATGTTCTGTCTGAGATATGGACACTGGAACATCGCACATTTGCCAGGTAGTATCCCAGTGAAATCCGGTCACGTTGTTAATTCATCCTGATTCTGTTCTCCAATTGACTTGCAAGAAATACCAAGATGCAATTTCCCTTCCCAATCGTTCACTCCACGAGCACGCTAATGGCAAACCTGACGATTATAGGCCGCTCAATCTGATTTATGTGTCGGGTATACAATTACAATTCATTATCAGAGACATGATAAACTGTCGCGTAGAAAGCACGGATTTATCAGAGATAACCATATTGAAGAATGTCAACTCTTACTAACTCAGTCGAACGTATTAGTTATAGAATCATAAAAGCTACAGTGCAGAAGGAAGCCATTCGGCCCTTCTAGTCTTCACAGGCCCTTGAACAGAGCACCCTACCCAAGCTCACACCTCCACACTATTCCCGTAATCCAGTCACGCCACCTGTCCTGACCTTTTTTAGCACCAAACGCAATTTCGCACGGCCAATGCACCTAACCTGCACACCTTTGGACTGTGGGTGGAAACTGGAGGACCCGGAGGAAACCCACTCAAACACGGAAGTCCAGACTCCGCACAGACAGTGCCCAAAGCCGGAAGTCGAACCTGGGACCCTGGAGCTATGAAGCAACTGTGCTAACCATTGTGTTACCATGCCGCCATTTTCTGGAAGAAAGCACGAGGTATGATGAGGCTGGTGCAGTGACATTTGACTATATGGTTTTTCGTAAGGTTCACACATGTGAATCCCCATCGGCTAAATAGGAAGTTAGCGCTCCCATATTTTTCCGATTTTTATAAATAACTTAGAAGTGGGAGTCACGGGCAAAATCTCTAACTTTGCAGATGATTCGAAGCTAGAGGCGGCATAGTAGCGCATTAGTTAGCACTGTTGCTTCACAGCACCAAGCTTGGATTCCAGGCTTGGGTCCCTGTCTTTGCGGAATCCGCACGATCTCCCCGTGTCTGCGTTGGTTTTCTCCAAGTGCTTCTGTTTCATCCCACAAGGCCCGAAGGACGTGTTTCATAGGTGAATTGAATATTCTGAATTAACCCTTTGTGTACCCGAACAGGCGCCGGAATGTGGCCACTAAAGGATTTCACAGTCACCTCATTGCAGTGTTAACGTAAGCCTACTTGTGATAATACTAAAGATGATTATAATTAATGTGAGTAGTTAATTGTGAGAATGACGCTGAGTGACTTGAAAGAGACATTCACTTGGCCAACTAGGCAGGCCGCTGGCAGATGAACGCCAATGCAGCGGAATATTAAGTAATGCATTTTGGTAGAAGACACACGGGGAGATAATACAGACTGAATGGTAGAACTTCCTACATCTTATTGAACTTCGAATCCATTCTGCCAGGGACCCATTGATCCCAAACATTTTCATTTGTAAACCAACTTGCCACGTGGCACTGTATCAAATGCTTTCTGAAAGACCAAATATACAATATCCACGGCACTACCTTTATCCACTGCCGGCTTAACTCGTCAAATTCCCAAATAATTTGTCCGACATTGCTTTCGCTTGACAAAGGCTTGTTAACTGTCCAATATTAAATTATTTTTATCTCAGTGAATATTTGTCGCTACTGGTAGTGCAGCCTTCACCCGTTTTCTGCGTCACCCTTTGCCCCTTTCTTAATCAACAGCGTCGCACGTGCAATCCTCCAAGTCGACCGGGATTTATCCTGTGTTCAGAGATGCCTGGAACTTTTCTGTCAATTGGTCCGCAATTTGCTTCCTTAATCTCTCCGAAATCTGGAATGTCTCCCTTTCGGAGCTGCCGCCTACTCCACAATGTGCACTGCCAGCCGTTTTAGAACATTTTCTTTTCTATCATTATACTACTCAGTTGCTCAACACCACATTTTCAACTGGGCCATTGCCACCATCTTGTAAGTTATTACAGACAGAAGCAAAATACTCATTTGCAATCCTGCCACACCCGTTGCTTTAGTTTGAAGTTTACCGCGCTTGTTCCATTCGAATTCTTGAAGAATTGCTATTTGTTTTAGCACAGAATGCAATCCTGTATTCATTCTTCCCCTTTGCCTTTCTTACTCCAATTTAACCTCTCTCCTGCACTTGAGATACTCTTCCTGATTTCTATTGCTATTATTATTCCGGCATACATCATATGCCTCTTTTTTCTTCCTCAAATAATCAATATTCTTCGTCATGCAAGGTAGCTTTGGTTACTATGTATTTATTTCTTATTGGTTACAAAACTAGCTTGCACTCTATACATTACTCCTTTGAACATCTCCCGTTATCCATTGACTGTTTTATCCACCAATATGCATTTCCAATCAACCTGCTCCAGTTTAACTTTCAGACCCCTAAACGTTGCCGTATTCCACTCTGGGATTTTAATACGTGACTGATTTTTATCCTTTTACAACTTAATATAGAATCCAATTATTTTATGATCGCTAGTTACCAACGGCTCTTCCACTCTGATGTTTTCCAACTGCCCTGCCTCATTCCATACGGCCAGATCCAGCAGTTTTCCATTTGAAAATACTGGAAATGTACTGTTCTAGAAAAATCTCCTGCACACACTGCACGAATTTCTCCCTCTCCCTGCCCCTCTCCCTCCGCGCCCCACATCCCACCCGCTTCCCCGTCCAAATTAGGATGACTTAAATCCACAACTATTACAACCCTGCTTACCCTGCAGGTTTCCATAACCTGCCTACAAATGCTATGTTTCCCTTTCTCCCCACTCTTTGGAATTCTATAGTAAATAGTAAAGACGGTTACTGCTCGATTCCTGTTTCTTACCTCCAGCAACTGCATCTGATGGCAAGAGCTCTGATATTTTCTCTGAACAAGACTACTGCACCTCCTCATTTTTACCCACCCTGTTCCTACTAAAATCCTTTTAACCCGGGATGTTAATTATCCAGTCCTGTCCTGGTGTCAGCCATATTTCTGTCAATACTGCTATGTCGCATGGCCCTAGTCCAATTTCTGTTTGTATTTCCTTAATTTTGTTCACTCCATTCCGAGGATTTACATGTATGCAATTTAACCATGCCCTTATCTCTTTCAGGATCTTTGGAAGGTGAGCCTTTCCTTGTTTCCTTTCAGAACTCAAGAGTTTTCTGACTCCTTTTCCGCATTCCCCACGTTCTCTCTTTTTCTTCCACTCGTACATCTAAAATTGAGTCCATCAGTCAACCCACCCCCTGCTGTACACGTTTCAGTCCACCCCCGCTACATTATCTATTTATATAAATGTTCAATGCAGCAATACGCCAACAGCAATGCTATATAGAATCCTATCATCCTTGAAAAGTTACAGCACAGAGAGAGGCCATTCGGCCCATCTTGTCCATGTCAGCTTGAGGACACTCAGGTGCCCTTTCCAATCCAACCATCCTGTGACCGGTCCATAGCTCTGTAACTTAGAGCTCTTAAGGTGTAGATCCATTTATCTTGCACAATAGTTTAGTGTCCCTGAGGTTTCACGTGTTTCCAAATGTCCGCTCCACACCTTCTGCCACTTGTCTTGACTCTATGTCCCCTGGTTATAGAAATCTCCTTCAAGGGAAACAATTTAATGCTGTCCACCCCATCTCTTGCCCTCAAAAGTTTGTACATCTCTGTGAAAGTCAATATTTTCGCTTCTGTGAGAGAAAAATTCAACACACTCGTTAAGACAGAATAACAAGCTTTATTGTCGAAAACAACTGCCTGCAGTAATGGCTGAAACTTGAAGGCAGAGAGAAGTCAACAAAACTGCTGAGTCTGTCACAAGTCCTCCAACCTAAAAATAAGACCCATTGGTGTGAGGTAAGTGCCATATTATTATTAAATATATATTTTTAAAAATTTATTTAACAACTAGATCTTGGTTGGAGGTTAGAGGGACGGCAGGGAAGGGAGTGCAATGTTCCTCCTGCAGGATGTTTGAGGTGAGGGATGCCGTTAGTGTCCCTGCTGATTTTACCTGCAGGAAGTGCAGCCATCTCCAGCTCCTCCAAGACCGAGTTAGGGAACTGGAGCTGGAGTTGGATGAACTTCGGATCATTCGGGAGGCAGAAGGGGTCATAGATAGCAGCTTCAGGGAATTAGTTACACCAAAGATTGGAGATAGATGGGTAACTGTAAGAGGGACTGGGAAGAAGCAGTCAGTGCACAGTGCAGGGATCCCCTGCGGTCGTTCCCCTGAGTAACAAGTATACCACTTTGGATACTTGTGGGGGGGGGGGGACTTACCAGGGGTCAGCCATGGGTTACGGGCCTCTGGCACGGATTCTGTCCCTGTTGCTCAGAAGGGAAGGGGGGAGAGGAGCAGAGCATTAGTAATTGGGGACTCGATAGTCAGGGGCACAGATGGGAGATTTTGTGGGAGCGAGAGAGACTCACGTTTGGTATGTTGCCTCCCAGGTGCAAGGGTACGTGATGTCTCGGATCGTGTTTTCCGGGTCCTTAAGGGGGAGGGGGAGCAGCCCCAAGTCGTGGTCCACATTGGCACTAACGACATAGGTAGGAAAGGGGACACGGATGTCAGGCAGGCTTTCAGGGAGCTAGGATGGAAGCTCAGAACGAGAACAAACAGAGTTGTTATCTTTGGGTTGTTGCCCGTGCAACGTGATAATGAGATGAGGAATAGGGAGAGAGAGCAATTAAACACGTGGCTACAGGGATGGTGCAGGCGGGAGGGATTCAGATTTCTGGATAACTGGGGCTCTTTCTGGGGAAGGTGGGACCTCTACAGACAGGATGGTCTACATCTGAACCTGAGGGGCACAAATATCCTGGGGGGGGGGGAGATTTGTTAGTGCTCTTTGGGGGGGGGGGGGGGGGTTAAACTAATACAGCAGGGATTGTAGTTTTAGGGAACGAGAGATTGAGAGTATAGAGGTCAGGAGCACAGAATTGACTTCGCATGAGGGGGCCAGTGTTCAGGTTGGTGGTTTGAAGTGTGTCTACTTCAATGTCAGGAGTCTACGAAATAAGGTAGGGGAACTGGCACCATGGGTTGGTACCTGGGACTTCGATGTATTGACCATTTCTGAGACATGGATAGAGCAGGGACAGGAATGTTTGTTGTAGGTTCCGGGGTTTAGGTGTTTTAGTAAGTTCAGAGAAGGAGGCAAAAGAGGGGGAGGTGTGGCACTGCTAGTAAAAAACACTATTACGGTGGCGGAGAGGATGCTAGATGGGGTCTCTTCTTCCGAGGTAGTATGGGCTGAGGTTAGAAACAGGAAAGGAGAGGTCGCCCTGTTGGGAGTTTTCTGTAGGCGAAGATGGCGAAGATGATTCTGGATAAGAGCGAAAGTAACAGGGTTGTTATTATGGGAGACTTTAACTTTCCAAATATTGACTGGAAAAGATAAAGTCTGAGTACATTAGATGGGTCGTTTTTTGTACAGTGTGTGCAGGAGGGTTTCCTGACACAGTTTGTTGACAGGCCAACAAGAGGAGAGGCCACATTGGATTTGGTTTTGGGTAATGAACCAGGCCAGGTGTTAGATTTGGAGGTAGGTGAGCACTTTGGGGACAGTGACCACAATTCGGTGACGTTTACGTTAGTGATGGAAAGGGATAAGTATACCCCGCAGGGCAAGAGCTATCGCTGGGGGAAGGGCAATTATGATGCCATTAGACATGACTTGGGGGGGATAGGATGGAGAAGTAGGCTGCAAGTGTTGGGCACACTGGATATGTGGAGCTTGTTTAAGAAACAGCTACTGCGTGCTCTTGATAAGTACGTACCGGTCAGGCAGGGAGGAAGGCGTCGAGCGAGGGAACCGTGGTTTACCAAAGAAGTGGAATCTCTTGTTAAGAGGAAGAAGGAGGCCTATGTGAATATGAGGTGTGAAGTTTCAGTTGGGGCGCTTGATAGTTACAAGGTAGCGAGGAAGGATCTAAAGAGTGAGCTAAGACGAGCAAGGAGGGGACATGAGAAGTATTTGGCCGGTAGGATCAAGGAAAACCCAAAAGCTTTCTATAGGTATGTCAGGAATAAAAGAATGACTAGGGTAAGAGTAGGGCCAGGCAAGGACAGGGATGGGAAGTTGTGTGTGGAGTCTGAAGAGATAGGCGAGATACTAAATGAATATTTTTCGTCAGTATTCACTCAGGAAAAAGGTAATGTTGTGGAGGAGAATGCTGAGACCCAGGCTATTAGAATAAATGGCATTGAGGTACGTAGGGAAGAGGTGCTGGCAATTCTGGACAGGCTGAAAATAGATAAGATCCCGGGGCCTGATGGGATTTATCCTAGGATTCTCTGGGATGCCAGGGAAGAGATTGCTGGGCCTTTGGCTTTGATTTTTATGTCATCATTGGCTACAGGAATAGTGCCAGAGGACTGGAGGATAGCAAATGTGGTCCCTTTGTTCAAGAAGGGGAGTAGAGACAACCCCGGAAACGATAGACCGATGAGCCTCACGTCTGTTGTGGGTAAAGTCTTGGAGGGGATTATAAGAGACAAGATTTATAATCATCTCGATAGGAATAATATGATTAGGGATAGTCAGCATGGGTTTGTGAAGGGTAGGTCATGCCTCACAAACCTTATCGAGTTCTTTGAGAGGGTGACTGAACAGGTAGACGAGGGTAGAGCAGTTGATGTGGTGTATATGGATTTCAGTAAAGCGTTTGATAAGGTTCCCCACGGTAGGCTATTGCAGAAAATACGGAGGCTGGGGATTGAGGGTGATTTAGAGATTTGGATCAGAAATTGGCTAGCTGAAAGAAGACAGAGGGTGGTGGTTGATGGGAAATGTTCAGAATGGAGTTCAGTTACAAGTGGCGTACCACAAGGATCTGTTCTGGGGCCGTTGCTGTTTGTCATTTTTATCAATGACCTAGAGGAGGGCGCAGAAGGGAGGGTGAGTAAATTTGCAGACGACACTAAAGTCGGTGGTGTTCGCGACAGTGCAGAAGGATGTAGCAGGGTACAGAGGGACATAGATAAGTTGCAGAGCTGGGCTGAGAGGTGGCAAATGGAGTTTAATGTAAAGAAGTGTGAGGTGATTCACTTTGGAAGGAATAACAGGAATGCGGAATATTTGGCTAATGGTAAAATTCTTGGAAGTGTGGATGAGCAGAGGGATCTCGGTGTCCATGTACATAGATCCCTGAAAGTTGCCACCCAGGTTGATAGGGTTGTGAAGAAGGCCAATGGAGTATTGGCCTTTATTGGTAGAGGGATTGAGTTCCGGAGTCAGGAGGTCATGTTGCAGCTGTACAGAACTCTGGTACAGCCGCATTTGGAGTATTGCGTACAGCCCTGGTCACCGCATTATAGGAAGGACCTGGAAGCTTTGGAGCGGGTGCAGAGGAGATTTACCAGGATGTTGCCTGGTATGGAGGGAAAATCTTATGAGGAAAGGCTGATGGACTTGAGGTTCTTTTCGTTAGAGAGAAGAAGGGTAAGAGGAGACGTAATTGAGGCATACAAAATGATCAGGGGGTTGGATAGGGTGGACAGTGAGAGCCTTCTCCCGCGGTTGGAAATGGCTGGCACGAGGGGACATAGCCTTAAACTGAGGGGTAATAGATATAGGACAGAGGTCAGAGGTAGGTTCTTTACCTAAAGAGTGATGAGGCCGTGGAATGCCCTACCTGCAACAGTAGTGAACTCGCCAACATTGAGGGCATTTAAAAGTTTATTGGAAAAACATATGGATGATAATGGCACAGTGTAGGTTAGATGGCTTTTGTTTCGGTGCAACATCGTGGGCCGAAGGGCCTGTACTGCGCTGTATCGTTCTGTGTTCTATGTTCTGTTCTAAGTTCCACGCATTGCAGATAATTAAGTTAATATTTATCCATTAACTTTATCACGGTTATGTGACAACAGTTTGGTCGGGAGTGTGATCGGAAATACAAACAGAAGCAAAGACCAGACCGTGTTTGTTCATATCACTCATACCATTATTTTTAATCCTCGGAGGGAACATTGAAAGGTCAGAATAGACTTGTTTCTTCCTGAACTATCTTTGTTTTAAATTCCTACGGCCCTGGGTGATGACGAGTTAGTTTATCAGGAGTTGCCGAGGTCCGGTGTTTTGGAATTGCTCTACATTCGCTGATCTTTTCAGACTTCAAGTTATGCAGAGTTGGCCCATGGCCATACAGCTCTGAAAATGGTTTGGGCAGCATTCTCTACCTGGGCCTGGGGAGCTGGAATGAGTAGTTTCAGTCTATCTGGTACTGTCTCAAACCTTTTGACCAGTTTTCCCATTGACCAGTTTTCTCATCATGCCATTACTTAATTCGTACCATATCACATTCCCTCCTTTTGCCATATCATGACAACGAGTTAAATAGGTATATCAATGACTCGTTTGAAAATGCATTTACACAAGCAACCAAGCAATCCTATCCCCAGTAGAATTAGGAGCAGTAGAATGAAGGCCTTAAAGATCCAATCAAATAATCCGTGACCCAACCATCCTAGCCAATTTGCCGGGTTATAGTCATGAAATTCACTGCCAATCTCTTGAATTTGAGCAGCCTATCACTTAATATGGTCGGCCAGGTTAGTGATATTTTCAGAGTCATCTGGAATATAAGTACAGCACTCCTGACCTATGATAGCGCACGTTCCTCCCTGCGAGACTAACAGATAATCCAAAGCCAGTCGACTTTGTAATGCCATGGTCCGGACAGCTACAAGCTCAGCTGAGACCTCAGCCAGTGCCTGTCCAGTTTCCCTGGCTTCTGCTGCCGTTACGTTCGCTAGTTGTTCCAATGCTGTGGCCATGTGGATCAGTTCGGTGGATGTCCTTGCCTGTTCCGTACAAGGGAAAGGCCATCATAAAGAACTGTTCCGTTTTAGAAATAGTATTTTTTGCTCGCGACGGGGTGTGCTTAAGGGTGGGTAGGTGACGCATTTGAGGTACAACATAGCCCAAAAATCAGGATCCTGTCCAATCAATGGGGAGCCATGGATATGCTTTCGTGCCGCATATAAAACAGGTTCCATTATAGGCCGTAAAATTATCAGCTGACGTCATCCAGGGGATTGGGGATGTCTGTCCCTATGAAATGTTAGAGGTTATATTCCATACCCTGGACCAATCACAGTTAAACATGCCCTTGTTGGATATGCCTGGTACCGGTCCTTGCCAGTCAACTGTAAGGTTGCACCTACTTTGCCCCATTAACTTTCCTTTCCCTGATTTATTAAAACACATGGAACCTTGAAAATTATACGAGTGGACAGTGAGGGAGGGAGGAGTCAAGGCATGATTATAGGTAGGTTGATACGAAGCTGAAAATGTAGTCATGTCATAGCCAGCAGATCTCCATATTTCCATATCCCCCCATCTCCCCTGCTCCCTATTTGATTTTGTCGTAAAATCCATTCAAACGTCTCTGCGATATGAAAGGGGAGGGATTGGAGAGGTATTCCTTCCCTCGAATGGACGGGGATGTGGGTACAAACCCAACACTTGCTTACGTTCAATTTTTCGGCATAAAGATATGACATATATAAATAGGTATTGGAAGGCAGATCTCATTTAGGTCGTTTTTTTAGTGGCCATTAAGGCTAAATAGTCCAGAGAGTTCAAAAATTATAATGAAGATCTTCATCCTGTGTTCTCGTCTGGGTTGGAGACTATCTTCTTGCAATCAGATAGATGTACCAACTTGAACGTCCTTCAAGTTTAACGGAAGTTGGTGTCGTCAGCAGTACGAGGAAGGGTCCGCTCCAGCGTTGTCCTAGTTTCTTTCTGTCCCAGTTTTTCACCAACACATGTCTCCGGGTTTGATCACTGGATATCGAGGGACGGCTGTCCCTGCCGTTACTGGGAGATGTGCCTGTTTTATCTGTGAGTGGAGAAACTTCAGAGAAAGTGTTAATTGCTTCAAATAATTCTCCATTTGTTCCCCCATCACGTGGAGGTCTACTCCCTCTAGGGGTTTTTCATGGGCATCCCAGGGAGTCCTCATTGGCCAATCATAGACTATCTCTGCAGCTGACAGTCCGGTCCGCGAATGGGGAGTCACTCGCATGTGAAACAGTGCCAAGGGTAATACTTTTAGCCAATTTAACCCAGTTTCTTCAGTTAATTTAGATAATTTTTCTTTTAAAGTCCCGTTGGCTCTTTCCACAATTCCTGCAGCCTGCGGGTGATACGCGCAGCGCAGTTGCTGTTTAATTACGAGTGCTTCGCACAATTCAGTATTGATCCGAGCTACAAAATGTGGTCCGATGTCTGAGATCACCATTTTGGGTACCCCAAAACGAGGAATGACTTCCGTTAACAACAACTTCACCACTGTATGTGCCGTACAATTAGTGGTGGGGAAGGCTTCAATCCATTTACTAAACACATCGATTACTATTAAACAATATTTATAGCACTGTGCTTTTGGCAATTCGCTAAAATCAAGCTGTATACAGGCAAACGGGCCATCTGGCAAGGGTGTGGTTCCTGGAGGGCATTTAATGCCTTTACCCTTATTATGTTTCATGCAAATAACGCATCGATCCAGCCGCGTTTGCGCTGCTGTATTCAAATCTGGGTGTCACCAAGTTTTCAGGAGTAGCTGTACCATTCCCTCCTTGCCAACATGGGTACAAGAATGCAAATAATCAATAAGTACCGGCAATAAAGAATTCGCAATACAAACTTGACCAATGGGAGTAAGCCAGACGTCTCGTGTCAAGGAGTGTGAACACCCCATTGACCTCCATAGTGTGCGCTCCGAATCAGAGGCGTCCCTCTGTAAATTATGAACTTCAGTTATGTCTGGCATGCCCTTCGTTCCTAATGCAGGTACCTGGTTTAGAGCCTGATTATCCCCACTGGGAACAATCAGAGAGGCTGATATAGCCGCAGCCTTAGCAACCCAATTAGCACGGGCATTCCCTAATTGAACAGGAATGTCCCCCTTTGTGTGCGCAGCACATTTAATAATTGCCAATTGATGAGGAAGCTGAATAGCATCGAGGAGATTTTGAACCCAAAGAACATTTTGAATGGGAGCTCCAGCAGAGGTGGCCAAAATACATGCTCGAGTCAGGGCAAATAGCTCGGCTTTTTGTGCGGAGACAGGGGTCTCGAAGGCTGCTGCTTCCTGCACGTCAGAGTCGGTTACCACGGCATATCCCGACTGTGGGATGCCAGTGAGAGAAATGGAGGAACTGCCATCAACATGAAAAATTAGATCTGGATTATCAATAGGCCGGTCCGTTAAATCCGGGCGAGGCGCGGTAAGGAAGTGATGCCGAAGCAAACAATCGTGTGCCGGGTCCACAAGGTTATCAGGGGGCTGATCGAGGAACACAGCAGGATTTAAGGTAGAACAGTAATGAAAAGAGAGGTAGGGGTTTTGCAATAGTGAAACCTCATAGCGGCTCAAGCGTGCTTGAGTCAGATGCAGGGTTTGCTGAGACGTTAGGAGAGCCACAATAGCGTGCGAGATATGCACTTGTACTGGCTGGTGAAGGGTCAGATTAGAGGCTACCTGGGCTAACAAATGGACAGTTGTAAGAATTTGGGTGCAGGGAGGTAGACCGCAAGCTACAGGATCCAATTTCGTAGAATAGTAGGCGACCGGGTGACGCCGGTCACCGTGTTCTTGTGTAAGAATACCAGTGGCACATTCATCAAGGACATTAACGTACAACTGAAAGGGTCTGTCATACATAGGTCGTCCTAGCGCTGGGGCGGTAGCCAGGGCGTTTTTGAGAGTAACAAAATTGTTTTGCTGAATCAGGAAGTTCAAACTTAAGAGGAGCATTTTGAGAGGAGTACGGAGTTAAATCTTTAGTATGGACACTAACATTCGGAATCCATTGTCTGCAAAAGGTCACCAATCCTAAAAAGGCTCGCACCTGCTTGGGCGATGTAGGAAATGGAGTCTGCAGTATCGGAGTAATGCGTTCCTGAGTAAGGGAGCGATCCGTAGCACTTATTAGGACATCCAAAAATCACATATCCCCATGAATGGAGACGGAGGAGCGGGTAAACGGTGTCACGCTGGTTAGCGTTGACGTCAGGGCTGGCAAGGAGTAAGTCATCAACATATTGGATGATGGTGGAGCCACCAGGAGTTGATAATGTCGCTAACTGGGAGTGCAATGCTTGTGAGAAAAGGGTTGGAGAATGAGTGAAGCCCTGTGGGAGCCTAGTCCAAGTGTATTGGTTGCACTTAAATGTAAAGGCAAACAAATACTGTGATTCAGGGCGAGGGGTATCGCAAAAAAGGCATGTTGTAAATCAACAAGGGTGAAAACAGTCGCTTCCGGTGGGACATTACTAAGGATTGTCGCCGGGTTTGGGGCAATAGGATGTAAGGGTTCCACTATCTGATTAATACGTCGGAGGTCTTGGACCAAACGCCATTCGGATGGTTTTCCTATCTTAGAAACTGGAAGAATCAGGGTTTTACAGGGCGATTGGCATGGTACCACAATTCCCTGTTGAAGGAACGATTGAATCATGACCGAGACTCCTTCTTCAGCCTCGGGGTGCAAAGGGTACTGTGAAATCGAGGCCAAGGGCATGTTAGGTTTAACTTTAATAACAACGGGAGGGACATTAGTGAGACCAACCTCGTGTTTGGAGGCCGCCCATAAATCTGCGGGTAGTTCAGAAGTTGTAGATTGGACTGAACGATGGTGTTGCAGTGTGCCAATAAGGACAAATGGGCGTTGAAAATATTCTAAAGTGCCTGAGGGCAGGATTTGACTTCCATTAAAGAAAGGATCAGCTTGTCCTCGCAGTGCAGCTGCCAGAAATCCCAAGGACTTGGCACTGTAGCCTTCGTTGCCGAGAAGGGTCACGTGGGGTGACACAAGTCCCGACTGATGTTAGAGGCCATGGAGTAAATTGACAAGAAAGGCAGACCCTTCTTTTTCCTTAGCGAGGCAAAGAAAGGAAACGGATTGTAGAGAACAGAGGGCATCTTGGTAAATGCTCTCTAAATCAGGCGAGCATCCTGCATGATCGTAGCAAAGAGTGACATGTGGATCGGGAATATCTAAGGGAGGTGAAAAGTGTGAGGGATCAAAATCAACCGACCACCACTGTGGAGCAGTGAAAAGGGGAACATTTCGATGCTGGGCCGGCCACCACTGTGGAGCAGTGAAAAGGGGAACATTTCGATGCTGGGCCGACCACCACTGTGGAGTAGTGAAAAGGGGAACATTTCGATGCTGGGCCGACCACCACTGTGGAGCAGTGAAAAGGGGAACATTTCGATGCTGGGCCGGCCACCACTGTGGAGCAGTGAAAAGGGGAACATTTCGATGCTGGGCCGACCACCACTGTGGAGCAGTGAAAAGGGGAACATTTCGATGCTGGGCCGACCACCACTGTGGAGTAGTGAAAAGGGGAACATTTCGATGCTGGGCCGACCACCACTGTGGAGCAGTGAAAAGGGGAACATTTCGATGCTGGGCCGACCACCACTGTGGAGCAGTGAAAAGGGGAACATTTCGATGCTGGGCCGACCACCACTGTGGAGCAGTGAAAAGGGGAACATTTCGAAGCTGGGCCTGCGGGATAGCTGATATAGTAATGCGGTTATCAAGGCAAACAGTTTCCACCTGCAAGGGACACAGCAAGTCACGTCCGGCCAGGTTGACACTGAGGACGAGGGTAACTGTGAAAGGGATGCAACATTCCCAGCCCTCAAATTGAACAGAGAGCGGCTTCATAAGCGGATAAACAAAACCTTCCCTCATGAAACAAGCAAGTTTCACATGCTTATCAGAAAGGGGAAAGCAATTTTTCTGAATTAATGTCCAGTCTAGCAGAGAATGAGTCGTGCCTGTGTCAATCAGGAAGGGGATAGGCTCGCCCTCTATGTACATCGCAGCGGTGGGCTAGTCAGAGTGGTCTGTTAAGAGGACCAGAAAGTTCGATCGGGCTAGTCAGTAGGGGTTAGAGGTAGTAAAGGGTGTCTGCCGACGGGGTTGAAATCTACCTTGTCATCGGGGTGCTGGACAATCGCTAGCGTAGTGCCCTGTCCATTGACAGTTGAAGCAAGTGACATTATACTTAGCAGGAGGACGACGCGGAGGACACTGTCGAAATCCTCCATGTGCGGAGTGAACGGGTAAGCAGCCTGTGGGCTGTAACCAAATTCAGGAGGGTCCGTGCAATCTGGGCGATAGTAACGTGAATCTGTCTGACAGTTCTGACCTTTAGGAGCTCTTCTTTGAGAGGGACGTTGGATGGATTCGGATTTAATTCTCGGCGAAGTGTCTTTGTAACAGGTCTCACGGTTGCGGCCATTGCTCCAATAATAAGGCACAGCCCGTTTCATTTGATGTTTAGAATTGTCAGACCAGTCCATGTTATCAGTTTTAATACTGGATGCTACGCGGTCAGGCAAAACCTGCATTAATAGTGCATTAAATTGGGGAGACTGTGTGCCTGCATTGAAAGCAATGTCCCCGGAGTGTACACGCCACAAAAGCGATCAAAAAATTCTGTACCATCTTCCTTAGAAGTGGGGGTACATTGAAGGAGTTCGGCGATGTCAACGGGTTTACGGAGAACCCGTTTTTGTGCAGGGAACATTAACGTACGCTGATCGTCCTCCGTTTGGTGTGCGGCGCTGAAGGTCGTCCACGTGTCCCATGAAGTCCTAATTCATTTTCCCATTTTCCCCCTAATTCTGGGGAAGGGATGAATGAATCAGAGAATATTGATCATGTGCGGTAGCACCGTACATGGTCGCAGTTCCCCTCAAAAACTCAGTGAACCCCTCTGGGTCATCTTTGCAGGAGGGCCATTGGGCCATGATCAAACATAGCTGATGGGGTTTAAAAGCCTCAATGAATATGCAGGTACCACCCACACCTCAATGAATGGGTCGTCATTATCACCAGCGTGGGGATTAATAACACTCCTAATGGGATAATTTGCGAGGGGTGGCGGTGGCGTAAAAGTTTCCTCCTCCTTAGGTTGGAGTGATAAATCAATAAAAGCCTGATTAACAGAGGTAAAGGGTTGTTCCATATACGGCTTGCGTATGTGACCGAGTGCGTGTTGCTACGGGGGATGCGTTATCAGGAGTTTCATTGGCAGTGGGATCATAAGGGGGAGTCTGGCCTTCGGACAGGGGAATTGTAGGGTCAGGGTGTGCAGGATGAGGGTGGGGTCCAGGGGTTAAATCCTCCTCCTCTTCCGTATCGTCTGAATAGGGAAACATCGGCATGCCAGAGCAACTGGGAGGATCCTCCTTTCGTTTAATCTGCTTGGCTAGTCCTCTCTGCCTATTGGTTGGAGAATATTATTTATTTTCGCCTTGTTGTTTATGCTTTCTATCCCAAAGTTCACATTCCAATTTTAAAGTCTCCCAATTCTTTGCTTTACCATCCACACAATTATCAATCCCTTTTCTACGGGCATTGTCTCTCCAACTCATTAATAGTGATTGTTCGTGGAGCTTAGTGGACTGCTTCCTCCACTCTGAGATTTTAAACTTCCACTTAAAGCCTGCATTTCTCTGCCAAATGATTTTCTCAGCATAAATGCAATTATCGTAGTTCCAGGTACCCCATGGTGGCCAAATATCGTTACCCAATTTATTGTTCAGCGCTGCAGATAATTTTCGGAAATTACGTTAATGGAAGGGTTTTCAGAACACATGCAAAATAGAGGGGAATTGCCCCTGGTTTTGTCTAAACTCTGTCCCATAATGTCAATAAAATGGGCCCCTGGCAATCAAAAAAAATTCCTGGTACCAAATCAGATTTCAGGGTTCCTGCCCCAAATTGTATAGAGGTTCCTGACCCAAATTTAAACCTGTAAAACAAGCAAGAGGTCCCTGACCTAATTGGGGTCCCTGACCCGCTGTACTCTACTAACAATTTAATAAGTACAATATAGATTCGAGTACCGTCACCTGTTTAGTTACTTCCATCAGGGATGAGGGGTCGAACCACTAATCCGAGAGAGAGAGAGACCAAGGTTAATCTTACCTTGTGTCAGCGTCTGTCTCTTTCCTCCGGGTGTGGCTCGATCACTTCTTCAGTCCCCCACGGAATTCACTCAGGATATTGGTAACTGCTCGCTTGCGCCAAATTGTGAAAGTCAATATTTTCGCTTCTGTGAGAGAAAAATTCAACACACTCGTTAAGACAGAATAACAAGCTTTATTGTCGAAAACAACTGCTTGCAGTAATGGCTGAAACTTGAAGTCAGAGGGCTGTCAACAAAACTGCTCAGTCTGTCACAAGTTCCGTGCTTTGTGGAGAATTAAGTTAATATTTATACATTAACTTTATCAAGATTATGTGACAACAGTATGGTCAGTAGTTTAATCGGAAATACAAACGGAAGCAAAGACCAGACCATGTTTGGTCATATCACTCAAACCATTATTTAGTCCTCGGAGGGAACATTGAAAGGTCAGAATAGACTTGTTTCTTCCAGAACCTATCTTTGTTTTAAATTCCTACGGCCCTGGGTTATGACGAGTTAGTTTTATCAGGGGTTGCTGAGGTCCGGTGTTTTGGAATGGCTCGACCTTCGCTGATCTTTTCAGACTTCAAATTATGCAGAGTTGGCCCATGGCCATACAGCTCTGAAAATGGTTAGGGCAGCATTCTTTACCTGGGCCTGGGAGCTGGAATGAGTAGTTTCAGTCTATCTGGTATTGTCTCAAACCTTTTGACCAGTCTTCCCATTGACCAGTTTTCCCATCATGCCATTACTTAATTCGTACCATAATCACACAGGGAGAGTATATCATTATTTGCAGTGGTCCCTGTGTAGTACATCTTTATTTACAACTGTCCCAATGTGGAAGTTCATAATTCACAGAGGTCCCTTGAAAGTATATCATTATTTAGAGTGGACCCTGGGTAGTATATCATTATTTAGAGTGGTCCCTGGGCAGTACATCATTATTTACAGTGGTCCCTGGGCAGTATATCATTATTTAGAGTGGGCCCTGGGTAGTATATCATTATTTCCAGTAGTCTCTGGGCAGTATATTATTATTTACAGTGGTCCCTGGGCAGTATATCATTATTTCCAGTGGTCTCTGTGTAGTACATCATTATTTACAGTGGTCCCTGGGCAGTATATCATTATTCACCGTGGTCTCTGTGTAGTACATCATTATTTCCAGTGGTCACTGTGTGGAATATCATTATTTACAGTGGTCCTTGTGCAGTATACATTATTTCCAGTGGTCTCTGTTAGTACATCATTATTCACAGTGGTTCCTGGGCAGTATATCATTATTTCCAGTGGTCTCTGTGTAGTACATCATTATTCACAGTGGTCCCTGGGCAGTATATCATTATTTCCAGTGGTCTCTGTGTAGTACATCATTATTCACAGTGGTCCCTGGGCAGTATATCATTATTTCCAGTGGTCTCTGTGTAGTATATCATTATTTACAGTGGTCCCTGGGCAGTATATCATTATTTACTGTGGTTGCTGTGCAGTACATCATTATTTCCAGTGGTCACTGGTTACGATATCATTATTTACAGTGGTCCTTGTGCAGTATATCATTATTTACAGTGGTCCCTGGGCAGTATATCATTATTCACAGTGGTCCCTGGGCAGAATGTCATTATTTATATTGGTATCTGTGTAGTACATTATCATTTGCAGTGGTCCCTGTGGAGTACTTCATTATTTACAACGGTTCCAGCGTGGAATGTCATTATTTACAGTGGTCCCTTGATATTATATCATTCTTTCCATCGGTTCCTGGTAAGTATATCATTATTTACAGAGGTCCCTGTGTGGAATATCATTATTTACACTCATTCGTTGGTCGTATATCATTATTTACAGTAATCTCTGTGTGGTACATCATAATTTACATGGTCCCTGGGTAGTATATCAAAATTTACAGTTGTCTCTGAGCAATATATCATGATTTACAGTGGTCGCGGTGGAGTCTAGCATTATTTAAAGTGGTCCCTGTGTAGTACATCATTGTTTACAACGGTCCCAGGTTGGAATGTCATTATGTACATGGTCCCTGGTTAGTATATCATTATTTACTGTCGCCTCGAGGTAGTATATCATTATTTACAGTGGTTCCTGGGTAGTATATCTTTATTCACAGTGGTCCCTGGATAGTATGTCATTATTTACAATGGTCCTTCGGTAATATGTCATTATTTTCAGTGGTCCCTGGGTAGAAAATCATTATTTACAGTGGTCCTTGTGCAATATATCATTATTTACAGTGGTCCCTGGGCAGTATATCATTATTCACCGTGGTCCCTGGGCAGTATATCATTATTTACAGTGGTCCCTAGGCAGTATATCATTATTCACCGTGGTCCCTGGGTAGTATATCATCATTTAAAGTGGTCCTTGGGCAGTATATCATTAAGTATAGTGGCCCCTGTGTAGTACATCGTTATCTACAATGATTCCAGGGTGAAATTTCATTATTTACAGTGGTCCCTGGATAGTATATCAATATTTACAGTGGACCCTGGGTAGTATGGCGTTATTTGCAGTCCTCCCTGGGTAGTATATCATGATGTACAGTTGTCCCTGGGCAGTATATCATTATTCACACTTGTCCCTGGGTATTTTATCATTATATACGGCGGTCTCTGTCCGGTATATCATTATTTGCAGTGATCCATGGGCAGTGTCCCATTCTTTACTGTGGTTCCTGGGCAGAATATCATTATTCACAGTGGCTCCTGCGTAGTGTATCCGTATCTACAATGGTCTCTGGGTGTTATATCATTATTTACAGCGGTCCCTGGGTAGTATATCATTATTTACAGTGGTCCCAGGGTAGTATATCCGTATCTACAATGGTCACTGGGTCGATTATCATTATTTACTGTGGACCCGGGGTTGTATGTCATTATTTACAGTGGTCCCTAAGTAGTATCTCATTGTTTACAGTGGTTCCTGTGTAGTATATCCGTATCTACAATGGTCACTGGGTAGTATCACATTATTTACAGTGGTCCCTGGGTAGTATATCCGTAGTTACAATGGTCCCTGGGTAGTATCACATTATTTACAGTAGTCTCTGGATAGTATCTAATTATTTACAGTGTTCCCTGGGTAGTATATCATTATTTATAGTGGTCCCTGGGCAGTATATCACCATTTACAGTGGTCACTGGATAGTATTTCATTATTCACAATGGTCCCTGGTTATAATATTATTATTTACAGTGGTCCCTATGTAGAATATCGTTATTTACAGTGGTCCCTGGGTAGTATATAATTACTAACAGTGGTTCCTGGTTAGTATATCATTTTTTACAGTGGTTCCTGGGTAGTATATCATTATTTACAGTGGTCCCTGGGTAGTATATCATTATTTTCAGTGGTTCCTGGGTAGTATATCATTATTTCCAGTGGTCCCTGGGTAGTTTCTCCGTATCTACAATGGCCCCTGGGCAGTATATCATTATTTACAGTGGTCCTTGGGTAGAATATCATTATTTACAGTGGTCCCTGGGTAGAGTACCATTATTTACAGTGGACCCTGGTCAATATATCATGATTTGCAGTGGTCGCAGGGCAGTGCATCATTGTTTACAACGGTCCCAGGGTGGAATGTCATTATTTACACTGGTCCCGGGATAGTATATCATCATTTAGTGTGGTCCATAGGTAGTATATCTTTATTCACAGTGGTCCCTGGGTAGTATGTCATTATTTGCAAAGGTCCTTTTGTAATATGTCATTATTTACAGTGGTCCCTGGGTAGAATATCGTTATTTACTGTGGTCCCTGGGTAGTATATCATTATTTACAGTGGACCCTGGTCATTATATCATGATTTGCAGTGGTCCCTGTGTAGTGCATCATTGTTAAATATCGTTATTTACTGTGGTTCCTATGTAGTGTATGATTATTTACAATGGCTCCTGGGTAGTAATTCATTCTGTACTTTGTTCCTTTGTCGCTTATCAGTATTTACAGAGGTCCCTGGGTAGTATTTCATTATTTGCAGTGGTCCCTGAGCAGTACATCATTACTTACAGTCTTCCTGGGTCGTCTCTCATAATGTGCAACATTCCCTGTGTAGTATATCATTACTTACAGTGGGTCTTTTATGTTATATTATTATTTACATTAGTCCATGTGTTTTATATCATTATTTACCGTAGTCTGGATAGAATATCATTATTTACAATGGTCCCAGGATAGTATATCGTTATTTACAGTGGTCCCTTTGCAGTATATCATTATTTATAGTGTTTCCTTGGTACTATTTCATTACTTACAGTAGTGCCTGGGCAATGGATATTTATTTACAGTGGTTCCTAAACTGTATAGCATCATTTTCAATGGTCTCTGTCTAGTGTAATCATTATTTACAGTGTTCCCTCTGTAGTAAATCATTATTTACAGTGGTCCCTCGTAGTATATCATTATTCACAGTGGTTCCTGGATTGTATATGAATATTTACAGGGGTGCCTAGGCAGTATATTACTAGTTATAGTGGTCCTGGATCGTATATCATTATTTACAATGTTCTCTCGATAGAATATCGTTATTTACTGTAGTCCCTGGGCAGTATACCATTATTTCCAGTTGTCCCTCTGTCGCATATCATTTTTACAGTGGTTCCTCGGTAGTATATTATTATAATACACGTCCCTGAGCAGCATACCATTACTTCTGCTTGTCCCTTTGTAGTAAAACTTTTTTACTGTGGTTCCTGGGTATTATATTATTATAATACACTGGTCCCTGGGCAGTATATTGTCTTGTAAGAGCACCTTTAAGAAATGGGTATTCATAAATGGGTTTGTATATAATATCTGTAGTGAGAGTATCTTTAAGAAATGGGTGTTTAATACTGCAGTGATGTCAGAGAGTGGGTGGAGCTGGGCTGTCTGTCAGCGTTTTACTTTCATTTTAGGCTGTTTGCTGCACGATGGGTTTTAGCTTTGTTTTGAGTGTTGGAGCTGAAGCCAGACAGTGTAGGTGACCTGCTGTTGTCTCTGCCATCAAAAGACTATCTCTTGATCATTTGGTGAATTCAGAATTATAAATGTTCTCAGTAGTGAATGTAAACCTAATGTGCTTCTCGTAAAAGTTGGCTTAAGTCTTCTGGATTTTAAAAGGACAGCTTAAGCATTCTTTGAATACTTTTAAATTTCTGCTGTCCACACTTGTAGAGGGGGCCGTGTGCTCCCCATACCACAATCTAGTAAACGTTGTGGGTCAGGTGAACTCCATGATAAACTTTAGGCTTCTCTATACCCTGGCCCAGAACAAATCGGGGGCTCGTCCTGGAAAAACGTCCATCTATTTTATTGGCTTAGTGAACTTAAACACAGTGAGGGGTGAGAATATTGGGGTTGCTTATCAGGTGTGTTTTACTAGTCTAAGTGGGGAGCTTGTTGTGGACAATGGCTCTTTAAGAGGCTCTGAGGTTTTTGGGGGTGGGGACGGTCACACGCCGTACCTTACGGACAGAGACTAAAAGCAGACTGTTAGATTTGGAAAAAACATTGCAGAAAACATTCCTGACAAAATGCGAAAAGATGAGGTACTTATGGCGGTGGCTGAGCATTTAAAGTTGCCTGAGATACAGTTTCATTCATTGGAAATGGCAAATATTCAGTTACAACTTAAACAAATGGAACATGAGAAAGAATTAAAACAGCTTGAATACGAAAGAGATAGAGAGGAAAATGAAAGAGAAAGGGAGATACAGATCAGGGAAAAAGATAAAGAGAGAGTGTTTGAACTTCAGAAAATGGCCATGAAACATGACAGTCAGTTAAAATTGGCAGCCGCAAAGGGAAACGAACAGTTGGATGATAGTGATGAGGATAGTGAGAAAGAGCATCATAGTCGAAGGCTTGCTGGGAATCTATTTAAATATGTCCAAGCATTGCCAATGCTTGAGGAGAAGGAGGTAGAAGCCTTTTTCAGTTAATTTGAGAAGGTGGCTAAACAAATGAGATAGCCACAGAACATGTGGGTGTTACTGATTCAAACAAAGCTGGTAGGTAGAGCTGGTGAAGTGTTTGCATCACTACCGGAGGAGGTACCTGGGACGTATGAGGAGGTGAAGAAATCCATCTTGGGTGCATACGAACTAGTGCCTGAAGCCGACAGACAAAGGTTTCGAAATGTAAGGAAAGAATTTGGTCAAACATACATGGAGTTTGAAAGGCTCAAACAGAGTAATTTTGATAGGTGGAGAAGGGCTTTGAAAATAGACCAAACGTATGAAGCTCTCAGAAAAATTATACTGTTGGAGGTGTTTCAAAATTCAATTCCTGATGTAATGAGAACTCACGTGGAAGAACAGAGGTTTAAAACTGCGAGTTTAGCAGCAGAAATGGCAGATGATTATGAATTAGTTCATAAATCAAAGCTTTGTTTCCGACATCAGTTTCAGCCGGTGAGGGATAGAAACTGGGGACATGAGAAATACTCAAGTGGTAAAGGTAAAGGTGATCTGATGGGAGATAATAAGGAGAGTGTACTTCAGATTTAAGAAAGAAATCCAGGAGGGTGGAAAAGAAATGAAAATATTCAAATGTTTTCACTGTAATAAACTAGCCATGTAAAGTCACAGTGTTGGTGGTTGAAAAAAAGCACTAGGAAGGCTGATGTGCTAAAACAGGATAAGACAGTGGGGTTTGTTAATGTGGTAAAGGAAAGCCCAAATGAAGCGAAGGAGGTGCAAAAGATTGTGCAGACTGATCAAAGGTGATTGATAAGAAGGTGCCAGATCTCTGTAAACAGAGATGGGTAAAGTTTACTCATGTGTATCAGGAGGAGTAGGTAAAGAAGTCACAGTTTTCAGAGATACGGGAGATACGTATGTAGTTTGGGAACAATGTTGCCAGTAAAGGTGGTAATATGTGGAATTCAGTGTGAGAGGAGTAGAGTTCAATTTTATGAGGTAAGGTTGGAAAGTCCAGTGAAGAGTGCTGAATTGGTATTAGGAGTAATAGAGAAACGATCTTGTCCAGGAATACAGTTTATCTTGGGTAATGACCTAGCTATATCGCAGGTGAGAGTGATGCCTACTGTGGTTGACAAGCCAGTTAAAAACCAGACAACTGAAATGTTGAAGGACGAATATCCTTGGATTTCTCCGGATTGTGTAGTAACAAGGTCGCAAAGTCACAGGTTAAAACAAGAGGAGAAATTAAAGAGTGAAGGTGAAGTTGAAGCGCAATTAGCAGAAACAATTTTTGATCAGATTGTTGAAAATGACCAAGAACAGGTGGAGGATGAGACGGATATTTTTAGTTCAGGAAAATTGGCGGAGTCACAACAGGAAGACACAGAAATAACACGGATGTATCAGAAAGCATACACGGAAGAGGAATCAGCGTGTTTACCAGAGTGTTATTACCGCAAAAGTGATGTCTTGATGAGAAATTGGGCAGGTTCATCAAGTAGTATTGCCGGTAAGGTACCGAAAGGAGGTTTTGCGAGTTGCACATGAGGTACCAGTGGGAGGGCATTTGGGAATAAGGAAAACTCAAGCTAAAATATAAAAACATTTTTATTGGCCTGGACTACATAAAAATGTAGTTAAATGTTGTCAATCAAGTCACACATGTCAAGTGATAGGGAAACCTCAAGCAGTGATAAAACCAGCGTCCTTAATACCCATACCAGCATTTGAGGAACCTTTGACAAGGATCCTAATTGATTGCGTAGGATCGCATCCTAAAACAAAAAGTGGGAATCAATATCTTTTGACTATAATGGATGTATCTATTATGTTTCCAGCGGCCATTCCACTACGTAATATTATAGCTAAAAAGATTGTGGAGGAATTACTTAAATTCTTTACTGAATATGGACTACCCACAGAAATACTATCGGATCAAGGATCAAATTTTACCTCAAGGTTATACAAAGAAATTATGGATGGTTCAGGAATAAAACAATTTAAATCAACTGCGTACCATCCAGAATCGCAGGGAGCGTTAGAAAAGTGGCATCATACATTACAGACAATGTTGAGGGTGTATTGTCAAGATCATCCAGAGGATTGGGAGAAAGGAATTCCATTCGTGCTGTTTGCAATTAGGGATGCACCTAATGAGTCTACCAAATTCAGTCCTTTTGAATTAATTTTTGGTCATGAGGTAATAGGACTACTTAAATTCATTATCGATAAATTGTTGAGTTTGAAATCGGAAATTATATGATTGGATTACGTGTCAAATTTTAGGGAAGGATTTAATAGAGCAGGTTAATTGGCTGGACAACATTAAAAACTTGCACAAAATGTGATGAAACGGGTAGCGGACAAGAAATTCAAACTTCGTAGTTTTGCCAGTGGGGATAAAGTTTTAGTGTTGTTACCAGTGGTAGGTGAACCATTAAAAGCAAGGTTTTGTGGACCGTATCAGATTGAAAGGAAATTAAGTGAGGTAAATTCTGTGGTAAAAACACAAGATAGAAGGATGACTCACCGCGTGTGTCATGTGAATATGCTTAAAAGGTACTTTGAAAGGGAAGGAGAGAAAAAGGAGGTTTTAATGATCCTAACTCAAAGTGACGAACCAAATCCAGATGACTGTGAATGTGATAGACCTCAAATTAAATTGGAAAACGAGGATGTTCTTAAAAATTGGGTAAATTGTTGAGTTACCTTCTAGCGGAAAATGAACTGGCCTAAGAGAGTTATTGATATCACATGGGCAAGTTTGTGGAGATAAATTGGGAAGTACTAAAATGGCTATACATGATACATGATGTAGATGTGGGAAAGCCTGTTCCAATCAAACAACATCCATCCAGACGTAAACCTTTAAAATTGGCACAGGGTAAAAAAGAGATTGAGTGTATGCTTAAAAATGGCATAATTGAAGTGGGTTGCAGCCAATGGAGCTCACCCACAGTGATGGTACCTAAACCAAACAGTACCCAACGGTTGTTTGCGGACTATAGAAAGGTAAATGCAGTTACAAGAGCGGACTCTTCTCCCATCCCAAATTTCGAGGATTGCATTGAGAAAGTGAGACAATCAGCTTTTATTTCCAAATTGGATTTACTGAAAGGCTACTGGCAGGTACCTTTATCCGAAAGGGCGAAGGGGATTCCAGCTTTTGTGAGTCCAGATGGTATACACCAATTTAAAGTTATGCCATTTGGCATGAAAAACGCCCCAGCCACATTTTAACGATTAACTGACAAAGTTGTTTCAGGATTACCCAATTGTGCGGTATACATCGACGATCTGGTAATTTTCAGCCAGTCATGGAAAGAACATTTAAAACATCTGATGGAGTTACTCGATCGACTTCAGGAGGCGGGTTTGGTGATAAACTTAGCCAAAAGTGAATTTGGAAAAAACGCAAGTCACTTTCCTTGAGGAGTTTCCGATACCCTCAAGACGAAGCGAAATAATGCGATTTCTTGCCATGAATGGATTTGATCGAACATTTCTGCAACATTTTTGCAGCGTTGTGGCTCCGCTGATGGACTTTCTCAAGAAAAGTAACAAATTCCAATGGACAGCGGTGTCAACAGGCATTTGACTGCCTGAAAGCTGTGATAACCACTGCTCCTGCGTTGGAGAATTACAAGGGATTCTGTGATCAGATTGAAATAAAGTATCTGACTTTAAAGAGAAATGCCGAGACGTAGAGAAACGGACGGATCGTGCAGAGACCTACTTGTTCAAAGAGACTGTCAATCAGGAAGGATTTCAGTTGGAGAAAGAAGAACAACAATTGACGATATTACTGTACCTGTTTGCACGTGTTGATTTTTTTGAAACACAAAAGCATATTTACTGTGTGCATTTCTTTAAGTATAGTGAAAAGGTGAACAATGAAACCATCTTGAAGTTGATGATTTTTTTTTCTTGGGGGGAGGTGTCATATGAGAGTACCTTTAAGAAATGGGTGTTTATAAATGGGTATGTATATAAATATTTGTACTGAGAATACATTTAAGAAATGGGTGTTTACTAATGCAGTGATGTCAGAGAGTGGGTGGAGCTGGGCTGTCTCAGCGTTTTACTTTCGTTTTAGGCTGTTTTCTGCAGGGTGTGTTTTAGTTTCGTTTTCAGTGTTGGAGCTGAAGACAGACCAAGCAGGTGTACTGCTGTTCTTTCTGCCATTAAAAAACGATCTCTGGATCATTTGGTGAATTCAGAATTATAAATGTTCTCAGTAGTGAATGTAAACCTAATGTGCTTCAGGTAAAAGGTGTTTTAAGTCTTCTGGATGTTAAAAGGACAGCTTACGGATTACTCAGTTTTGTTATCTTTGGGCGTTGTATTTGAATTAATGGTTACTAACTTGTTCATTGTTTGTTTCAAAAAGGTCAACTTGAGTTCATAGAATAAACATTGTTTTGCTTTTAAAAATACTTTTCCATTTCTGCTTTACCACATCTGTAGACTAGGCCTAGTGCTCTCTATACCACAATCTACTAAACTTGTGGGTCAGGTGAACGCCATGATACACTCTGGGGTTCCATAATCCCTGACCATAGCAATATCATTAGTTACAGTGTTCCCTATGTAGTATGTAATTATTTACAGCGGTTCTTGTGCAGTACATCATTAAAATACACTGGTCCCTGGGCAGTATATCATTCTTTACAGGTCCCCTGTGTAGTATGCAATTATTTACAGTGATCACTGTCCAGAATCTTATTATTTACCGTGACCCTTGGTGGTATATTGTGATTTACAGTAGTTCCTGGTTAGTATACCATTATTTAGAGTGATCTCTGCGTAGTATATCGTTATTTACAGTGATCCTGGGTAATATATCGTTATTTACATTGGTTCCTGCGTCGCATATCATTATTTACATTGGTCTCTATGTAGAAGATCATTATTTACAGCGGTTCCTGCATAGTATATCATTATTTATAATGGGCTCTGGGTAGTATATCATTATTTACAGTGCTTCCTGAGTTGTGTATCATTATTTACAGTGGTCCCTGTGCAGTATATCATTATTTACAGTTTCCCCTGGGTATGATATCATTATTTACAGTGGTCCCTGTGTGGTATATACTAATTTACAGGGAATCCTGGGTAGTATATCATTATGTACGGTGCCCCTGGGCAGTATATCAATATTTACAGTGGTCCCTCTATAGTGTACCGTTATTCACAGTGTTCCCTTGGCTTTATAACATTATTTTTCGTGGTTCTGGGTCGTATATTTTTATTTACACTGGTCGCTGACTCGTATATCGTTGTTTACAATCTAGCCTATTACAGGGAGGTAGCCCTACCCAAGGTGCTGGACAAGAGTATCTAAAACAAACATTACACAACCAATTATTATTTGTGCAGCATCAATAGAAAATACCAAATTAGTTTTCAGTCCATTTAACACAGCAAATACCTAAAAACATTGCATTGCATCTTTCACTGTGATTGTCAAAGGATTGTTCATTGCAATAATCACAGGCGTTTCTAATTATTGTTCAGACCATAATAATTAACTTCCCACAATAATATGTATTTGGAAATATTTCCCATGTCTATGATACCAGCAATTATATCTCAGGGTTTAATTCCATTAATCATAGTTGTGCCATGACTGAATCGTGTGAGAATTCTCTCTGCCTGTTTCTACCAAAGAAAACTGAGCAAATCAGGCAGCACGGTAGAATAGTGGTGCCACTATGACGTCACAGCGCCAGGGTCCCGGGTTCGATTCCGGCTTGGGTCACTGTCTGTGCGGAATCTGCACGTTCTCCCCGTGTCTGCGCGGGTTTCCTCCAGGTGCTCTGATTGTCTCCCACAGATGTGCAGGTTAGGTGGATTGGACACGTTAAATTGCTCTTAGGTTGGATGGGGTTGCTGGGTTATGGGGATAGGGTGGAGGTGTGGGATGGGTAGGGTGCTCTTTCCAAGAGCCGGTGCAGACTCGATGGGCCGAATGGCCTCCTTCTGCACTGTGAATTCTATGATCTCTGAAATCCAATGATGGAAGGCAGGATGACATATATTACACCATCATGTTTGCACAACATTGATAGAAAGCATCACATTCGTTTTCAGTCAATTGAACACAGTAAATAATGAAAAACATTTAATTGCAACTTTGAAAGTGATTATTGAAGGATTGATTATTCCAGTAATCAGAGGCGTAAATTAATATTGTTCAGACAATAATCATAATACGATTGTTCTTTCAAATAGAGTCAGTAATTCCTGACCTTCCTATAATAACACAATAAACTGAACATGCACATTTCTGCTCACAATTAAATAAGCTGTGATTATCTTTCTATAGAATCATCATGCCAGGAACATGATTACTTTCCGTCCAATGATTAGTGAATATGTCTAGAAACCTTTATGCTTTTCACAATAATATGCATTTAGAAATGTCTATGAGTACCAGAAATTATCTTTCAGGTTTTAATTCCATTAGTTACTAGACATATCGCTGCTATGTGGTGGAATACATTGTGATCTCTCTGCCCGTTTCTACTGAAGACGTCCCAGCAATTTAAATAATGGAATCCGGGAAGTAATGGCTGAGAAACAATTATATATTGTGTCACATATTTATTTAAATTATTGAGGCTACCTGACTGCCACAACTGGATAACTACAAACTCCCGCTGGTGTTGTTGGGGAGACTGGTCCTTTTGGTTCCCTTCTGTATCCTCTAGGGTTTCTCCTCGGGAAAATACTGACTGTTTCACAATAAGAGAGTGATCAACCATTGTTTCCATTCATTATTTATCAAGTAGAGTCTGTTCCCCAGGTTTAATGGACTGATCGATGCCGGGGTCTAATGCGATGGTTAAGATTGGAGCTGGCGGATTGGAGGAGAATCAAACCCTGCCATGGCCTTGGTGATTTATTTCTCAGTATTACACAGCAGATCCACAGCTCTCCGTGATACCGACACTCTCCCAATTCTTCAGGATTCCTGATTTGAAGGCCGGCACTGTAGCACAGTGGTTAGCACACTGGCTTCACAGCTCCGGGGTCCCAGGTTCGATTCCCGGCTTGTGTCACTGTCTGTGTGGAGTCTGCACGTTCCCCCCGTGTCTGCGTGGGTTTCCTCCGGGTGATCCGGTTTCCTTCCACAAGTCCCGAAAGACCTGTTGTGTGGTGAGTTGGACATTCTAAAATCTCCCTCTGTGTATCCGAACAGGTGCCGGAGTGTGGCGACTAGGGGATTTTCACAGTAACTTCATTGTAGTGTTAATGTGGGACTACTTGTGACAATACATATTTTTATTATTAATAAAGATTATTATTATCATATTAATAGTTGAACACATGATGCCTTCTCTTCCGCTGTCTGGCCCGGAAGGTGTGGGATTATCTCCTCCAGTCTCTCAGTCCCATTACCTCGTGTTCATTGTTCAAGACAAACACTTGTAACATAGACTATTGATTGCGATTTTGGTCTCCGGGCTCAGCAATACCTGATACAAATAGTTAGAACAAGGAACAAGGCACAAATAAAAGTACAGTATAGATAAGAGAGGAGGGGGAGTGGCGTTTTTGATTAGGGAGAACATTACGGCAGTACTTAGAGGGGATATCTCCGAGGGTTCGCCCTCTGAGTCTATATGGGTGGAACTGAAAAATAAGAAGGGAGAGATCACCTTGATAGGACTGTACTACAGGCCCCCAAATAGTCAGCGGGAAATTGAGGAGCAAATATGTAAGGAGATTACAGATAGCTGCAAGAAAAAGAGGGTGGTAATAGTCGGGGACTTTAACTTTCCCAACATTGACTGGGACAGCCATAGCATTAGGAGCTTGGATGGAGGGAAATTTGTTGAGTGTATTCAGGGGGAATTTCTCATTCAGTATGTGGATGGCCCGACTAGAGAGGGGGCAAAACTTGACCTCGTCTTGGGAAATAAGGAAGGGCAAGTGACAGAAGTGTTAGTGAGGGATCAGTTTGGGACAAGTGACCATAACTCCATTAGTTTTAATATAGCTATGGAGAATGATAGGTCTGGCCCAAGAGTTAAAATTCTTAATTGGGGCAAGGCCAATTTTGATGGTATCAGACAGGAACTTTCAGAGGTAGATTGGGGGAGACTGTTGGCAGGCAAAGGGACGGCTGGTAAATGGAAGGCTTTTAAAAATGTGTTAACCAGTGTTCAGGATAAGCACATTCCCTTTAGAGTGAAGGGCAAGGCTGGTAGAAGTAGGGAACCCTGGATGACTCGATATATTGAGACTCTGGTCAAAAAGAAGAAGGAGGCATATGACGTACATAAACAACTGGGAGCAAGTGGATCCCTTGAAGAGCATAGAGATTGTCGAAATAGAGTTAAGAGTGAAATCAGGAGGGCAAAAAGGGGACATGAAATTGCTTTGGCAAATAATGCAAAAGGAGAATCCAAAGAGCTTCTACAGATACATAAAGGGGAAAATAGTAACTAGGGACAGAGTAGGGCCTCTTAAGGATCATCAAGGACATCTATTTGCAGAGCCACAAGAGTTGGGTGAGATCCTGAATGAATATTTCTCATCGGTATTCACGGTGGAGAAAGGCATGGATGTTAGGAAACTAAGGGAAATAAATAGTGATGTCTTGAGAAGTGTGCATATTACAGAGGAGGAGGTGCTGGAAGTCTTAAAGTGCATCAAGTTAGATAAATCCCCGGGACCTGATGAAATGTAACCCAGGATGTTGTGAGAGGCTAGGGAGGAAACTGCGGGCCCCATAACAGAGATATTTGAATCATCAGCAGCCACAGGTGAGGTGCCTGAAGATTGGAGAGTAGCGAATGTTGTGCCCTTGTTTAAGAAGGGCAGCAGGGAAAAGCCTTGGAACTACAGACCAGTGAGCCTAACGTCTGTAGTAGGTAAGTTGCTAGAAGGTCTTCTGAGAGACAGGATCTACAAGCATTTAGAGAGGCAAGGACTGATTCGGGGCAGTCAGCATTGCTTTGTGCGTGGAAAATCATGTCTCACAAATTTGATTGAGTTTTTTGAGTGAGTGACCAAGAAGGTAGATGAGGGCAGTGCAGTAGACGTTGTCTACATGGACTTTAGCAAAGCCTTTGACAAGGTACCGCATGGTAGGTTGTTGCAGAATGTGAACGCTCACGGGGTCCAGGGTGAGGTTGTCAATTGGATTCAAAATTGGCTGGACGACAGAAGACAGAGGGTGGTTGTAGAGGGTTGTTTTTCAAACTGGAGGCCTGTGACCAGTGGTGTGCCTCAGGAATCGGTGCTGGGTCCACTGTTATTTGTGATTTATATTAATGATTTGGATGAGAATTTAGGAGGCATGGTTAGTAAGTTTGCAGATGACACCAAGATTGGTAGCACAGTGGGTCGTGAAGAAGGTCATCTAGGATTGCAACGGGATCTTGATCAATTAGGCCAGTGGGCCGACGAATGGCAGATGGAGTTTAATTTAGATAAATGTGAGGTGATGCATTTTGGCAGATCGAATCAGGCCAGGACCTACACAGTTAATGGTATGGCGTTGGGGAGAGTTATAGAACAAAGAGATCTAGGAGTACAGGTTCATAGCTCCTTGAAGGTGGAGTCGCAGGTGGACAGGGTGGTGAAGAAGGCATTCGGCATGCTTGGTTTCATTGGTCAGAACATTGAATACAGGAGTTGGGACGTTTTGTTGAAGTTGTACAAGACATTGGTACGGCCACACTTGGAATACTGTGTGCAATTCTGGCCACCCTATTATAGAAAGGATATTATTAAACTAGAAAGAGAGCAGAAAAGATTTACGAGGATGTTACCGGGACTGGATGGTTTGAGTTATAAGGAGAGGCTGGATAGACTGGGACTTTTTTCCCTGGAGCGTAGGAGGCTTAGGGGTGATCTTATAGAGGTCTATAAAATAATGAGGGGCATAGATAAGGTAGATAGTCAACATCTTTGTCCAAAGGTAGGGGAGTCTAAAACTAGAGGGCATAGGTTTAAGGTGAGAGGGGAGAGATTCAGAAGGGCCCAGAGGGGCAATTTCTTCACTCAGAGGGTAGTGGGTGTCTGGAATGGGCTGCCAGAGGTAGTAGTAGAGGCGGGTACAATTGTGTCTTTTAAAAAGCATTTAGACAGTTACATGGGTAAGGTGGGTATAGAGGGTTATGGGCCAAGTGCGGGCAACTGGGACTAGCTTAATGGTAAAATCTGGGCGGCATGAACTGGTTGGGCCGAAGGGCCTGTTTCCATGCTGTAAACTTCTATGATTCTATGATTCTATATTGGCCCTTCGGCCCTCAAGCCTGTGCTGAACTTGCTGCCCATCTGAACTATAATCTTCTGCGCTTCCTGTGGTCCGTATCCCTGTATTCCCATTCTGTTCATGTGTTACTCATGTAATTCAGGTTCCATACAACTGCAGTAACTAATTCATTAAATGGGCAGAGGAGTAAGTAAACCTGAGAGCAGGGATTAGAATTTAACATTTAATTTACAGTAAACATCCAGCGCAGAACCATATAGTTAATTGTAACTTAATCTGATCATAATTTAAGTGATTATTTTGAATGAATTAACTAGTGCATAAATGTCACTCAGAGGGTGCAGTGCTCTAACTGTGAGATGTGGGCGAACCGTGACGCTTCCAGTGTTCCGGTCAACTGCGTCTGCAGCAGGTGTAGCCAATGGCAGCTCCTCACAGACCGCGTGGTTCGGTTCGAGCAGCAATTGGATGCACTGAGGAGCATACAGGTGGCGGAAAGCATCATAGGTAGACGTTCTGGAGAAGTGGTCACGCCTAAGGTGCAGGCAGATAGTTCGGTGGATGACTGCTGGAACGGGCAGGCAGTCAGCGCTAGAAACCCCTGTGGCTGTCCCCCTCTCTAATAGGTATACTGTGTTGGATACAGTTGGGGGATAGCATCTCAGGGGGAAACAACAGCAGCCAGAACAGTGGCACCACAACTGGCTCTGTTACTCAGCAGGGGAGGGTAAAGTGCAGGAAAGCGATAGTTACAGGGACTCTATAGAAAGGGGCACAGATCGGCGCTTCTGTGGACAGGAAAGAGACTCCAGGTTGGTATGTTGTCTCCCTGGTGCCAGGGTCAAGGTTGTCACTGAACGAACACAGGACGTCCTGAAGAGGGAGGGTGAACAGCCAGAGGTCTTAGTTCACATCGGTACGAACGACATCGGCAGGAAGAGCGATGAGGCCCTGCAGAAGGAGTTCAGGAAGTTAGACAGTAAGCTAAAAAGCAGGACCTCTCGGGTTGGAATCTAAGGATTACTCCCTGTGCCACGTGAGAGTGAGGCTAGAAACAAGAGGACAGTACAGCTAATCTCGTGGCTAAACTGGTGGTGTAGGAGCGAGGGTTTCAGATTTCTGGGCCATTGGGCGATATTCCGGGAAATGTGGGACCTGGACAAGAAGGGCGGGTAGCTTCTAAACTGGGGAGACATCACTATCCTCGCTGGGAGGTTTGTTAGTGTCACTCGGGAGAATTGAAACTAATATGAAAGGGAGTGGGAACCAGAGCGGTAGCTCAGCAGGTGTAATAACTGAAGGGGAAATGGAGAACACAAATACCTGAACAACATCACCCTCAGGCAGAGCAAAAAAGGTGCCGAGGGTGAGAAGGGAGGTGCTCAATGCAGCATTGAGGGTGGTGGACCTAAATGTGCGCAGTGTACGGAACAAGGTAAATTTGCATGTTGCGCACATTGAAATTGGCTGGGAGGATGTGGTGGGAATCACAGAGACGTGGCTGCAAGGTGATCAGGGCTGGGGTCAAAATATGCAAGTGTTCTATCGAAGGACTGGCAGATGGGCAACGGGTGCGGGGCTGCATTGTTAGTAAGGATTGAAGTTAAATCGATAGCAAGGAGCGATATAGGGTCAGAAGGCACAGAATCTCTGAGGGCAGAGTTGAGGAATCGAATCGATAAAAAGACTCTGATGGGAGTTATTTGCAGGACCCGGAGCAGTAGTCAGTATGTGGGCCAGAAATTAAATCAGGAGATAGAAAATGCATGTAAAAAAGGCAATATTACAATAATCATGGGGGACTTCAATATGCAGGTGGACTGGGAATATCAGCTTGGGTGGATCCCAAGAAAAGGAATTTGTGGAAAGTCTAAGAGATGTTTTTTTGAGCAGCTTGTAACAGAGCCGACTGGGGAACAGGCAATTCTGGATCTGGTGATGTGTAATGAGGCAGACTTGATGAGGGAACATAAGGTGAAGGAACCCTGAGGGGGCAGTGGCCACAATATGCTAGAATTTACCCTGCAGTTTGAGAGGGAGAAGCTGGAGTCAGATGTAACAGTATTACAATTAAATAGGGGTACTACAAAGACATGAGGGAGGAGCTGCTCAGAGTTGATTGGAGAAGGAGCCTAGCAGGGAAGACAGTGGGACAGCAATGGCAGCAGTTTTGGGGGGTTATTCGGGAGGAACAACAGAATGTCATCCCAAGGAGGAGGAAACATGCCAAGGGGAGGACAACGAGTCCATGGCTCACGAGGAAACTGAAGGAGAGCAGTAAATCAAAATAAAAAACATACAATGTGGCGCGGAATAGTGGGATGCCAGAAAATCGGGAAGCCTTTAATAACGAGCAGAGGAAAACTGAAACAGCAATAAAGGAGGAGGTGAAATTTGAGGGTAAGCTAGCTAGTAATATAAAAGAAGACAGGAAGATGTTCTTTTCAATATATTAAAGGTAAGAGAGAGACAAAAAAGACATTGGACCACTGGAAAATGTGACTGGAGAAGTAATGATAGGTAACAAAGAAATGGCAGACGAACTGTATAGTTACTTTGCATCAGTCTTCACGGTGGAAGACACCAGTGGGATGCCAGAGCTCCAGGAGAGCCAGGGGGCAGAGGTGAGTGCCGTGGCCGTCACTAAGGAGAAGGTTGTGCGGAAACTGAAAGGTCTGAAGGTGAATGAATGACCTGGACGGATGGACTACATCCCAGGGTTCTAAAAGAGATAGCTGAGGAGGTTGTGGAGGGAGTGGTGGTGATCTTTCAGGAATCACTGGAGGCAGAAAGGGACCCTGAGGACTGGAAAGTGGCTGATGTCGCACCGCTGGTTAAGAAGGGAGGGAGGCAGAAGACGGGGAATTATCGGCCGGTTAGCCTGACTTCGGTCAATGGTAAAATTTTAGATCCATTATTAAAGATGAGATTGCGGAGTACTTGGAAGTGCAGGATAAAATCGGACTGAGTCAGCACAGATTCGTCAAGGGGAGGTCATGCCTGACAAATCTGTTAGAGTTCTTTGAGGAATTAACAAGGAAGTTAGACAAGGGAGAACCAGTGGACGTGATTTATTTAGATTTCCAGAGGGTCTTTGACACAGTGCCTCATTCCAGTCTGTTAAATTGGTTAAGAGCCCAAGGTGTTCAGGGCAAGATCCTGGGATGGAAAAAGAATTGGCTGACTGGCAGAAGGCAGAGAGTGGGGATAAAGGGGTCTTTTTCAGGATGGCAGCCGGTGTCTAGTCGTGTGCCTCAGGGGTCTGTGCTGGGACCACAACTTTCCACAATATACATTAATGGTCTGGAAGAAGGAACCGAAGGCACTGTTGCTAAGTTTGCAGATGATACAAAATCTGTAGAGGGACAGATAGTATTGAGGAAGTGGGGGGTGGGGTGGGGGGGGGGGGTGGGAGGGGCTGCAGAAGGACTCAGAGGCTGGGGGATTGTGCAAAGAAGTGGAAATGGAATACAATGTGGAAAAGTGTGAGGTAATGCGCTTTGGAAGGAGGAATGGAGGAATCGACTATTCTCTAAATGGGGAAATGCTTCGGAAATCAGAAGCACAAAGGGACTTGGGAGGCCTTGTTCATGACTCTCTTACGGTTAACGTGCAGGTTCAGTCGGCAGTTTGGAAGGCAATTGCAATGTTCGCGTTCACGTCGAGAGGGCGCGAGTACAAGAGCAGGGATCTATTTCTGAGGCTGGATAAGTCTCTGGTCAGGCTCCATTTGGAGTATTGTGAGCAGTTTTGGGCCCAGTATCTGAAGAAGGATATGCTTCACTTGGAAAGGGTCCAGAGGAGGTTCACTAGAACGACCCCTGGAATGAAGAGCTTGTCGTATGAGGAATGGTTGAGGACTCTGGTTCTGTACTCGTTGGAGTTAAGAAGGATGAGGGGGGATCTTATTGAAACTTCCAGGATCCTGCGAGTCCTGGACAGAGTGGACGTGGAGAGGATGTTTCCACTTGTATGAAAAACTAGAACCAGAGGACACTGTCTCAGACTAAAGGCATGATCCTTTAAAACAGAGATGTGGAGGAATTTATTCAGCCAGAGGGTGGTGAATCGGTGGGACTCTGCCACAGAAGGCTGTGGAGGCCAAATCACTGAGTGTATTTAAGACAGAGATAGATAGGTTCTTGGTTAATAAGGAGATCAGGGGTTATGGGGAGAAGGTGAGAAGGTAGGAGAATGAGGATGAGAAACATATCAGCCATGATTGACTGGCGGATCAGGCTCGCTGGGCCGAGTGACCAAGTTCAGCTCCTGTGTCTTATGGTCTTACGGCCGTAAGTGTCCAACTCGGTTTGAAATATGGCTTTGGGTGTCAGCCTCCCTTATTCTGACAGAAAATGAGGTAATGAAAGGACCTGAGGAACAAGCGGGAAATGACATTGAGGCAGAAGCTGAGCAGTGATTAAATTGAATGGTGGAGGAGGTGTGAGTGACCGTGTAGTCTCCCCATGTTGCCATTTGTTATCAGTTCCGGCTCTGCAATACTCGCTGATGAATGTAGCTGCATGATCATATATTTCAGTTACATCTTTCCCACAGATATTTATATTGTTCATGGAAACAGTTCATTTACATCCAGATTATCCAAAACTTTATCACCTTAAATGTGTGGAAGGATTCTCACATCATCGTCTTTTATTCCCAATAACCCCGCCCCAGCCAATCCAATCATCCCGAAGGGAAAACTGCTTCTAAACGATTCACACAGCGAGTGGTTCTGATCTGGTCTGCACGGCCTGGGACACTGGTGCCGGCAGATACAACAGTGGTTTCACAGGGAATGGTCGGAGTCACAGAAATCAAATGTATGTCTCCAGGGAAAGGGCGGTGCAGTGGGATTGAATCATCTGCTCATCTGCAGAGCCGCTGAGATCAAACGGAATGAAATGAAACTGAATGAAATGAAATGAAAATCGCTTATTGTCACAAGTAGGCTTCAAATGAAGTTACAGCGAAAAGCCCCTAGTCGCCACATTCCGGCGCCTGTTCGGGGAGGCTGGTACGGGAATTGAACCGTGCTGCTGGCCTGCCTTGGTCTGCTTTAAATGCCAGCGATTTATCCCAGTGTGCTAAACCAGCCCCAGGAATGAATGTCCTCCTTCGGGACTTCACGCATTTTAAAGGCTTTGGATGTGGTCTGGCTGTGAGATGATGGGACCAACACCTGCAGGTTCCCTCCAAGTTCCCCAGCACCGCGAGTATTCTCACTGTAATCCTTTCTATTCAGCGTGTCCATGTGTGAACCCAGCGTCCGCTTTAGCTCACTGCTTACTTCACAGCATCAACTTCATTGTAAGTTCCAATCTGTCTGACCCTGGGCGCTGCCTGTGCTTTAATATTGAAAACATCTGTGTTGCTCCCAATAAAAGCAGACGCACATTTAATAATTAGAGGGAGGTCTATCTTTTTTCAGGTTGCTTTACAATTATTTTTAAAAGCGGCTGTGCCACGTGTTTGCTTTCTGGCCTCGGACTGGGGAAAGACAAGTTCTATTCCAGCTCTGCACAATAACTGACCTATCACACTCTGTCAGTTCTTCACAACTTAAATGGTGCAATACTGCATGAAGGACATTTACTTCATCCAGGATCTGATTTTATAATTTAGGAACAAGTTTGTTTCCTCAGCAAATGTATTAATTCGGATTGTGTTTCCCCCTGATACCCAGTTCCACATATCTTTGCGATAGTGACATTTAAGGGGCATCTTGACAAAAACATGAATAGGATTGGAATAGAGGGATACGGACCCCGGAAGTGTAGAAGATTGTAGTTTAGTCGGGCAGCATGGTCGGCACGGGCTTGGGGGGCCGAAGGGCCTGTTCCTGTGCTGTACATTTCTTTGTTCTTTGTTCTTTGTGTCTCCAAGAGCACTCCCTCACACTCTATCTCTCCCTTGCACTCTCACCCTCCCTCACCCTCACTCTCTAACACTATCCCTCTCTCACTCGCTCTCACACTCTCCCTCTCAACAATCCCTCCCACTCTCACACTCTCTCCCTCTCCCACACTGTCACCCACTCTCACACTCTCTCCCTCTCCCACACTGCCTCCCTCTCTCATACTCTCTCCCTCTCTCACACTGTCTCCCTCTCTCACACTCTCTCCCTCTCCCATACTGTCACCCACTCTCACTCTCTCCCTCTCTCACACTCACTCCCTCGCTCACACTCTCTCCCTCTCTCACACTCTCTCCCTCTCAACAATCCCTCCCTCTCGCACACTCTATCCCCCTCCCACACTGTCTCCCTCTCTCACTCTCTCTCTCTCTCACACACCCTTCCTCTCTCACAGTGTCTCACTCTCTCCCTCTCTCACACTCTCTCCCTCTCCCACACTGTCACCCACTCTCGCACTGTCTCCCTCTCCCACACTACCTCCCACTCTCACACTCCCTCCCTCTCCCACACTGTCACCCACTCTCACACTCTCTCCCTCTCCCACACTGCCTCCCACTCTCACACTCTCTCACTCTCCCACACTGCCTCTCACTTTCACACTCTCTCCCTCTCCCACACTGCCTCCCACTCTCACACTCTCTCCCTCTCCCACACTGCCTCCCACTCTCACACTCTCTCCCTCACCCACACTGTCACCCACTCTCACACTCTCTCCCTCTCCCACACTGTCACCCACTCTCACACTCTCTCCCTCTCCCACACTGTCACCCACTCTTCCAGACTCTCTCCCTCTCTCACACTCTCTCCCTCGCTCACTCTCTCTCCCTCTCAACAATCCCTCCCACTCTCACACTCTCTCCCTCTCTCACACTGTCTCCCTCTCTGACACTCTCTCCCTCTCCCACACTGTCTCCCTCTCTCACACTCTGTCCCTCTCTCACACTCTCTCCCTCTCCCACACTAGAACATAGAACATAGAAAATACAGCACAGAACAGGCCCTTCGGCCCACGATGTTGTGCCGAACCTTTGTCCTAGATTAATCATAGATTATCATTGAATTTACAGTGCAGAAGGAGGCCATTCGGCCCTTTGAGTCTGCACCGGCTCTTGGAAAGAGCACCATACCCAAACTCAACACCTCCACCCAACACCAAGGGCAATTTGGACATTAAGGGCAATTTATCATTGGCCAATTCACCTAACCCGCACATCTTTGGACTGTGGGAGGAAACCGGAGCACCCGGAGGAAACCCACGCAGACACTACCTCCCACTCTCACACTCTCTCCCTCTCTCACAGTCTCTCCCTCTCCCACACTGTCTCCCTCTCTCCCACCCTCACCCTCACTCTCTCACACTTTCCCTCTCTCACACTCTCTCCCTCGCTCACACTCTCTCCCTCTCAACAATCCCTCCCACTCTCACACTCCCTCCCTCTCTCACACTCTCCCTCTCCCACACTGTCTCCCTCTCTCACCCTCTCTCCCTCTCTCGCCCTCTCTCCCTCTCTCACACTCTCGCCCTCTCCCACACTCTCTCCCTCTCTCACACTCTCTCCCTCTCTCCCTCTCTCACACTCTCTCCCTCTCTCACACTCTCTCCCTCTCTCACACTGTCTCCCTCTCTGACACTCTCTCCCTCTATCACATTCTGTCCCCCTCTCACACTCCCTCCCTCTCTCACAGTGTCTCACTCTCTCACCCTTCCTCTCTCACCCACCCTCTCTCACACTTTCTCCCTCTCTCATACTCTCTCCCCTCTCCCCTTTCGCATTCTCTCTTTTGTACTCCCTCCCTCTCTAGTACTCTCACCCTCTCCCACTCTCCCCCTCACATTCTCTCCCTCTGACACATTCTCTACCTCAGTCACCCTCCCTCTCTCCCACTGTCTCCCACTTTGTCTCCCTCTCAGAATCTCTCCCTCTCTCTCCCTGTCTAACACAATCTACCTGTCTCACTCACTCTCCCTTCCTCACACTCTCCCCCTCTCTCACCCTCCATCTCTCACATTCCCTCCCTCTCTCACACTCCCTCTCTCAAATTCCTGCCTCTCACATACTTTCTTCTTCATTGATACTCACTCCCACTCTCCCACTCACTCTATCAGATTTCCCTTGCCTCACACTTACCCCTCTCTCACATTCTGTCCTTCTCTCTCACTCTCTCCCTCCCTCTCTCTCTGCTCCATGCCTCCCTCCCTCCCTCACATCTCCGTTAGACACTTTCACACTCTGTCCCTCTCTCTCTCCATCCCTATATCTCTCTCCCTCCATGCCTCCCTCCCTCTCACAAAATTCCCTCAATGACACTTTCTCTCACACTCTTTCTCTCTCTCTCACTTTGTCCCTTTCTCACACTTTCTCTCACTCTCTATCCCTCTCTCACAATTTCTCTCACACGCCTTCCGTCTCTCACAATTTCTCTCTCAATCTTTCCCTCTCTCACACTTTCCCTCTCTCACACTTTTTCTCACTCTCATTCCCTCCCTCAAGTTCTCTCACTCTCTTTCCCTCTCTCACAATTTCCCTCACACTCTTTCTCTCTCTCACACGTTCTCTCTCATTCTTTCCCTCTCTCCCACATTTTCTCAATCTCTTTCCCTCTCTCTCAATTTCTCTGACTCTCTTTCACTCTCTCACACTTTGTCGTAAACTCTTTCCCTCTCTCACACTTTCTGTCATACTCCTTCCCTCTCTCACACTTTCCGTCTCTCACACTTTCTCTCACACTTTCCCTCTCTCACACTTTCTCTGACTCTCTTTCCCTCTCTCACACTTTCTCTCACACTCTTTCCCTCTTTCACACTTTCTCTCACACTCTTTCCCTCTATTACACTTTCACTCACTCTCTTTCCCTCTCTCACACTTTCTCTCACACTCTTTCCCTCTATCACACTTTCTCTCACTCTCTTTCCCTCTCTCACACTTTCCCTCACAATCTTTCCCTCTCCCGCTCCCTCAGTCACTCAGTCGCTCCCTCCTGTACTTATGTCTAAGATTATGTGAGTATTTAATACACCATCCTTCTCACCCAATCTGCCTCCCTCAGCCACTCACCCTCTCCACTCTCTGCTTCCCTTTCTCTCAGACAATCCACCTCTTTCTCCCGTTTTATGCTTTATTTCTCCACCCTCTTTCTCTCCCAATATCTCTCCTCCCACCCTCTTTCTCTCTCACCCTGTCTTCTATCAGCACATCTCACACACCAGTTCTCTCTTCCTCCACATCTCACCCCGCCTCTCTCCCAGTTGAAGTGTGTATCAGATGGAGGCCGGTGTCAGTTAGAGACGGGGTGTTAGTTTTCACTGCTGACTATGTATTAATGCTGCTCTCTGAGGTGATGAGTTTGTTGCTGCCGCAGCCTCTGAGTTTTCTGAGGTTCCAATGATTCTAAATATTTTCTTAGTTTGAGGGGCTGAATCAGATTTAGATATGGGATCACATACTTTGCATTTTAAATAGTTCCAGATTTTGGAGACATTGAAATGTTCTACTTATGCTCAAACAGAAACTACTGAAATAAAATAAAGGAATGGTCACAGTTACAGAGGCAGCTACATCCCAGAGTGCAGTGGAACCACCCAGAGAAACACACTGACAATTGGAACTGAATCACTGAATGGTCAGAGTTACAGAGACAGCTACACCCCAGGGTGCAGTGGAACCACCCAGAGAAACACACCGACAATTGGAACTGAATCACTGAATGGTCACAGTTACAGAGGCAGCTACACCCCAGAGTGCAGTGGAACCACCCAGAGAAACGCACGGACAATTGGAACAGAATCACTGAATGGTCACAGTTACAGAGACAGCTACAACCCAGAGTGCATTGGAACCACCCAGAGAAACACACTGACAATTGGAACTGAGTCACTGAATGGTCACAGTTACAGAGGCAGCTACACCCCAGAGTGCAGTGGAACCACCCAGAGAAACGCACTGACAATTGGAACTGAATCACTGAATGGTCACAGTTACAGAGGCAGCTACACCCCAGAGTGCAGTGGAACCACCCAGAGAAACACACTGACAATTGGAACTGAATCACTGAATGGTCACAGTTACAGATGCAGCAACATCCCAGGGTGCAGTGGAACCACCCAGAGAAACACACTGACAATTGGAACTGAATCACTGAATGGTCACAGTTACAGAGGCAGCTACATCCCAGAGTGCAGTGGAACCACCCAGAGAAACACACTGACAATTGGAACTGAATCACTGAATGGTCACAGTTACAGAGGCAGCTACACCCCAGAGTGCAGTGGAATCAGCCAGAGATACACACTGACAATTGGAACTGAATCACTGAATGGTCACAGTTACAGAGGCAGCTACACCCCAGAGTGCAGGGGACACACCCAGAGAAACGCACTGACAATTGGAACTGAATCACTGAATGGTCACAGTTACAGAGGCAGCTACAGCCCAGAGTTCAGTGGACCCACCCAGAGAACCACACTGACAATTGGAGCTGAATCACTGAATGGTCACAGTTACAGAGGCAGCTACACCCCAGAGTGCAGTGGAACCACCCAGAGAAACACACTGACAATTGGAACTGAGTCACTGAATGGTCACAGTTACAGAGGCAGCTACACCCAGAGTGCATTGGAACCACCCAGAGAAACACACTGACAATTGGAACTGAATCACTGAATGGTCACAGTTACAGAGGCAGCTACACCCCAGAGGGCAGTGGACCCACCCAGAGAAACACACTGACAATTGGAACTGAATCACTGAATGGTCACAGTTACAGAGACAGCTACACCCCAGAGTGCAGTGTAACCACCCAGAGAAACACACTGACAATTGTAACTGAATCACTGAATGGTCACCGTCACAGAGGCAACTACATCCCAGAGTGCAGTGGAACCACCCAGAGAAACCAACTGACAATTGGAACTAAATCACTGAATGGTCACAGTGGAGTGAGGGATATCACTGAAACAATGTGAGATGTAGAGATGGGACTGATGGTGTCTGAGTGGACAGCATCCTTTCTGTTAATGTTAGTTGAACAATGTGATCAACACAGTCCAGTGTTTGCAAAGAGGTCACTCACTCAGAAAACTAATATTTGCTTTCACTGAACACAATATCGGAATCTGTTTGTTCACATCTTGAAAAATAAGTTAAACGGTGTCACAACCTCAATATCCCTGAGGTGGCTCCACAGGGTATTAATTAAAAGCTTGAAGAATATATAACCTCAGAGTTTTAGACAGAGAGATTGCCAATCGCAGGAAAGGACACATCACTTCACACTGAAAATGCATCGTCCAATTCAAATGGTTGAGAAAGTATTCTACCCAATCCTGGCTATTGTTGGTGTTCCTGGTAAGTGACTGTCACCATTGAAGTTGTGTTAATTTGTGTGTGAGCTGCTCTCTGATTTTAAACTGGGACTGAAAATCTGATCCTGATCTCGTGCTCACTGTTATATAGACACCTGGCCAACGATATAATTGTCAAATGTCTTTAAGCCTGTCAATGGTTTGAATCCCTTTCATCAACTCACAATAAACCACTGTTTGTAACTCACTGGATCTCTGACCGGGGAAGTTATTATATTGAGTGGAATTTTGTATAATGTTAGCTTGGATCACAGAAAAGGCAATCTCTCTGAAGGGAGGTTTAGGAGGAGAAAGAATTAAATCACACTGACTGCGGGCACTGTCAGTGTAGAATTGTACTGACTGTGGGTCCCACACCAGAGTGGAATATCTGACAGCGGTGAACAAGGATTACTGGAAGTATCTGTCAGTGTAGAATTGTACTGACTGTGGGTCCCACACCAGAGTCGGATATCTGACAGCAGTGAACAAGGATTACTGGAAGTATCTGTCAGTGTAGAATTGTACTGAATGTGGGTCTCTCACCAGACTGGAATATCTGATCCAATTATCTATCTATTACTGGGACTATCTGTCCGTGTGGAATTGTATTGTGTGTGGGTCAGTAACTGGACTGACATTAGTTGGTTCTGTTTTGAAATGATGTATTTTATTGGGGAGTGGTCGCTCCATTCTGTGGAGTTCCCTCTGTGTGTTTTAACTTTGGAATAGGTTGAAAACAGGAAGAGTTTGGCTGTGTTTTGAAGATGTTTGATATTTATTGTATGAAGTGAAATGTCTCTATTTCTGTTTTCTATTGATCTATTCTAACAGGAACAGATATCACCCACACTCTAATGTTTCAGAAAACCCACAGCAATGCAGTATTCCAATAGGTTTTGTGATATTTTCTCATTCCTATTCATCCTGAAATGAACTCACATGTTTGATCCATTTTTATGGGTGTTTTTAAACTGTCTTTCTGCTTCACACGATTTGTGAATCTATTCACCTGAAGCCAGAAACCCCTCCAGTCCATTCACACACTTGTTTTCCAAGGAGCGATTGGGGGACTTATTGTTCTGAACAAAATGCAGCAGCGGACACTGATCTGTCGGGACATTAATGTCCCATTGAAATACCCACTTTGCAAATTCATAATGAATGATGATGTGTGCCTGTAATTAGTTGTATTCTGCCTCTGTATTCACTATCACTCTCAATTTGATTCTGTCTGTAAATTGTGTAATTATCATTCTGCTTCCCGATCCCATACTGTTGATGGGAATGGTGAAGGAGAGTGATCCCAGTGCTGATCCTTGTGGAACACCACTTCCCACCTTCCAGCAACCAGCCTAAATCCCTTTAACTCCTCTCCCTGTTTCCTGTGTGTGTCGCCAGCATGTGTCCATCCTGCTGCTGTGTCCCCTAACTCCACTGGCTCTGAGATTACCCATCAGTCTGTTACGTCGGATCTTACTAACGACCTTTAGAAAATCAAATTGTTTAACATCTATCATACTACTCAGAGCTATTATTTCTGGTAGTTATTGAAATACTTGGATGAAATGTGTCAGGAAGAATGCTGACTTTGGAATATGTGCCGGCTATTTAGTGTACTCTGGGTTGCTGGATTTCTTTTAACTCATGCTTCTAATTCACTGTTTCCAACTGTTGACATTGTGACTGGAAGATTTGATTATATTCTGTTCTAAATTCAAGAATAACAGAGACCGACTCCTGCTTTTCAATTCTTTGGTAATTATTCTGATGGTGATCAGTGAATAGATAATATTGTCTCTACTGTTTCTCACTGTCTATTTTATGAATATTTGTTGATGAAATCCATCCGCCTCCAGTAATCTCCCTCTACCTGGACCCCGCCCTCTGGCCTCCTATCAGCTCTTGATCTTTTCATTGAGATCTGTCAGTGCGACATCGACCGTCTCAATTTCCCTGTGCCTCTCACCAACTCTATCCTGACTCATTCAAAACTTGCTCCAATCCTCTCTCTAATATCCAACCCTGTCCTGGTGATCTAAGCTGCTCACAAGGGTGGTACCATTATTATACCATAAGACCATAACACATAGGAGCGGAAGTAAGGCCATTCGGCCCATCGAGTCCACTCCACCATTCAATCATGGCTGATTTCAACTCCATTTACCCGCTCTCTCTCCATAGCCCTTAATTCCTCGAGAAATCAAGAATTTATCAACTTCTGTCTTCCAGACACTCAACATCCCGGCCTCCACCGCCCTCTGTGGCAATGAATTCCACAGACCCACCACTCTCTGGCTGAAGAAATGTCTCCTCATCTCTGTTCTAAAGTGATTCCCTTTTATTCTAAGGCTGTGCCCCCGGGTCCTAGTCTCCCCTGCTAATGGAAACAACTTCCCTACATCCACCCTATCTAAGCCATTCATTATCTTGTAAATTTCTATTAGATCTCCCCTCAACCTCGTAAACTCCAATGGATATAATCCCAGGATCCTCAGATGTTCATCGTATGTTAGGCCTACCATTCCTGGGATCATCCGTGTGAATCTCCGCTGGACCCGCTCCAGTGCCAGTATGTCCTTCCTGAGGTGTGAGGACCAAAATTGCTCACAGTATTCTAAATGGGGCCTAACTAATACTTCATAAAGCTTCAGAAGTACATCCCTGCTTTTATATTCCAAGCCTCTTGAGGTGAATGACAACCATTATTGTCTGGTGTCCTGACCTCTTCCTCACAGAGGCTGACCGTCAGCTCTCAGGCCCATCCTGGTACCTCCCCCTGGACCAGCAGCACACCACCAAACATCATGATATTGTTTCCACGGCTTTCACTGGCCTCGTTGACTCTGGATATCTTTTGTCCACAGCCTCGGACACCATAGTGCCACAACCCCACACATCCTGCATCAACCTCCCGCTTCTACCTCCTTCCCAAAATCCACAAACAGGAAAGTCCCAGTGCACCCATTATTTCGGCCTGTTCCAGCCCCTCCAAGATCATTTCTTCCGATCTTGATTCCATCCGCTTTACCCTGTTCTGCCCCTTCCCAAAGACAGCGTTGTCACAGTGACACAGTGGTTTGCACTGCTGCCTCACAGCACCAGGATCCCGAAATCAATTCCTACCTTGGGTGACTGTCTGTGTGGAGACTGCACTTTTTCTCCCTGTCTGCATGGGTTTCCTCCGGGTCTCCGGTTGCCTCCCATAGCCCAAAGATGTGCAGGTTAGGTGGATTGGCCATGCTAAATTACTCCGTAGTGTCCAAAAAGATGTGTCGGTTAGATTAAGTGGTGAATGAGATCGGGGAGAGGGGGGGGGGGGGGTGAGCTCAGTTGAGGTACTCTTTCAGAGGTTTGGTACAGACTTAATGGGCCGAATGGCCTCCTTCTGCACTGTGGGGATTTTATGGTTCCTCATTCCTCTGGTGTTGTATGTCATATAAACAAGGTCCATTTCCCTGGCCCTAACCGCCTAATCTTCACAATGGATGTCCAGTCCCTCTGCATCTCCGTTCCCCAACTCGTGGGTTGTGTACAGATCCTCATACCCTGCTTCCTGTAAAGACTGCATCTAATTCTCCCACTTTCTCCGCCTCCATCGCCTCTGTTCTGATGCTGGCGTCTTCGAAAATAGCCCCCCTGGCATGTCTGTCTTTTCCTTAACCGGTCTGTCCCCACCACCTTCCTTTGTTAACAGGGCTCGCAGTCGTGTTCAATTCACTTCTCACACCTCTGTCCTCACACAGCCCCCTCCCTCCCGGAAACATGATCGGGTTCCCCTCCTCACTTTCCACACCATCAGCCTCCCCATTGAAAGGAAAATCCTCCTCCATTTCTGCCAACTCCAGCATGATGTCACCACCAAACACATCTTCACCTCTCTCCAACCACCCCCCTCAATGTCTGCATTCCTCAGGTACCGCTCCCTCCCCCTTGTCCACTTCCCCCTCACACCCCACACCCCTTTCCCTTCCCCCAGCACCTTCCCCTGCAATCACAGACGGTGCAACAACTGTCCCTTTACCTCCTCCCGTCTCCCGGTTCTCAGCAGCAAACTCGCCTTTCTGGGGAAGCAGCGTTTCACTTCTGTGCTTTCAGTTTGTTCTCCTGTATTCGCTGCTGCCAATACCGACTCCTCTACATTGAGGAGACTAAACGCAGACTGGGAGACTGCTTTGTGGAACACCTTCACTCAGCCCACAGCATGGCCCCAGCCTTCCTGTTGTGGCCATGTTAACTCAGCACCTTGCTCTCAGGCCCACATGTCTGTCCTTGGCCTGCTGCCAGAATGCAGTGAAGCCCAACGCAAGCTGGAGGAGCAACATCTCATCGTCCAATTCGGATGTTAGGTCCCGCAGGATGTAACTTTAATTTAAACAACTTTATTCTGGGAACTTTCTCCTCCATCTTAACGCTCTTGTTTTGGAATGTTCCTACTTTTTCGTCGAATGCAATGAGTCCGAATCTGGAGAGAGTCTATTCTGGCCAAGTGAACCCTGGGGAATGTCCAATGCCGGAGCGGGAATACACCTGAGAAAAGCTTGGCAGGGATTCTTTCCAAACAGGGAGAGGATGGATTCCTGGGAACAGTGATGTTGGGATGTTCGAGGCATGGCAATGGGGGATTCCTGGGAGCGGGTGCTGTACGAATGACTAAACCTGGGAGGGGTGATCCCTCGGGATGTTCTGGAGACTGGACAGACTCTATTCTGGACAGGCTGGGCTGCACGGTAGCACAGTGGCTGGCACAGTTGATTCACAGCGCCAGGGTCCCAGGTTCGATTCCCGGCTTGGGTGACTGTCTGTGCGGAGTCTGCACATCCTCCCCGTATCTGCGTGGGTTTCCTACGGGTGCTCCGGTTTCCTCCCACAGTCCAAAGATGTGCGGGTTAGGTGGATTGGCCAAGATAAATTGTGTTTAGTTTCCAAACAATTTAGATGGGGTCACTGGGTTATGGGGATGGGGTGGGCTGAACTGGTTTTCTCTTTCCAAGGGCCAGTGCAGACTCGATGGGCCGAATGGCCTCCTTTTGCACTGTACATTCTATATTTCTATTCCTCCCATGGTTATGAAGTGGGAAGGTCCCGCGTTTGTTTTATTTTTTCCATTGATCGTAGAGTATTCAAATAAACCAGGAGTGGTGTCCAACCCCATCAGAAATCCAGTCCAGGGAACGGTCCAATCCGGGGTGTGGTCCAATAATTGAGCTGGGATGACAATCTCGGGTCTGTTTGTATCCGGTTTGGGAAACCTGGCCGGCCTGAGTGAATCCTGTAAATCAGACGAAATGAGAAATGTAACCTCTCCCAAAGGTCTCTGAATTATAAACATTTTCCTACCACTGCCATCAAACTGACAGGGCTGCAATTCACACTTTTCCCCCATTCCCCACCTTTAACACTGGACTTACATTTCCTACTCCCCTCTCTGCAATGTTAAACTCTGTGCCCACTCCTCTCCCAGCACCCCCACCCACCCACTGTCCATTATATTGATGCTGCGATTGTGTCCTGGTTCAGACAGGGAGATTCATTGCCCAGTAAATTCCCGCGTCTCTCCTTTCTCTCTCTGACAGTTAATATACTGGGAATTGTGATTCTGTGTCGGGGGAAGTGTGGCCTCTCTACCTGCACCACTCGCTACCTGGTGGCCATGGCAACGGCGGATCTGCTGTTTATCATCACTAACCCCATACTGAACAGGATCAATGGTTATTATTTCCCCTGGAGTTTCCTGTACCTCACCCCTGTGTGTAGTATTAACTCTGTCTTGCGGGCTGCAGCCACGGACTGTTCTGTCTGGTTCACCCTCACTTTCTCCTTTGATCGATTTGTGGCCATTCGCTGCCAGAAACTGAAAACTAAATATTGCACCGGGAAAACTGCGGCTGTGGTTCTGTCCACAAGCGGCCTCCTGCTCTGTGTGAAAAACATCCCCCGGTACTTTACATTGGAACCTGGGGGGATAATGGACAATGTCCAGTGGTTCTGCGTCACAAAGAGCAGCGTTTACACTGACTCGGGATGGGGTGGGTATCTCTGGTTTGATCAGGTTGTAACCCCATTGATGCCGTTCTTCTCAATCCTGTTGACCAACGCTCTGACAGTCAGACACATTTTACTCACCAGTCGAGTCCGGAAGGCACTGAGGACTCAGAGTCAGGGAGACAAACGCAGCGACCCAGAGATGGAGAGCAGAAGGAAGTCAATGATTTTACTCTTCAGCATCTCCGGAACGTTCATCCTCCTCTGGACCGTGTCGGTTATTAAATTTTTCTATATGGATGTGAGAGAATTAGTTTACCTCACCCTTCCTCAATATACTTTACAACAAGTCGGATTTATGCTGCAGGATTTAAATTGCTGCACAAACACATTTATTTATGTGGTGACTCAGTCCAGGTTCAGGGAGCAGATCAAGGTCGTGGTGAAATATCCGGTTACATCAATTATTAAATTAATGAGAAAATAAAACGGACTGAAAACCCCTCAGCCAATCAGGAGCTCCAGCCGCTGACTGACAGCCTCTCAGCCAATCAGGAGCTCCAGCCGCTGACTGACAGCCTCTCAGCCCATCAGGAGCTCCAGCCGCTGACTGAAACCATCTCAGCCAATCAGCAGCTCCAGCCGCTGAGTAACAGCCTCTCAGCCAATCAGGAGCTCCAGCCGCTGACTGACAGTCTCTCAACCAATCAGGAGCTCCAGCCGCTGACTGACAGTCTCCCAGCCAATCAGGAGCTTCAGCCGCTGACTGACAGCCTCTCTGCCAATCAGGAGCTCCAGCCGCTACTAACAGCCTCTCAGCCAATCAGGAGCTCCGGCCGCTGACTGAAACCACCTCAGCCAATCAGCAGCTCCAGCCGCTGTGTAACAGCCTCTCAGCCAATCAGGAGTTCCAACCGTTGACTGACACGTCTCTCAGCCAATCAGGAGCTCCAGCCGCTGACTGTCAGTCTCTCAACCAAGCAGGAGCTCCAGCCGCCGGCTAGCAGTCTCTCAGCCAATCAGGAGCTCCAACCGCTGACTGACAGTCTCTCAGCCAACCAGTATCTCCTGGCGCTGACTGACAGCCTCTCAGCCAATCAGGAGCTGGGTCTGGTGCGTGGGGAGCACTGACAGTGCTGGCTGTGTGGTGGGAGCACTGACAGTGCTTACTGTCTGGGGGGAGCACTGACAATGCTGGCTGTGAGGGGGGGAGCACTGACAGTACTGGCTGTGTGGGGGAGCACTGACAGTGCTGGCTGTGTGGTGGTAGCACTGACAGTGCTGGCTGTGTGGGGGAGCACTGACAGTGCTTGCTGTGTGTGGGGAGCACTGACAGTGCTGGCTGTGTGGGGGGAGCACTGACAGTGCTGGCTGTGTGGGGGAGCACTGACAATGCTGGCTGTGTGGGGGAGCACTGACAGTGCTGGCTGTGTGGGGGGGAGCACTGGCAGTGCTGGCTGTGTGGCAGGAGCACTGACAGTGCTGGCTGTGAATTGGGAGCACTGACAGTGCTGGCTGTGTGGTGGGAGCACTGACAGTGCTCGCTGTGTGGTGGGAGCACTGACAGTGCTGGCTGTGTGGTGGGAGCACTGACAGTGCTGGCTGTGTGGTGGGGGCACTGACAGTGCTGGCTGTGCGGTGGGGGCACTGACAGTGCTGGCTGTGTGGTGGGAGCACTGACAGTGCTGGCTGTGTGGTGGGAGCACTGACAGTGCTGGTTGTGTGGTGGGAGCACTGACAGTGCTGGCTGTGTGGTGGGAGCACTGACAGTGCTGGCTGTGTGGTGGGAGCACTGACAGTGCTTTCTGTGTGGTGGGAGCACTGACAGGGCTGGCTGTGTGGGGGGAGCACTGACAGTGCTGTCTGTGTGGCGGGGGCACTGACAGTGCTGGCTGTGTGGGGGGAGCACTGACAGTGCTGTCTGTGTGGTGGGAGCACTGACAGTGCTGGCTGTGTGGTGGGAGCACTGACAGTGCTGGCTGTGTGTTGGGAGCACCGACAGTCCTGGCTGTGTGGTGGGAGCACTGACAGTGCTGGCTGTGTGGGGGAGCACTGACAGTGTTGGCTGTGTGGTGGGAGCACTGACAGTGCTGGCAGTGTGGGGGAGCACTGACAGTGCTGGCTGTGTGGTGGGAGCACTGACAGTGCTGGCTGTGGGGGGGAGCACTGACAGTGCTGGCTGTGTGTGGGGAGCACTGACAGTGCTGGCTGTATGGTGGGAGCACTGACAGTGCTGGATGTGTGGGGGAGCACGGACAGTGCTGGCTGTGTGGGGAGCACTGACAGTGCTGACTGTGTGGTGGGAGCACTGACAGTGCTGACTGTGTGGTGGGAGCACTGACAGTACTGGCTCTGTGGTGGGAGCACTGACAGTGCTGGCTGTGTGGGGTGAGCACTGACAGTGCTGGCTGTGGGGTGGGAGCACTGACAGTGCTGGCTGTGTGGTGGGAGCACTGACAGTGCTGGCTGTGTGGTGGGAGCACTGACAGTGCTGGCTGTGTGGTGGGAGCACTGACAGTGCTGACTGTGTGATGGGAGCACTGACAGTGCTGGCTGTGTGGTGGGAGCACTGACAGTCCTGGCTGTGTTGTGGGAGCACTGACAGTGCTGGCTGAGTGGTCGGAGCACTGACACTGCTGGCTGTGTGGTGGGAGCACTGACAGTGCTGGCTGTGTGGGGGAGCACTGACAGTGCTGGCTGTGTGGTGGGAGCACTGGCAGTGCTGGCTTTGTGGTCGGAGCACTGACAGTGCTGGCTGTGTGGGGAGCACTGACAGTGCTGGCTGTGTGAGGGAGCACTGACAGTGATGACCGTGTGGGGGGGAGCACTGACAGTGCTGGCTGTGTGGTGGGAGCACTGACAGTGCTGGCTGTGTGGTGGGAGCACTGACAGTGCTGGCTGTGTGGGGGAGCACTGTCAGTGCTGGCTGTGTGGTGGGAGCACTGACAGTGCTGGCTGTGTGGGGGAGCACTGACAGTGCTTGTTGTGTGTGGGGAGCACTGACCATGCTGGCTGTGTGGTGGGAGCACTGACAGTGCTGGCTGTGTATGGGAGCACTGACAGTGCTGGCTGTGTGGGGGAGCACTAACAGTGCTGGCTGTGTGGGGAGCACTGACAGTGCTGGCTATGTGGTGGGAGGACTGACAGTGCTGGCTGTGTGGGGTGAGCACTGACAGTGCAAGCTGTGGGTTGGGAGCACTGACAGTGCTGGCTGTGTGGTGGGAGCACTGACAGTGCTGGCAGTGTGGTGGGAGCACTGACAGTGCTGGCTGTGTGGTGGGAGCACTGACAGTGCTAGCTGTGTGGTTGGAGCACTGACAGTGCTGGCTTTGTGGTTGGAGCACTGACAGTGCTGGCTTTGTGGTGGGGGCACTGACAGTGCTGGCTGTGTGGTGGGAGCACTGACAGTGCTGGCTGTGTGGGGTGAGCACCGACAGTGCTGGCTGTGGGGTGGGAGCACTGACAGTGCTGGCTGTGTGGTGGGAGCACTGACAGTGCTGGCTGTGTGGTGGGAGCACTGAGAGTGCTGGCTGTGTGGTGGGAGCACTGACAGTCCTGGCTGAGTTGTGGGAGCACTGACAGTGCTGGCTGTGTGGTGGGAGCACTGACAGTGCTGGCTGTGTGGTGGGAGCACTGACAGTGCTGGCTGTGTGGGGGAGCACTGACAGTGCTGGCTGTGTGGTGGGGGCACTGACGGTGCTGGCTTTGTGGGGGGAGCACTGACAGTGCGGTATGTGTGGTGGGAGCACTGGCAGTGCTGGCTGTGTAGTCGGAGCACTGACAGTGCTGGCTGTGTGGGGGAGCACTGACAGTGCTGGCTGTGTGAGGGAGCACTGACAGTGATGACCGTGTGGGGGGGAGCACTGACAGTGCTGGCTGTGTGGGTGGGAGCACTTACAGTGCTGGCTGTGTGGGGGAGCACTGACAGTGCTGGCTGTGTGGGGGAGCACTGACAGTGCTGGCTGTGTGGGGGAGCACTGACAGTGCTGGCTGTGTGGGGGAGCACTGACAGTGCTGACTGTGTGGGGGAGCCCTGTCAGTGCTGGCTGTGTGGTGGGAGCACTGACAGTGCTGGCTGTGTGGTGGGAGCACTGACAGTGCTGGCTTTGTGGGGGAGCACTGACAGTGCTGGCTGTGTGGTGGGAGCACTGACAGTGCTGGCAGTGTGGGGGAGCACTGACAGTGCTGGCTGTGTGGTGGGAGCACTGACAGTGCCGACTGTGTGGTTGGAGCACTGACAGTGCTGGCTGTGTGGCGGGGGCACTGACAGTGCTGGCTGTGTGGGGGGAGCACTGACAGTGCTGTCTGTGTGGTGGAAGCACTGACAGTGCTGGCTGTGTGGTGGGAGCACTGACAGTGCTGGCTGTGTGTTGGGAGCACCGACAGTCCTGGCTGTGTGGTGGGAGCACTGACAGTGCTGGCTGTGTGGGGGAGCACTGACAGTGTTGGCTGTGTGGTGGGAGCACTGACAGTGCTGGCAGTGTGGGGGAGCACTGACAGTGCTGGCTGTGTGGTGGGAGCACTGACAGTGCTGGCTGTGGGGGGGAGCACTGACAGTGCTGGCTGTGTGTGGGGAGCACTGACAGTGCTGGCTGTATGGTGGGAGCACTGACAGTGCTGGATGTGTGGGGGAGCACGGACAGTGCTGGCTGTGTGGGGAGCACTGACAGTGCTGACTGTGTGGTGGGAGAACTGACAGTGCTGACTGTGTGGTGGGAGCACTGACAGTACTGGCTCTGTGGTGGGAGCACTGACAGTGCTGGCTGTGTGGGGTGAGCACTGACAGTGCTGGCTGTGGGGTGGGAGCACTGACAGTGCTGGCTGTGTGGTGGGAGCACTGACAGTGCTGGCTGTGTGGTGGGAGCACTGACAGTGCTGGCTGTGTGGTGGGAGCACTGACAGTGCTGACTGTGTGATGGGAGCACTGACAGTGCTGGCTGTGTGGTGGGAGCACTGACAGTCCTGGCTGTGTTGTGGGAGCACTGACAGTGCTGGCTGAGTGGTCGGAGCACTGACACTGCTGGCTGTGTGGTGGGAGCACTGACGGTGCTGGCTTTGTGGGGGGAGCACTGACAGTGCGGTATGTGTGGTGGGAGCACTGGCAGTGCTGGCTGTGTAGTCGGAGCACTGACAGTGCTGGCTGTGTGGGGGAGCACTGACAGTGCTGGCTGTGTGAGGGAGCACTGACAGTGATGACCGTGTGGGGGGGAGCACTGACAGTGCTGGCTGTGTGGGTGGGAGCACTTACAGTGCTGGCTGTGTGGGGGAGCACTGACAGTGCTGGCTGTGTGGGGGAGCACTGACAGTGCTGGCTGTGTGGGGGAGCACTGACAGTGCTGGCTGTGTGGGGGAGCACTGACAGTGCTGACTGTGTGGGGGAGCCCTGTCAGTGCTGGCTGTGTGGTGGGAGCACTGACAGTGCTGGCTGTGTGGTGGGAGCACTGACAGTGCTGGCTTTGTGGGGGAGCACTGACAGTGCTGGCTGTGTGGTGGGAGCACTGACAGTGCTGGCAGTGTGGGGGAGCACTGACAGTGCTGGCTGTGTGGTGGGAGCACTGACAGTGCCGACTGTGTGGTTGGAGCACTGACAGTGCTGGCTGTGTGGCGGGGGCACTGACAGTGCTGGCTGTGTGGGGGGAGCACTGACAGTGCTGTCTGTGTGGTGGGAGCACTGACAGTGCTGGCTGTGTGGTGGGAGCACTGACAGTGCTGGCTGTGTGTTGGGAGCACCGACAGTACTGGCTGTGTGGTGGGAGCACTGACAGTGCTGGCTGTGTTGGGGAGCACTGACAGTGTTGGCTGTGTGGTGGGAGCACTGACATTGCTGGCAGTGTGGGGGAGCACTGACAGTGCTGGCTGTGTGGTGGGAGCACTGACAGTGCTGGCTGTGGGGGGGAGCACTGACAGTGCTGGCTGTGTGTGGGGAGCACTGACAGTGCTGGCTGTATGGTGGGAGCACTGACAGTGCTGGATGTGTGGGGGAGCACGGACAGTGCTGGCTGTGTGGGGAGCACTGACAGTGCTGACTGTGTGGTGGGAGCACTGACAGTGCTGACTGTGTGGTGGGAGCACTGACAGTACTGGCTCTGTGGTGGGAGCACTGACAGTGCTGGCTGTGTGGGGTGAGCACTGACAGTGCTGGCTGTGGGGTGGGAGCACTGACAGTGCTGGCTGTGTGGTGGGAGCACTGACAGTGCTGGCTGTGTGGTGGGAGCACTGACAGTGCTGGCTGTGTGGTGGGAGCACTGACAGTGCTGACTGTGTGATGGGAGCACTGACAGTGCTGGCTGTGTGGTGGGAGCACTGACAGTCCTGGCTGTGTTGTGGGAGCACTGACAGTGCTGGCTGAGTGGTCGGAGCACTGACACTGCTGGCTGTGTGGTGGGAGCACTGACAGTGCTGGCTGTGTGGGGGAGCACTGACAGTGCTGGCTGTGTGGTGGGAGCACTGGCAGTGCTGGCTTTGTGGTCGGAGCACTGACAGTGCTGGCTGTGTGGGGAGCACTGACAGTGCTGGCTGTGTGAGGGAGCACTGACAGTGATGACCGTGTGGGCGGGAGCACTGACAGTGCTGGCTGTGTGGTGGGAGAACTGACAGTGCTGGCTGTGTGGTGGGAGCACTGACAGTGCTGGCTGTGTGGGGGAGCACTGTCAGTGCTGGCTGTGTGGTGGGAGCACTGACAGTGCTGGCTGTGTGGGGGAGCACTGACAGTGCTTGCTGTGTGTGGGGAGCACTGACAGTGCTGGCTGTGTATGGGAGCACTGACAGTGCTGGCTGTGTGGGGGAGCACTGACAGTGCTGGCTGTGTGGGGAGCACTGACAGTGCTGGCTGTGTGGGGAGCACTGACAGTGCTGGCTATGTGGTGGGAGGACTGACAGTGCTGGCTTTGTGGGGTGAGCACTGACAGTGCAAGCTGTGGGTTGGGAGCACTGACAGTGCTGGCTGTGTGGTGGGAGCACTGACAGTGCTGGCAGTGTGGTGGGAGCACTGACAGTGCTGGCTGTGTGGTGGGAGCACTGACAGTGCTAGCTGTGTGGTTGGAGCACTGACATTGCTGGCTTTGTGGTTGGAGCACTGACAGTGCTGGCTTTGTGGTGGGGGCACTGACAGTGCTGGCTGTGTGGTGGGAGCACTGACAGTGCTGGCTGTGTGGTGGGAGCACTGACAGTGCTGGCTGTGTGGGGTGAGCACCGACAGTGCTGGCTGTGGGGTGGGAGCACTGACAGTGCTGGCTGTGTGGTGGGAGCACTGACAGTGCTGGCTGTGTGGTGGGAGCACTGAGAGTGCTGGCTGTGTGGTGGGAGCACTGACAGTCCTGGCTGTGTTGTGGGAGCACTGACAGTGCTGGCTGTGTGGTGGGAGCACTGACAGTGCTGGCTGTGTGGTGGGAGCACTGGCAGTGCTGGCTGTGTAGTCGGAGCACTGACAGTGCTGGCTGTGTGGGGGAGCACTGACAGTGCTGGCTGTGTGAGGGAGCACTGACAGTGATGACCGTGTGGGGGGGAGCACTGACAGTGCTGGCTGTGTGGGTGGGAGCACTTACAGTGCTGGCTGTGTGGGGGAGCACTGACAGTGCTGGCTGTGTGGGGGAGCACTGACAGTGCTGGCTGTGTGGGGGAGCACTGACAGTGCTGGCTGTGTGGGGGAGCACTGACAGTGCTGACTGTGTGGGGGAGCCCTGTCAGTGCTGGATGTGTGGTGGGAGCACTGACAGTGCTGGCTATGTGGTGGGAGCACTGACAGTGCTGGCTTTGTGGGGGAGCACTGACAGTGCTGGCTGTGTGGTGGGAGCACTGACAGTGCTGGCTGTGTTGTGGGAGCACTGACAGTGCTGGCTGAGTGGTCGGAGCACTGACACTGCTGGCTGTGTGGTGGGAGCACTGACAGTGCTGGCTGTGTGGGGGAGCACTGACAGTGCTGGCTGTGTGGTGGGAGCACTGGCAGTGCTGGCTTTGTGGTCGGAGCACTGACAGTGCTGGCTGTGTGGGGAGCACTGACAGTGCTGGCTGTGTGAGGGAGCACTGACAGTGATGACCGTGTGGGGGGGAGCACTGACAGTGCTGGCTGTGTGGTGGGAGCACTGACAGTGCTGGCTGTGTGGTGGGAGCACTGACAGTGCTGGCTGTGTGGGGGAGCACTGTCAGTGCTGGCTGTGTGGTGGGAGCACTGACAGTGCTGGCTGTGTGGGGGAGCACTGACAGTGCTTGCTGTGTGTGGGGAGCACTGACAGTGCTGGCTGTGTATGGGAGCACTGACAGTGCTGGCTGTGTGGGGGAGCACTGACAGTGCTGGCTGTGTGGGGAGCACTGACAGTGCTGGCTGTGTGGGGAGCACTGACAGTGCTGGCTATGTGGTGGGAGGACTGACAGTGCTGGCTGTGTGGGGTGAGCACTGACAGTGCAAGCTGTGGGTTGGGAGCACTGACAGTGCTGGCTGTGTGGTGGGAGCACTGACAGTGCTGGCAGTGTGGTGGGAGCACTGACAGTGCTGGCTGTGTGGTGGGAGCACTGACAGTGCTAGCTGTGTGGTTGGAGCACTGACATTGCTGGCTTTGTGGTCGGAGCACTGACAGTGCTGGCTTTGTGGTGGGGGCACTGACAGTGCTGGCTGTGTGGTGGGAGCACTGACAGTGCTGGCTGTGTGGTGGGAGCACTGACAGTGCTGGCTGTGTGGGGTGAGCACCGACAGTGCTGGCTGTGGGGTGGGAGCACTGACAGTGCTGGCTGTGTGGTGGGAGCACTGACAGTGCTGGCTGTGTGGTGGGAGCACTGACAGTGCTGGCTGTGTGGTGGGAGCACTGACAGTCCTGGCTGTGTTGTGGGAGCACTGACAGTGCTGGCTGTGTGGTGGGAGCACTGACAGTGCTGGCTGTGTGGTGGGAGCACTGGCAGTGCTGGCTGTGTAGTCGGAGCACTGACAGTGCTGGCTGTGTGGGGGAGCACTGACAGTGCTGGCTGTGTGAGGGAGCACTGACAGTGATGACCGTGTGGGGGGGAGCACTGACAGTGCTGGCTGTGTGGGTGGGAGCACTTACAGTGCTGGCTGTGTGGGGGAGCACTGACAGTGCTGGCTGTGTGGGGGAGCACTGACAGTGCTGGCTGTGTGGGGGAGCACTGACAGTGCTGGCTGTGTGGGGGAGCACTGACAGTGCTGACTGTGTGGGGGAGCCCTGTCAGTGCTGGCTGTGTGGTGGGAGCACTGACAGTGCTGGCTGTGTGGTGGGAGCACTGACAGTGCTGGCTTTGTGGGGGAGCACTGACAGTGCTGGCAGTGTGGGGGAGCACTGATAGTGCTGGCTGTGTGGTGGGAGCACTGACAGTGCCGACTGTGTGGTTGGAGCACTGACAGTGCTGGCTTTGTGGTGGGAGCACTGACAGTGCTGGCTGTTAGTTGGGAGCACTGACAGTGCTGGCTGTGTGGTGGGAGCACTGACAGTGCTGGCTGTGTTGGGTGAGCACCGACAGTGCTGGCTGTGGGGTGGGAGCACTGACAGTGCTGGCTGTATGGTGGGAGCACTGACAGTGCTGGCTGTGTGTTGGGAGCACTGAGAGTGCTGGCTGTGTGGTGGGAGCACTGACAGTCCTGGCTGTGTTGTGGGAGCACTGACAGTGCTGGTTGTGTGGTGGGAGCACTGACAGTGCTGGCTGTGTGGGGGGAGCACTGACAGTGCTGGCTGTGTGGCGGGGGCACTGACAGTGCTGGCTGTGTGGGGGGTGCACTGACAGTGCTGTCTGTGTGGTGGGAGCACTGACAGTGCTGGCTGTGTGGTGGGAGCACTGACAGTGCTGGCTGTGTGTTGGGAGCACCGGCAGTCCTGGCTGTGTGGTGGGAGCACTGACAGTGCTGGCTGTGTGGGGGAGCACTGACAGTGTTGGCTGTGTGGTGGGAGCACTGACAGTGCTGGCAGTGTGGGGGAGCACTGACAGTGCTGGCTGTGTGGTGGGAGCACTGACAGTGCTGGCTGTGGGGGGGAGCACTGACAGTGCTGGCTGTGTGTGGGGAGCACTGACAGTGCTGGCTGTATGGTGGGAGCACTGACAGTGCTGGATGTGTGGGGGAGCACGGACAGTGCTGGCTGTGTGGGGAGCACTGACAGTGCTGACTGTGTGGTGGGAGCACTGACAGTGCTGACTGTGTGGTGGGAGCACTGACAGTACTGGCTCTGTGGTGGGAGCACTGACAGTGCTGGCTGTGTGGGGTGAGCACTGACAGTGCTGGCTGTGGGGTGGGAGCACTGACAGTGCTGGCTGTGTGGTGGGAGCACTGACAGTGCTGGCTGTGTGGTGGGAGCACTGACAGTGCTGGCTGTGTGGTGGGAGCACTGACAGTGCTGACTGTGTGAGGGGAGCACTGACAGTGCTGGCTGTGTGGTGGGAGCACTGACAGTCCTGGCTGTGTTGTGGGAGCACTGACAGTGCTGGCTGAGTGGTCGGAGCACTGACACTGCTGGCTGTGTGGTGGGAGCACTGACAGTGCTGGCTGTGTGGGGGAGCACTGACAGTGCTGGCTGTGTGGTGGGAGCACTGGCAGTGCTGGCTTTGTGGTCGGAGCACTGACAGTGCTGGCTGTGTGGGGAGCACTGACAGTGCTGGCTGTGTGAGGGAGCACTGACAGTGATGACCGTGTGGGGGGGAGCACTGACAGTGCTGGCTGTGTGGTGGGAGCACTGACAGTGCTGGCTGTGTGGTGGGAGCACTGACAGTGCTGGCTGTGTGGGGGAGCACTGTCAGTGCTGGCTGTGTGGTGGGAGCACTGACAGTGCTGGCTGTGTGGGGGAGCACTGACAGTGCTTGCTGTGTGTGGGGAGCACTGACAGTGCTGGCTGTGTGGTGGCAGCACTGACAGTGCTGGCTGTGTATGGGAGCACTGACAGTGCTGGCTGTGTGGGGGAGCACTGACAGTGCTGGCTGTTTGGGGAGCACTGACAGTGCTGGCTATGTGGTGGGAGGACTGACAGTGCTGGCTGTGTGGGGTGAGCACTGACAGTGCAAGCTGTGGGTTGGGAGCACTGACAGTGCTGGCTGTGTGGTGGGAGCACTGACAGTGCTGGCAGTGTGGTGGGAGCACTGACAGTGCTGGCTGTGTGGTGGGAGCACTGACAGTGCTAGCTGTGTGGTTGGAGCACTGACAGTGCTGGCTTTGTGGTTGGAGCACTGACAGTGCTGGCTTTGTGGTGGGGGCACTGACAGTGCTGGCTGTGTGGTGGGAGCACTGACAGTGCTGGCTGTGTGGTGGGAGCACTGACAGTGCTGGCTGTGTGGGGTGAGCACCGACAGTGCTGGCTGTGGGGTGGGAGCACTGACAGTGCTGGCTGTGTGGTGGGAGCACTGACAGTGCTGGCTGTGTGGTGGGAGCACTGAGAGTGCTGGCTGTGTGGTGGGAGCACTGACAGTCCTGGCTGTGTTGTGGGAGCACTGACAGTGCTGGCTGTGTGGTGGGAGCACTGACAGTGCTGGCTGTGTGGTGGGAGCACTGACAGTGCTGGCTGTGTGGGGGGAGCACTGACAGTGCTGGCTGTGTGGTGGGGGCAATGACGGTGCTGGCTTTGTGGGGGGAGCACTGACAGTGCGGTATGTGTGGTGGGAGCACTGGCAGTGCTGGCTGTGTAGTCGGAGCACTGACAGTGCTGGCTGTGTGGGGGAGCACTGACAGTGCTGGCTGTGTGAGGGAGCACTGACAGTGATGACCGTGTGGGGGGGAGCACTGACAGTGCTGGCTGTGTGGGTGGGAGCACTTACAGTGCTGGCTGTGTGGGGGAGCACTGACATTGCTGGCTGTGTGGGGGAGCACTGACAGTGCTGGCTGTGTGGGGGAGCACTGACAGTGCTGGCTGTGTGGGGGAGCACTGACAGTGCTGACTGTGTGGGGGAGCCCTGTCAGTGCTGGCTGTGTGGTGGGAGCACTGACAGTGCTGGCTGTGTGGTGGGAGCACTGACAGTGCTGGCTTTGTGGGGGAGCACTGACAGTGCTGGCTGTGTGGTGGGAGCACTGACAGTGCTGGCAGTGTGGGGGAGCACTGACAGTGCTGGCTGTGTGGTGGGAGCACTGACAGTGCTGGCAGTGTGGGGGAGCACTGACAGTGCTGGCTGTGTGGTGGGAGCACTGACAGTGCCGACTGTGTGGTTGGAGCACTGACAGTGCTGGCTTTGTGGTGGGAGCACTGACAGTGCTGGCTGTTAGTTGGGAGCACTGACAGTGCTGGCTGTGTGGTGGGAGCACTGACAGTGCTGGCTGTGTTGGGTGAGCACCGACAGTGCTGGCTGTGGGGTGGGAGCACTGACAGTGCTGGCTGTACGGTGGGAGCACTGACAGTGCTGGCTGTGTGGTGGGAGCACTGAGAGTGCTGGCTGTGTGGTGGGAGCACTGACAGTCCTGGCTGTGTTGTGGGAGCACTGACAGTGCTGGTTGTGTGGTGGGAGCACTGACAGTGCTGGCTGTGTGGGGGGAGCACTGACAGTGCTTGCTGTGAGGGGGGAGCACTGACAGTACTGGCTGTGTGGGGGAGCACTGACAGTGCTGGCTGTGTGGTGGGAGCACTGACAGTGCTGGCTGTGTGGGGGAGCACTGACAGTGCCTGCTGTGTGTGGGGAGCACTGACAGTGCTGGCTGTGTGGGGGGAGCACTGACAGTGCTGGCTGTGTGGGGGAGCACTGACAATGCTGGCTGTGTGGGGGTGCACTGAGTGCTGGCTGTGTGGGGGGGAGCACTGACAGTGCTGGCTGTGTGGCAGGAGCTCTGACAGTGCTGGCTGTGTGGTGGGAGCACTGACAGTGCAGGCTGTGTAGTGGGAGCACTGACAGTGCTGGTTGTGTGGTGGGGGCACTGACAGTGCTGGCTGTGTGGTGGGAGCACTGACAGTGCTGGCTGTGTAGTGGGAGCACTGACAGTGCTGGCTGTGTGGTGGGAGCACTGACAGTGCTGGCTGTGTGGTGGGAGCACTGACAGTGCTGGATGTGTGGTGGGAGCACTGACAGTGCTTTCTGTGTGGTGGGAGCACTGACAGTGCTGGCTGTGTGGGGGGAGCACTGACAGTGCTGGCTGTGTGGCGGGGGCACTGACAGTGCTGGCTGTGTGGGGGAGCACTGACAGTGCTGTCTGTGTGGTGGGAGCACTGACAGTGCTGGCTGTGTGGTGGGAGCACTGACAGTGCTGGCTGTGTGTTGGGAGCACCGACAGTCCTGGCTGTGTGGTGGGAGCACTGACAGTGCTGGCTGTGGGGGGAGCACTGACAGTGTTGGCTGTGTGGTGGGAGCACTGACAGTGCTGGCAGTGTGGGGGAGCACTGACAGTGTTGGCTGTGTGGTGGGAGCACTGACAGTGCTGGCAGTGTGGGGGAGCACTGACAGTGCTGGCTGTGTGGTGGGAGCACTGACAGTGCTGGCTGTGGGGGGGAGCACTGACAGTGCTGGCTGTGTGTGGGGAGCAGTGACAGTGCTGGCTGTATGGTGGGAGCACTGACAGTGCTGGCTGTGTGGGGGAGCACTGACAGTGCTGACTGTGTGGTGGGAGCACTGACAGTGCTGACTGTGTGGTGGGAGCACTGACAGTACTGGCTCTGTGGTGGGAGCACTGACAGTGCTGGCTGTGTGGGGTGAGCACTGACAGTGCTAGCTGTGGGGTGGGAGCACTGACAGTGCTGGCTGTGTGGTGGGAGCACTGACAGTGCTGGCTGTGTGGTGGGAGCACTGACAGTGCTGGCTGTGTGGTGGGAGCACTGACAGTGCTGACTGTGTGATGGGAGCACTGACAGTGCTGGCTGTGTGGTGGGAGCACTGACAGTCCTGGCTGTGTTGTGGGAGCACTGACAGTGCTGGCTGAGTGGTCGGAGCACTGACACTGCTGGCTGTGTGGTGGGAGCACTGACAGTGCTGGCTGTGTGGGGGAGCACTGACAGTGCTGGCTGTGTGGTGGGAGCACTGGCAGTGCTGGCTTTGTGGTCGGAGCACTGACAGTGCTGGCTGTGTGGGGAGCACTGACAGTGCTGGCTGTGTGAGGGAGCACTGACAGTGATGACCGTGTGGGGGGGAGCACTGACAGTGCTGGCTGTGTGCTGGGAGCACTGACAGTGCTGGCTGTGTGGTGGGAGCACTGACAGTGCTGGCTGTGTGGCGGAGCACTGTCAGTGCTGGCTGTGTGGTGGGAGCACTGACAGTGCTGGCTGTGTGGGGGAGCACTGACAGTGCTTGCTGTGTGTGGGGAGCACTGACAGTGCTGGCTGTGTGGTGGCAGCACTGACAGTGCTGGCTGTGTATGGGAGCACTGACAGTGCTGGCTGTGTGGGGGAGCACTGACAGTGCTGGCTGTTTGGGGAGCACTGACAGTGCTGGCTATGTGGTGGGAGGACTGACAGTGCTGGCTGTGTGGGGTGAGCACTGACAGTGCAAGCTGTGGGTTGGGAGCACTGACAGTGCTGGCTGTGTGGTGGGAGCACTGACAGTGCTGGCAGTGTGGTGGGAGCACTGACAGTGCTGGCTGTGTGGTGGGAGCACTGACAGTGCTAGCTGTGTGGTTGGAGCACTGACAGTGCTGGCTTTGTGGTTGGAGCACTGACAGTGCTGGCTTTGTGGTGGGGGCACTGACAGTGCTGGCTGTGTGGTGGGAGCACTGACAGTGCTGGCTGTGTGGTGGGAGCACTGACAGTGCTGGCTGTGTGGGGTGAGCACCGACAGTGCTGGCTGTGGGGTGGGAGCACTGACAGTGCTGGCTGTGTGGTGGGAGCACTGACAGTGCTGGCTGTGTGGTGGGAGCACTGAGAGTGCTGGCTGTGTGGTGGGAGCACTGACAGTCCTGGCTGTGTTGTGGGAGCACTGACAGTGCTGGCTGTGTGGTGGGAGCACTGACAGTGCTGGCTGTGTGGTGGGAGCACTGACAGTGCTGGCTGTGTGGGGGGAGCACTGACAGTGCTGGCTGTGTGGTGGGGGCACTGACGGTGCTGGCTTTGTGGGGGGAGCACTGACAGTGCGGTATGTGTGGTGGGAGCACTGGCAGTGCTGGCTGTGTAGTCGGAGCACTGACAGTGCTGGCTGTGTGGGGGAGCACTGACAGTGCTGGCTGTGTGAGGGAGCACTGACAGTGATGACCGTGTGGGGGGGAGCACTGACAGTGCTGGCTGTGTGGGTGGGAGCACTTACAGTGCTGGCTGTGTGGGGGAGCACTGACAGTGCTGGCTGTGTGGGGGAGCACTGACAGTGCTGGCTGTGTGGGGGAGCACTGACAGTGCTGGCTGTGTGGGGGAGCACTGACAGTGCTGACTGTGTGGGGGAGCCCTGTCAGTGCTGGCTGTGTGGTGGGAGCACTGACAGTGCTGGCTGTGTGGTGGGAGCACTGACAGTGCTGGCTTTGTGGGGGAGCACTGACAGTGCTGGCTGTGTGGTGGGAGCACTGACAGTGCTGGCAGTGTGGGGGAGCACTGACAGTGCTGGCTGTGTGGTGGGAGCACTGACAGTGCTGGCAGTGTGGGGGAGCACTGACAGTGCTGGCTGTGTGGTGGGAGCACTGACAGTGCCGACTGTGTGGTTGGAGCACTGACAGTGCTGGCTTTGTGGTGGGAGCACTGACAGTGCTGGCTGTTAGTTGGGAGCACTGACAGTGCTGGCTGTGTGGTGGGAGCACTGACAGTGCTGGCTGTGTTGGGTGAGCACCGACAGTGCTGGCTGTGGGGTGGGAGCACTGACAGTGCTGGCTGTACGGTGGGAGCACTGACAGTGCTGGCTGTGTGGTGGGAGCACTGAGAGTGCTGGCTGTGTGGTGGGAGCACTGACAGTCCTGGCTGTGTTGTGGGAGCACTGACAGTGCTGGTTGTGTGGTGGGAGCACTGACAGTGCTGGCTGTGTGGGGGGAGCACTGACAGTGCTTGCTGTGAGGGGGGAGCACTGACAGTACTGGCTGTGTGGGGGAGCACTGACAGTGCTGGCTGTGTGGTGGGAGCACTGACAGTGCTGGCTGTGTGGGGGAGCACTGACAGTGCCTGCTGTGTGTGGGGAGCACTGACAGTGCTGGCTGTGTGGGGGGAGCACTGACAGTGCTGGCTGTGTGGGGGAGCACTGACAATGCTGGCTGTGTGGGGGTGCACTGAGTGCTGGCTGTGTGGGGGGGAGCACTGACAGTGCTGGCTGTGTGGCAGGAGCTCTGACAGTGCTGGCTGTGTGGTGGGAGCACTGACAGTGCAGGCTGTGTAGTGGGAGCACTGACAGTGCTGGTTGTGTGGTGGGGGCACTGACAGTGCTGGCTGTGTGGTGGGAGCACTGACAGTGCTGGCTGTGTAGTGGGAGCACTGACAGTGCTGGCTGTGTGGTGGGAGCACTGACAGTGCTGGCTGTGTGGTGGGAGCACTGACAGTGCTGGATGTGTGGTGGGAGCACTGACAGTGCTTTCTGTGTGGTGGGAGCACTGACAGTGCTGGCTGTGTGGGGGGAGCACTGACAGTGCTGGCTGTGTGGCGGGGGCACTGACAGTGCTGGCTGTGTGGGGGAGCACTGACAGTGCTGTCTGTGTGGTGGGAGCACTGACAGTGCTGGCTGTGTGGTGGGAGCACTGACAGTGCTGGCTGTGTGTTGGGAGCACCGACAGTCCTGGCTGTGTGGTGGGAGCACTGACAGTGCTGGCTGTGGGGGGAGCACTGACAGTGTTGGCTGTGTGGTGGGAGCACTGACAGTGCTGGCAGTGTGGGGGAGCACTGACAGTGTTGGCTGTGTGGTGGGAGCACTGACAGTGCTGGCAGTGTGGGGGAGCACTGACAGTGCTGGCTGTGTGGTGGGAGCACTGACAGTGCTGGCTGTGGGGGGGAGCACTGACAGTGCTGGCTGTGTGTGGGGAGCAGTGACAGTGCTGGCTGTATGGTGGGAGCACTGACAGTGCTGGCTGTGTGGGGGAGCACTGACAGTGCTGGCTGTGTGGTGGGGGCACTGACAGTGCTGGCTGTGTGGTGGGAGCACTGACAGTGCTGGCTGTGTAGTGGGAGCACTGACAGTGCTGGCTGTGTGGTGGGAGCACTGACAGTGCTGGCTGTGTGGTGGGAGCACTGACAGTGCTGGATGTGTGGTGGGAGCACTGACAGTGCTTTCTGTGTGGTGGGAGCACTGACAGTGCTGGCTGTGTGGGGGGAGCACTGACAGTGCTGGCTGTGTGGCGTGGGCACTGACAGTGCTGGCTGTGTGGGGGAGCACTGACAGTGCTGTCTGTGTGGTGGGAGCACTGACAGTGCTGGCTGTGTGGTGGGAGCACTGACAGTGCTGGCTGTGTGTTGGGAGCACCGACAGTCCTGGCTGTGTGGTGGGAGCACTGACAGTGCTGGCTGTGGGGGGAGCACTGACAGTGTTGGCTGTGTGGTGGGAGCACTGACAGTGCTGGCAGTGTGGGGGAGCACTGACAGTGCTGGCTGTGTGGTGGGAGCACTGACAGTGCTGGCTGTGGGGGGGAGCACTGACAGTGCTGGCTGTGTGTGGGGAGCAGTGACAGTGCTGGCTGTATGGTGGGAGCACTGACAGTGCTGGCTGTGTGGGGGAGCACGGACAGTGCTGGCTGTGTGGGGAGCACTGACAGTGCTGGCTGTGTGGTGGGAGCACTGACAGTGCTGACTGTGTGGTGGGAGCACTGACAGTGCTGGCTGTGTGGTGGGAGCACTGACAGTGCTGGCTGTGTGGGGTGAGCACTGACAGTGCTGGCTGTGTGGTGGGAGCACTGACAGTGCTGGATGTGTGGTGGGAGCACTGACAGTGATGGCTGTGTGGTGCGAGCACTGACAGTGCTGGCTGTGTGTTGGGAGCACTGACAGTGCTGGCTGTGTGGTGGGAGCACTGACAGTGCTGACTGTGTGATGGGAGCACTGAGAGTGCTGGCTGAGTGGTGGGAGCACTGACAGTCCTGGCTGTGTTGTGGGAGCACTGACAGTGCTGGCTGAGTGGTGGGAGCACTGACACTGCTGGCTGTGTGGTGGGAGCACTGACAGTGCTGGCTGTGTGGGAGCACTGACAGTGCTGGCTGTGTGGTGGGAGCACTGACAGTGCTGACTGTGTGGTGGGAGCACTGACAGTGCTGGCTGTGTGGTGGGAGCACTGACAGTGCTGGCTGTGTGAGGGAGCACTGACAGTGATGACCGTGTGGGGGGGAGCACTGACAGTGCTGGCTGTGTGCTGGGAGCACTGACAGTGCTGGCTGTGTGGTGGGAGCACTGACAGTGCTGGCTGTGTGGCGGAGCACTGTCAGTGCTGGCTGTGTGGTGGGAGCACTGACAGTGCTGGCTGTGTGGGGGAGCACTGACAGTGCTTGCTGTGTGTGGGGAGCACTGACAGTGCTGGCTGTGTGGTGGCAGCACTGACAGTGCTGGCTGTGTATGGGAGCACTGACAGTGCTGGCTGTGTGGGGGAGCACTGACAGTGCTGGCTGTTTGGGGAGCACTGACAGTGCTGGCTATGTGGTGGGAGGACTGACAGTGCTGGCTGTGTGGGGTGAGCACTGACAGTGCAAGCTGTGGGTTGGGAGCACTGACAGTGCTGGCTGTGTGGTGGGAGCACTGACAGTGCTGGCAGTGTGGTGGGAGCACTGACAGTGCTGGCTGTGTGGTGGGAGCACTGACAGTGCTAGCTGTGTGGTTGGAGCACTGACAGTGCTGGCTTTGTGGTTGGAGCACTGACAGTGCTGGCTTTGTGGTGGGGGCACTGACAGTGCTGGCTGTGTGGTGGGAGCACTGACAGTGCTGGCTGTGTGGTGGGAGCACTGACAGTGCTGGCTGTGTGGGGTGAGCACCGACAGTGCTGGCTGTGGGGTGGGAGCACTGACAGTGCTGGCTGTGTGGTGGGAGCACTGACAGTGCTGGCTGTGTGGTGGGAGCACTGAGAGTGCTGGCTGTGTGGTGGGAGCACTGACAGTCCTGGCTGTGTTGTGGGAGCACTGACAGTGCTGGCTGTGTGGTGGGAGCACTGACAGTGCTGGCTGTGTGGTGGGAGCACTGACAGTGCTGGCTGTGTGGGGGGAGCACTGACAGTGCTGGCTGTGTGGTGGGGGCACTGACGGTGCTGGCTTTGTGGGGGGAGCACTGACAGTGCGGTATGTGTGGTGGGAGCACTGGCAGTGCTGGCTGTGTAGTCGGAGCACTGACAGTGCTGGCTGTGTGGGGGAGCACTGACAGTGCTGGCTGTGTGAGGGAGCACTGACAGTGATGACCGTGTGGGGGGGAGCACTGACAGTGCTGGCTGTGTGGGTGGGAGCACTTACAGTGCTGGCTGTGTGGGGGAGCACTGACAGTGCTGGCTGTGTGGGGGAGCACTGACAGTGCTGGCTGTGTGGGGGAGCACTGACAGTGCTGGCTGTGTGGGGGAGCACTGACAGTGCTGACTGTGTGGGGGAGCCCTGTCAGTGCTGGCTGTGTGGTGGGAGCACTGACAGTGCTGGCTGTGTGGTGGGAGCACTGACAGTGCTGGCTTTGTGGGGGAGCACTGACAGTGCTGGCTGTGTGGTGGGAGCACTGACAGTGCTGGCAGTGTGGGGGAGCACTGACAGTGCTGGCTGTGTGGTGGGAGCACTGACAGTGCTGGCAGTGTGGGGGAGCACTGACAGTGCTGGCTGTGTGGTGGGAGCACTGACAGTGCCGACTGTGTGGTTGGAGCACTGACAGTGCTGGCTTTGTGGTGGGAGCACTGACAGTGCTGGCTGTTAGTTGGGAGCACTGACAGTGCTGGCTGTGTGGTGGGAGCACTGACAGTGCTGGCTGTGTTGGGTGAGCACCGACAGTGCTGGCTGTGGGGTGGGAGCACTGACAGTGCTGGCTGTACGGTGGGAGCACTGACAGTGCTGGCTGTGTGGTGGGAGCACTGAGAGTGCTGGCTGTGTGGTGGGAGCACTGACAGTCCTGGCTGTGTTGTGGGAGCACTGACAGTGCTGGTTGTGTGGTGGGAGCACTGACAGTGCTGGCTGTGTGGGGGGAGCACTGACAGTGCTTGCTGTGAGGGGGGAGCACTGACAGTACTGGCTGTGTGGGGGAGCACTGACAGTGCTGGCTGTGTGGTGGGAGCACTGACAGTGCTGGCTGTGTGGGGGAGCACTGACAGTGCCTGCTGTGTGTGGGGAGCACTGACAGTGCTGGCTGTGTGGGGGAGCACTGACAGTGCTGGCTGTGTGGGGGAGCACTGACAATGCTGGCTGTGTGGGGGTGCACTGAGTGCTGGCTGTGTGGGGGGGAGCACTGACAGTGCTGGCTGTGTGGCAGGAGCTCTGACAGTGCTGGCTGTGTGGTGGGAGCACTGACAGTGCAGGCTGTGTAGTGGGAGCACTGACAGTGCTGGTTGTGTGGTGGGGGCACTGACAGTGCTGGCTGTGTGGTGGGAGCACTGACAGTGCTGGCTGTGTAGTGGGAGCACTGACAGTGCTGGCTGTGTGGTGGGAGCACTGACAGTGCTGGCTGTGTGGTGGGAGCACTGACAGTGCTGGATGTGTGGTGGGAGCACTGACAGTGCTTTCTGTGTGGTGGGAGCACTGACAGTGCTGGCTGTGTGGGGGGAGCACTGACAGTGCTGGCTGTGTGGCGGGGGCACTGACAGTGCTGGCTGTGTGGGGGAGCACTGACAGTGCTGTCTGTGTGGTGGGAGCACTGACAGTGCTGGCTGTGTGGTGGGAGCACTGACAGTGCTGGCTGTGTGTTGGGAGCACCGACAGTCCTGGCTGTGTGGTGGGAGCACTGACAGTGCTGGCTGTGGGGGGAGCACTGACAGTGTTGGCTGTGTGGTGGGAGCACTGACAGTGCTGGCAGTGTGGGGGAGCACTGACAGTGTTGGCTGTGTGGTGGGAGCACTGACAGTGCTGGCAGTGTGGGGGAGCACTGACAGTGCTGGCTGTGTGGTGGGAGCACTGACAGTGCTGGCTGTGGGGGGGAGCACTGACAGTGCTGGCTGTGTGTGGGGAGCAGTGACAGTGCTGGCTGTATGGTGGGAGCACTGACAGTGCTGGCTGTGTGGGGGAGCACTGACAGTGCTGGCTGTGTGGTGGGGGCACTGACAGTGCTGGCTGTGTGGTGGGAGCACTGACAGTGCTGGCTGTGTAGTGGGAGCACTGACAGTGCTGGCTGTGTGGTGGGAGCACTGACAGTGCTGGCTGTGTGGTGGGAGCACTGACAGTGCTGGATGTGTGGTGGGAGCACTGACAGTGCTTTCTGTGTGGTGGGAGCACTGACAGTGCTGGCTGTGTGGGGGGAGCACTGACAGTGCTGGCTGTGTGGCGTGGGCACTGACAGTGCTGGCTGTGTGGGGGAGCACTGACAGTGCTGTCTGTGTGGTGGGAGCACTGACAGTGCTGGCTGTGTGGTGGGAGCACTGACAGTGCTGGCTGTGTGTTGGGAGCACCGACAGTCCTGGCTGTGTGGTGGGAGCACTGACAGTGCTGGCTGTGGGGGGAGCACTGACAGTGTTGGCTGTGTGGTGGGAGCACTGACAGTGCTGGCAGTGTGGGGGAGCACTGACAGTGCTGGCTGTGTGGTGGGAGCACTGACAGTGCTGGCTGTGGGGGGGAGCACTGACAGTGCTGGCTGTGTGTGGGGAGCAGTGACAGTGCTGGCTGTATGGTGGGAGCACTGACAGTGCTGGCTGTGTGGGGGAGCACGGACAGTGCTGGCTGTGTGGGGAGCACTGACAGTGCTGGCTGTGTGGTGGGAGCACTGACAGTGCTGACTGTGTGGTGGGAGCACTGACAGTGCTGGCTGTGTGGTGGGAGCACTGACAGTGCTGGCTGTGTGGGGTGAGCACTGACAGTGCTGGCTGTGTGGTGGGAGCACTGACAGTGCTGGATGTGTGGTGGGAGCACTGACAGTGATGGCTGTGTGGTGCGAGCACTGACAGTGCTGGCTGTGTGTTGGGAGCACTGACAGTGCTGGCTGTGTGGTGGGAGCACTGACAGTGCTGACTGTGTGATGGGAGCACTGAGAGTGCTGGCTGAGTGGTGGGAGCACTGACAGTCCTGGCTGTGTTGTGGGAGCACTGACAGTGCTGGCTGAGTGGTGGGAGCACTGACACTGCTGGCTGTGTGGTGGGAGCACTGACAGTGCTGGCTGTGTGGGAGCACTGACAGTGCTGGCTGTGTGGTGGGAGCACTGACAGTGCTGACTGTGTGGTGGGAGCACTGACAGTGCTGGCTGTGTGGTGGGAGCACTGACAGTGCTGGCTGTGTGGGGTGAGCACTGACAGTGCTGGCTGTGTGGTGGGAGCACTGACAGTGCTGGATGTGTGGTGGGAGCACTGACAGTGATGGCTGTGTGGTGCGAGCACTGACAGTGCTGGCTGTGTGTTGGGAGCACTGACAGTGCTGGCTGTGTGGTGGGAGCACTGACAGTGCTGACTGTGTGATGGGAGCACTGAGAGTGCTGGCTGAGTGGTGGGAGCACTGACAGTCCTGGCTGTGTTGTGGGAGCACTGACAGTGCTGGCTGAGTGGTGGGAGCACTGACACTGCTGGCTGTGTGGTGGGAGCACTGACAGTGCTGGCTGTGTGGGGGAGCACTGACAGTGCTGGCTGTGTGGTGGGGGCACTGACAGTGCTGGCTGTGGGGGGAGCACTGACAGTGCTGTCTGTGTGGTGGGAGCACTGGCAGTGCTGGCTTTGTGGTCGGAGCACTGACAGTGCTGGCTGTGTGGGGGAGCACTGACAGTGCTGGCTGTGTGAGGGAGCACTGACAGTGATGACCGTGTGGGGGGGAGCACTGACAGTGCTGGCTGTGTGGGTGGGAGCACTAACAGTGCTGGCTGTGTGGGGGAGCACTGACAGTGCTGGCTGTGTGGGGGAGCACTGACAGTGCTGGCTGTGTGGGGGAGCACTGACAGTACTGACCGTGTGGGGGGAGCCCTGTCAGTGCTGGCTGTGTGGTGGGAGCACTGACAGTGCTGGCTGTGTGGTGGGAGCACTGACAGTGCTGGCTGTGTGGGGGAGCACTGTCAGTGCTGGCTGTGTGGTGGGAGCACTGACAGTGCTGGCTGTGTGGGGGAGCACTGACAGTGCTTGCTGTGTGTGGGGAGCACTGACAGTGCTGGCTGTGTGGTGGGAGCACTGACAGTGCTGGCTGTGTATGGGAGCACTGACAGTGCTGGCTGTGTGGGGGAGCACTGACAGTGCTGGCTGTGTGGGGAGCACTGACACTGCTGGCTGTGTGGAGGGAGCACTGACAGTGCTGACTGTGTGGTGGGAGCACTGACAGTGCTGGCTGTGTGGGGTGAGCACTGACAGTGCAAGCTGTGGGTTGGGAGCACTGACAGTGCTGGCTGTGTGGTGGGAGCACTGACAGTGCTGGCAGTGTGGTGGGTGCACTGACAGTGCTGGCTGTGTGGTGGGAGCACTGACAGTGCTGGCTGTGTGGTTGGAGCACTGACAGTGCTGGCTTTGTGGTGGGGGCACTGACAGTGCTGGCTGTGTGGTGGGAGCACTGACAGTGCTGGCTGTGTGGTGGGAGCACTGACAGTGCTGGCTGTGTGGGGTGAGCACCGACAGTGCTGGCTGTGGGGTGGGAGCACTGACAGTGCTGGCTGTGTGGTGGGAGCACTGACAGTGCTGGCTGTGTGGTGGGAGCACTGAGAGTGCTGGCTGTGTGGTGGGAGCACTGACAGTCCTGGCTGTGTTGTGGGAGCACTGACAGTGCTGGCTGTGTGGTGGGAGCACTGACAGTGCTGGCTGTGTGGTGGGAGCACTGACAGTGCTGGCTATGTGGGGGGAGCATTGACAGTGCTGGCTGTGTGGTGGGGGCACTGACGGTGCTGGCTTTGTGGGGGGAGCTCTGACAGTGCTGTCTGTGTGGTGGGAGCACTGACAGTGCTGGCTGTGTGGGGGGAGCACTTACAGTGCTGGCTGTGAGGGGTGAGCACTGACAGTACTGGCTGTGTGGGGGAGCACTGACAGTGCTGGCTGTGTGGTGGGAACACTGACAGTCCTGGCTGTGTTGTGGGAGCACTGACAGTGCTGGTTGTGTGGTGGGAGCACTGACAGTGCTGGCTGTGTGGGGGGAGCACTGACAGTGCTGGCTGTGAGGGGGGAGCACTGACAGTACTGGCTGTGTGGGGAGCACTGACAGTGCTGGCTGTGAAGTGGGAGCACTGACAGTGCTGGCTGTGTGGGGGAGCACTGACAGTGCTTGCTGTGTGTGGGGAGCACTGACAGTGCTGGCTGTGTGGGGGGGGAGCACTGACAGTGCTGGCTGTGTGGCAGGAGCACTGACAGTGCTGGCTGTGTGGTGGGAGCACTGACAGTGCAGGCTGTGTAGTGGTAGCACTGACAGTGCTGGCTGTGTGGTGGGGGCACTGACGGTGCTGGCTGTGCGGTGGGGGCACTGACAGTGCTGGCTGTGTGGTGGGAGCACTGACAGTGCTGGCTGTGTAGTGGGAGCACTGACAGTGCTGGCTGTGTGGTGGGAGCACTGACAGTGCTGGCTGTGTGGTGGGAGCACTGACAGTGCTGGATGTGTGGTGGGAGCACTGACAGTGCTTTCTGTGTGGTGGGAGCACTGACAGTGCTGGCTGTGTGGGGGGAGCACTGACAGTGCTGGCTGTGTGGCGGGGGCACTGACAGTGCTGGCTGTGTGGGGGAGCACTGACAGTGCTGTCTGTGTGGTGGGAGCACTGACAGTGCTGGCTGTGTGGTGGGAGCACTGACAGTGCTGGCTGTGTGTTGGGAGCACCGACAGTCCTGGCTGTGTGGTGGGAGCACTGACAGTGCTGGCTGTGGGGGGAGCACTGACAGTGTTGGCTGTGTGGTGGGAGCACTGACAGTGCTGGCAGTGTGGGGGAGCACTGACAGTGCTGGCTGAGTGGTGGGAGCACTGACAGTGCTGGCTGTGGGGGGGAGCACTGACAGTGCTGGCTGTGTGTGGGGAGCACTGACAGTGCTGGCTGTATGGTGGAAGCACTGACAGTGCTGGCTGTGTGGGGGAGCACGGACAGTGCTGGCTGTGTGGGGAGCACTGACAGTGCTGGCTGTGTGGTGGGAGCACTGACAGTGCTGACTGTGTGGTGGGAGCACTGACAGTGCTGGCTGTGTGGTGGGAGCACTGACAGTGCTGGCTGTGTGGGGTGAGCACTGACAGTGCTGGCTGTGGGGTGGGAGCACTGACAGTGCTGGATGTGTGGTGGGAGCACTGACAGTGCTGGCTGTGTGGTGCGAGCACTGACAGTGCTGGCTGTGTGTTGGGAGCACTGACAGTGCTGGCTGTGTGGTGGGAGCACTGACAGTGCTGACTGTGTGATGGGATCACTGAGAGTGCTGGCTGTGTGGTGGGAGCACTGACAGTCCTGGCTGTGTTGTGGGAGCACTGACAGTGCTGGCTGAGTGGTGGGAGCACTGACACTGCTGGCTGTGTGGTGGGAGCACTGACAGTGCTGGCTGTGTGGGGGAGCACTGACAGTGCTGGCTGTGTGGTGGGGGCACTGACAGTGCTGGTTTTGTGGTCGGAGCACTGACAGTGCTGGCTGTGTGGGGGAGCACTGACAGTGCTGGCTGTGTGAGGGAGCACTGACAGTGATGACCGTGTGGGGGGGAGCACTGACAGTGCTGGCTGTGTGGGTGGGAGCACTAACAGTGCTGGCTGTGTGGGGGAGCACTGACAGTGCTGGCTGTGTGGGGGAGCACTGACAGTGCTGGCTGTGTGGGGGAGCACTGACAGTACTGACCGTGTGGGGGGAGCCCTGTCAGTGCTGGCTGTGTGGTGGGAGCACTGACAGTGCTGGCTGTGTGGTGGGAGCACTGACAGTGCTGGCTGTGTGGGGGAGCACTGTCAGTGCTGGCTGTGTGGTGGGAGCACTGACAGTGCTGGCTGTGTGGGGGAGCACTGACAGTACTTGCTGTGTGTGGGGAGCACTGACAGTGCTGGCTGTGTGGTGGGAGCACTGACAGTGCTGGCTGTGTATCGGAGCACTGACAGTGCTGGCTGTGTGGGGGAGCACTGACAGTGCTGGCTGTGTGGGGAGCACTGACAGTGCTGGCTGTGTGGTGGGAGCACTGACAGTGCTGACTGTGTGGTGGGAGCACTGACAGTGCTGGCTGTGTGGGGTGTGCACTGACAGTGCAAGCTGTGGGTTGGGAGCACTGACAGTGCTGGCTGTGTGGTGGGAGCACTGACAGTGCTGGCAGTGTGGTGGGTGCACTGACAGTGCTGGCTGTGTGGTGGGAGCACTGACAGTGCTGGCTGTGTGGTTGGAGCACTGACAGTGCTGGCTTTGTGGTGGGGCACTGACAGTGCTGGCTGTGTGGTGGGAGCACTGACAGTGCTGGGTGTGTGGTGGGAGCACTGACAGTGCTGGCTGTGTGGGGTGAGCACCGACAGTGCTGGCTGTGGGGTGGGAACACTGACAGTGCTGGCTGTGTGGTGGGAGCACTGACAGTGCTGGATGTGTGGTGGGAGCACTGAGAGTGCTGGCTGTGTGGTGGGAGCACTGACAGTCCTGGCTGTGTTGTGGGAGCACTGACAGTGCTGGCTGTGTGGTGGGAGCACTGACAGTGCTGGCTGTGTGGTGGGAGCACTGACAGTGCTGGCTATGTGGGGGGAGCATTGACAGTGCTGGCTGTGTGGTGGGGGCACTGACGGTGCTGGCTTTGTGGGGGGAGCTCTGACAGTGCTGTCTGTGTGGTGGGAGCACTGGCAGTGCTGGCTGTGTAGTCGGAGCACTGACAGTGCTGGCTGTGTGGGGGAGCACTGACAGTGCTGGCTGTGTGAGGGAGCACTGACATTGATGACCGTTTGGGGGGAGCACTGACAGTGCTGGCTGTGTGGGTGGGAGCACTTACAGTGCTGGCTGTGTGGGGGAGCACTGACAGTGCTGGCTGTGTGGGGGAGCACTGACAGTGCTGGCTGTGTGGGGGAGCACTGACAGTGCTGACTGTGTGGGGGGAGCCCTGTCAGTGCTGGCTGTGTGGTGGGAGCACTGACAGTGCTGGCTGTGTGGTGGGAGCACTGACAGTGCTGGCTGTGTGGGGGAGCACTGACAGTGCTGGCTGTGTGGTGGGAGCACTGACAGTGCTGGCAGTGTGGGGGAGCACTGACAGTGCTGGCTGTGTGGTGGGAGCACTGACAGTGCCGACTGTGTGGTTGGAGCACTGACAGTGCTGGTTTTGTGGTGGGGGCACTGACAGTGCTGGCTGTTAGTTGGGAGCACTGACAGTGCTGGCTGTGTGGTGGGAGCACTGACAGTGCTGGCTGTGTGGGGTGAGCACCGACAGTGCTGGCTGTGGGGTGGGAGCACTGACAGTGCTGGCTGTATGGTGGGAGCACTGACAGTGCTGGCTGTGTGGTGGGAGCACTGAGAGTGCTGGCTGTGTGGTGGGAGCACTGACAGTCCTGGCTGTGTTGTGGGAGCACTGATAGTGCTGGCTGTGTGGGGGGAGCACTGACAGTGCTGGCTGTGTGGGGGGAGCACTGACAGTGCTGGCTGTGTGGTGTTGGCACTGACGGTGCTGGCTGTGTGGGTGGAGCACTGACAGTGCTGTCTGTGTGGTGTGAGCACTGGCAGTGCTGGCTGTGTGGTGGGAGCACTGACAGTGCTGGCTGTGTGGGGGAGCACCGTCAGTGCTGGCTGTGTGAGGGAGCACTGACAGTGATGACCGTGTGGGGGGGAGCACTGACAGTGCTGGCTGTGTGGGTGGGAGCACTGACAGTGCTGGCTGTGTGGGTGGGAGCACTTACAGTGCTGGCTGTGTGGGGGAGCACTGACAGTGCTGGCTGTGTGGAGGAGCACTGACAGTGCTGGCTGTGTAGGGGAGCACTGACAGTGCTGACTTTGTGGGGGGAGCCCTGTCAGTGCTGACTGTGTGGTGGGAGCACGGACAGTACTGGCTGAGTGGGGGGAGCACTGACAATGCTGGCTGTGTGGTGAGAGAACTGACAGTGCTGGCTGTGTCGTGGGAGCATTGGCAGTGCCAGCTGTGTGGGGGGAGCACTGACAGTGCAAGCTGTGTGGTGGGAGCACTGACAGTGCTGGCTGTGTGGGGGAGCACTGACTGTGTGGGGGAGCACTGACAGTGGTGGCTGTGTTGAGGGGAGCCCTGTCAGTGCTGGCTGTGTGGGGGAGCACTGGCAATGCTGGCTGTGTGGGGAGCACTCGAAGTGCTGGCTGTGGGTGGAGAACTGGCAGTGCAGTCTGTGTGGTGGGAGCACTGACAATGCTGGCTGTGTGGAGCACTGATAGTGCTGGCTGTGTGGGGGAGCACTGACAGTGCTGGCTGTGTGGTGGGAGAACTGACACTGCTGGCTGTGTGGGGAGCACTGACAGTGCTGGCTGTGTGGTGGGAGCACTGACAGTGCTGGCTGTGTTGGGGAGCACTGACAGTGCTGGCTTTGTGGTGGGAGAACTGACACTGCTGGCTGTGTGGGGGAGCACTGACAGTGCCGACAGTGTGGGGGGAGCACTGACAGTGCTGCCTGTGTGGGGGAGCACTGACAGTGCTGGCTGTGTGGTGGGAGCACTGACAGTGCTGGCTTTGTGGTGGGAGAACTGACACCTCTGGCTGTGTGGGGGAGCACTGACAGTGCCGACAGTGTGTGGGGAGCACTGACAGTGCTGCCTGTGTGGGGAGCACTGACAGTTCTGGCTTTGTGGGGGGATCACTGACAGTGCTGGCTGTGTGGAGTGGGAGCACTGACAGTGCTGGCTGTGTAGGGGAGCACTGACAGTGCTGGCTGTGTGGGGAGCACTGGCAGTGCCGACTGTGTGGGGGAGCACTGACAGTGCTGGCAGTGTGGGGGAGCACTGACAGTGCTGGCTGTGTGGTGGGAGCACTGACAGTGCTGGCTGTGTGGTGGGAGCACTGACAGTGCTGGCTGTGTGGGGAAGCAGTGACAGTGCTTGCTGTGTGTGGGGAGCACTGACAGTGCTGGCTGTATTGTGGGAACACTGACAGTGCTGGCTGTGTGGGGGAGCACTGACAGTGCTGGCTGTGTGGGGGAGCACGGACAGTGCTGGCTGTGTGGGGAGCACTAACAGTGCTGGCTGTGTGGTGGGAGCACTGACAGTGCTGACTGTGTGGTGGGAGCACTGACAGTGCTGGTTGTGTGGGGTGAGCACTGAGAGTGCTGGCTGTGGGGTGGGAGCACTGACAGTGCTGGCTGTGTGGTGGGACCACTGACAGTGCTGGCAGTGTGGTGGGAGCACTGACAGTGCTGGCTGTGTGGTGGGAGCACTGACAGTGCTGGCTGTGTGGTGGGAGCACTGACAGTGCTGGCTGTGTGGTGGGAGCACTGATAGTGCTGGCTTTGTGTTTGGGGCACTGACAGTGCTGGCTGTGTGGTGGGAGCACTGACAGTGCTGGCTGTGTGGTGGGAGCACTGACAGTGCTGGCTGTGTGGGGTGAGCACTGACAGTGCTGGCTGTGTGGGGTGAGCACTGACAGTGCTGGCTGTGTGGTGGGGGCACTGACAGTGCTGGCTGTGCGGTGGGAGCACTGACAGTGCTGGCTGTGTGGTGGGAGCACTGACAGTGCTGGCTGTGTGGTGGGAGCACTGTCAGTGCTGGCTGTGTGGTGGGAGCACTGACAGTGCTGGCTGTGTGGTGGGAGCACTGACAGTGCTGACTGTGTGGTGGGAGCACTGACAGTGCTTTCTGTGTGGTGGGAGCACTGACAGTGCTGGCTCTGTGGGGGGAGCACTGACAGTGCTGGCTGTGTGGCGTGGGCACTGACAGTGCTGGCTGTGTGGGGGGAACACTGACAGTGCTGTCTGTGTGGTGGGAGCACTGACAGTGCTGGCTGTGTGGTGGGAGCACTGACAGTGCTGGCTGTGTGTTGGGAGCACCGACAGTCCTGGCTGTGTGGTGGGACCACTGACAGTGCTGGCTGTGTGGTGGAGCACTGACAGTTTTGGCTGTGTGGTGGGAGCACTGACAGTGCTGGCAGTGTGGGGGAGCACTGACAGTGCTGGCTGTGTGGTGGGAGCACTGACAGTGCTGGCTGTGTGGGGGAGCACTGACAGTGCTTGCTGTGTGTGGGGAGCACTGACAGTGCTGGCTGTATGGTGGGAGCACCGACAGTGCTGGCTGTGTGGGGGAGCACGGACAGTGCTGGCTGTGTGGGGAGCGCTGACAGTGCTGGCTGTGTGGTGGAAGCACTGACAGTGCTGAGTGTGGTGGGAGCACTGACAGTGCTGGCTGTGGGGTGGGAGCACTGACAGTGCTGGCTGTGTGGTGGGAGCACTGACAGTGCTGGCTGTGCGGTGGGAGCACTGACAGTGCTGGCTGTGTGGTTGGAGCACTGACAGTGCTGGCTGTGTGGTGGGAGCACTGACAGTGCTGACTGTGTGATGGGAGCACTGACAGTGCTGACTGTGTGATGGGAGCACTGACAGTGCTGGCTGTGTGGGGGAGCACTGACAGTGCTGGTTGTGTGGTGGGAGCACTGACAGTCTGGCTGTGTTGTGGGAGCACTGACAGTGCTGGCTGAGTGGTGGGAGCACTGACACTGCTGGCTGTGTGGTGGGAGCACTGACAGTGCTGGCTGTGTGTGGGAGCACTGACAGTGCTGGCTGTGTGGTGGGGGCACTGACGGTGCTGGCTGTGGGGGAGCACTGACAGTGCTGTCTTTGTGGTGGGAGCACTGACAGTGCTGGCTGTGTGGTCGGAGAACTGACAGTGCTGGCTGTGTGGGGGAGCACTGACAGTGCTGGCTGTGTGAGGGAGCACTGACAGTGATGACCGTGTGGGGGAACCACTTACAGTGCTGGCTGTGTGGGGGAGCACTGACAGTGCTGGCTGTGTGGGGGAGCACTGACAGTGCTGGCTGTGTGGGGGAGCACTGACAGTGCTGACCGTGTGGGGGAGCCCTGTCAGTGCTGGCTGTGTGGTGGGAGCACTGACAGTGCTGGCTGTGTGGTGGGAGCACAGACACTGCTGGCTGTGTGGGGGAGCACTGACAGTGCTGGCTGTGTGTTGGGAGCACTGACAGTGCTGGCTGTGTGGGGGAGCACTGACAGTGCTTGCTGTGTGTGGGGAGCACTGACAGTGCTGGCTGTGTGGTGGGAGCACTGACAGTGCTGGCTGTGTGGTGGGAGCACTGTCAGTGCTGGCTGTGTGGTGGGAGCACTGACAGTGCTGGCTGTGTGGTTGGAGCACTGACAGTTCTGGCTGTGTGGTGGGAGCACTGACAGTGCTTTCTATGTGGTGGGAGCACTGACAGTGCTGGCTGTGTGGGGGGAGCACTGACAGTGCTGGCTGTGTGGCGGGGGCACTGACAGTGCTGGCTGTGTGGGTGGAGCACTGACAGTGCTGTCTGTGTGGTGGGAGCACTGACAGTGCTGGCTGTGTGGTGGGAGCACTGACAGTGCTGGCTGTGTGTTGGGAGCACCGACAGTCCTGGCTGTGTGGTGGGAGGACTGACAGTGCTGGCTGTGTGGGGGAGCACAGACAGTCCTGGCTGTGTGGTGGGAGCACTGACAGTGCAGGCAGTGTGGGGGAGCACTGACAGTGCTTGCTGTGTGTGGGGAGCACTGACAGTGCTGGCTGTATGGTGGGAGCACCGACAGTGCTGGCTGTGTGGGGGAGCACGGACAGTGCTGGCTGTGTGGGGAGCACTGACAGTGCTGGCTGTGTGTGGGGAGCACTGACAGTGCTGGCTGTATGGTGGGAGAACCGACAGTGCTGGCTGTGTGGGGGAGCACGGACAGTGCTGGCTGTGTGGGGAGCACTGACAGTGCTGGCTGTGTGGTGGGAGCACTGACAGTGCTGACTGTGTGGGTGGAGCACTGACAGTTCTGGCTGTGTGGTGAGAGCACTGACAGTGCTGGCTGTGTGGGGTGAGCACTGACAGTGCTGGCTGTGGGGTGGGAGCACTGACAGTGCTGGCTGTGTGGTGGGAGCACTGACAGTGCTGGCTGTGTGGTGGGAGCACTGACAGTGCTGGCTGTGTGGTGGGAGCACTGACAGTGCTGGCTGTGTGGTGGGAGCACTGACAGTGCTGGCAGTGTGGGGGAGCACTGACAGTGCTGGCTGTGTGGTGGGAGCACTGACAGTGCTGGCTGTGTGGGGGAGCACTGACAGTGCTTGCTGTGTGTGGGGAGCACTGACAGTGCTGGCTGTATGGTGGGAGCACCGACAGTGCTGGCTGTGTGGGGGAGCACGGACAGTGCTGGCTGTGTGGGGAGCACTGACAGTGCTGGCTGTGTGGTGGAAGCACTGACAGTGCTGAGTGTGGTGGGAGCACTGACAGTGCTGGCTGTGGGGTGGGAGCACTGACAGTGCTGGCTGTGTGGTGGGAGCACTGACAGTGCTGGCTGTGCGGTGGGAGCACTGACAGTGCTGGCTGTGTGGTTGGAGCACTGACAGTGCTGGCTGTGTGGTGGGAGCACTGTCAGTGCTGACTGTGTGATGGGAGCACTGACAGTGCTGACTGTGTGATGGGAGCACTGACAGTGCTGGCTGTGTGGGGGAGCACTGACAGTGCTGGTTGTGTGGTGGGAGCACTGACAGTCTGGCTGTGTTGTGGGAGCACTGACAGTGCTGGCTGAGTGGTGGGAGCACTGACACTGCTGGCTGTGTGGTGGGAGCACTGACAGTGCTGGCTGTGTGGGGGAGCACTGACAGTGCTGGCTGTGTGGTGGGGGCACTGACGGTGCTGGCTGTGGGGGGAGCACTGACAGTGCTGTCTTTGTGGTGGGAGCACTGACAGTGCTGGCTGTGTGGTCGGAGAACTGACAGTGCTGGCTGTGTGGGGGAGCACTGACAGTGCTGGCTGTGTGAGGGAGCACTGACAGTGATGACCGTGTGGGGGAAGCACTTACAGTGCTGGCTGTGTGGGGGAGCACTGACAGTGCTGGCTGTGTGGGGGAGCACTGACAGTGCTGGCTGTGTGGGGGAGCACTGACAGTGCTGACCGTGTGGGGGGAGCCCTGTCAGTGCTGGCTGTGTGGTGGGAGCACTGACAGTGCTGGCTGTGTGGTGGGAGCACAGACACTGCTGGCTGTGTGGGGGAGCACTGACAGTGCTGGCTGTGTGTTGGGAGCACTGACAGTGCTGGCTGTGTGGCGGAGCACTGACAGTGCTTGCTGTGTGTGGGGAGCACTGACAGTGCTGGCTGTGTGGTGGGAGCACTGACAGTGCTGGCTGTGTGGTGGGAGCACTGTCAGTGCTGGCTGTGTGGTGGGAGCACTGACAGTGCTGGCTGTGTGGTGGGAGCACTGACAGTTCTGGCTGTGTGGTGGGAGCACTGACAGTGCTTTCTATGTGGTGGGAGCACTGACAGTGCTGGCTGTGTGGGGGGAGCACTGACAGTGCTGGCTGTGTGGCGGGGGCACTGACAGTGCTGGCTGTGTGGGGGGAGCACTGACAGTGCTGTCTGTGTGGTGGGAGCACTGACAGTGCTGGCTGTGTGGTGGGAGCACTGACAGTGCTGGCTGTGTGTTGGGAGCACCGACAGTCCTGGCTGTGTGGTGGGAGGACTGACAGTGCTGGCTGTGTGGGGGAGCACAGACAGTCCTGGCTGTGTGGTGGGAGCACTGACAGTGCAGGCAGTGTGGGGGAGCACTGACAGTGCTGGCTATGTGGTGGGAGCACTGACAGTGCTGGCTGTGTGGGGGAGCACTGACAGTGCTTGCTGTGTGTGGGGAGCACTGACAGTGCTGGCTGTATGGTGGGAGCACCGACAGTGCTGGCTGTGTGGGGGAGCACGGACAGTGCTGGCTGTGTGGGGAGCACTGACAGTGCTGGCTGTGTGGTGGGAGCACTGACAGTGCTGACTGTGTGGGTGGAGCACTGACAGTTCTGGCTGTGTGGTGAGAGCACTGACAGTGCTGGCTGTGTGGGGTGAGCACTGACAGTGCTGGCTGTGGGGTGGGAGCACTGACAGTGCTGGCTGTGTGGTGGGAGCACTGACAGTGCTGGCTGTGTGGTGGGAGCACTGACAGTGCTGGCTGTGTGGTGGGAGCACTGACAGTGCTGGCTGTGTGGTGGGAGCACTGACAGTGCTGACTATGTGATGGGAGCACTGACAGTGCTGGCTGTGTGGTGGGAGCACTGACAGTCTGGCTGTGTTGTGGGAGAACTGACAGTGCTGGCTGAGTGGTGGGAGCACTGACACTGCTGGCTGTGTGGTGGGAGCACTGACAGTGCTGGCTGTGTGGGGGAGCACTGACAGTGCTGGCTGTGTGGTGGGGGCACTAACGGTGCTGGCCGTGTGGGGGAGCACTGACAGTGCTGTCTGTGTTGTGGGAGCACTGGCAGTGCTGGCTGTGTGGTCGGAGCACTGACAGTGCTGGATGTGTGGGGGAGCACTGACAGTGCTGGCTGTGTGAGGGAGCACTGACAGTGATGACCGTGTGTGGGGGAGCTCTGACAGTGCTGGCTGTGTGGGTGGGTGCACTTACAGTGCTGGCTGTGTGGGGGAGCACTGCAAGTGCTGGCTGTGTGGGGGAGCACTGACAGTTCTGGCTGTGTGGGGGAGCACTGACAGTGCTGACCGTGTGGGGGGAGCCCTGTCAGTGCTGGCTGTGTGGTGGGAGCACTGACAGTGCTGGCTGTGTGGTGGGAGCACTGACAGTGCTGGCTGTGTGGGGGAGCACTGACAGTGCTGGCTGTGTGGTGGGAGCACTGACAGTGCTGGCTGTGTGGGGGAGCACTGACAGTGCTTGCTGTGTGTGGGGAGCACTGACAGTGCTGGCTGTGTGGTGGGAGCACTGACAGTGCTGGCTGTGTGGGGGGAGCACTGACAGTGCTGACTGTGTGGGGGTGCACTGACAGTGCTGGCTGTGTGGGGAGCACTGACAGTGCTGGCTGTGTGGTGAGACCACTGACAGTGCTGACTGTGTGGTGGGAGCACTGACAGTGCTGGCTGTGTGGGGTGAGCACTGACAGTGCTGGCTGTGTGGGGTGAGCACTGACAGTGCAAGCTGTGGGTTGGGAGCACTGACAGTGCTGGCTGTGTGGTGGGAGCACTGACAGTGCTGGCAGTGTGGTGGGAGCACTGACAGTGCTGGCTGTGTGGTGGGAGCACTGACAGTGCTGGCTGTGTGGTGGGAGCACTGACAGTGCTGGCAGTGTGGTGGGAGCACTGACAGTGCTGGCTGTGTGGTGGGAGCACTGACAGTGCTGGCTGTGTGGTTGGAGCACTGACAGTGCTGGCTTTGTGGTGGGGGCACTGACAGTGCTGGCTGTGTGGTGGGAGCACTGACAGTGCTGGCTGTGTGGTGGGAGCACTGACAGTGCTGGCTGTGTGGTGGGAGCACTGAGAGTGCTGGCTGTGTGGTGGGAGCACTGACAGTCCTGGCTGTGTTGTGGGAGCACTGACAGTGCTGGCTGTGTGGTGGGAGCACTGACAGTGCTGGCTGTGTGGTGGGAGCACTGACAGTGCTGGCTGTGTGGGGGGAGCACTGACAGTGCTGGCTGTGTGGTGGGGGCACTGACGGTGCTGGCTGTGTGGGGGGAGCACTGACAGTGCTGTCTGTGTGGTGGGAGCACTGGCAGTGCTGGCTTTGTAGTCGGAGCACTGACAGTGCTGGCTGTGTGCGGGAGCACTGACAGTGCTGGCTGTGTGAGGGAGCACTGACAGTGATGACCGTGTGGGGGGGAGCACTGACAGTGCTGGCTGTGTGGGTGGGAGCACTTACAGTGCTGGCTGTGTGGGGGAGCACTGACAGTGCTGGCTGTGTGGAGGAGCACTGACAGTGCTGGCTGTGTGGGGGAGCACTGACAGTGCTGACTGTGTGGGGGGAGCCCTGTCAGTGCTGGCTGTGTGGTGGGAGCACTGACAGTGCTGGCTCTGTGGTGGGAGCACTGAGAGTGCTGGCTGTGTGGTGGGAGCACTGACAGTGCTGGCTGTGTGGGGGAGCACTGACAGAGCTGGCTGAGTAGTGGGAGCACTGACAGTGCTGGCAGTGTGGGGTGCACTGACAGTGCTGGCTGTGTGGTGGGAGCACTGACAGTGCCGACTGTGTGGGGGAGCACTGACAGTGATTGCTGTGTGTGGGGAGCACTGACAGTGCTGGCTGTGTGGTGGGAGCACTGACAGTGCTGGCTGTGTGGGGGGAGCACTGACAGTGCTGGCTGTGTGGGGGAGCACTGACAGTTTTGGCTGTGTGGGGAGCACTGACAGTGCTGGCTGTGTGGTGGGAGCACTGACAGTGCTGACTGTGTGGTGGGAGCACTGACAGTGCTGGCTGTGTGATTGGAGCACAGACAGTGCTGGCTTTGTGGTGGGGGCACTGACAGTGCTGGCTGTGTGGTGGGAGCACTGACAGTGCTGGCTGTGTGGTGGGAGCACTGACAGTGCTGGCTGTGTGGGGTGAGCACCGACAGTGCTGGCTGTGGGGTGGGAGCACTGACAGTGCTGGCTGTGCGGTGGGAGCACTGACAGTGCTGGCTGTGTGGTGGGAGAACTGAGAGTGCTGGCTCTGTGGTGGGAGCACTGACATTGCTGGCTGTGTGGTGGGAGCACTGACAGTGCTGGCTGTGTGATGGGAGCACAGACACTGCTGGCTGTGTGGTGGGAGCACTGACAGTGCTGGCTGTGTTGTGGGAGCAGTGACAGTGCTGGCTGTGTGGTGGGAGCACTGACAGTGCTGGCTGTGTGGTGGGAGCGCTGACAGTGCTGGCTGTGTGGGGGGAGCACTGACAGTGCTGGCTGTGTGGTGGGGGCACTGACGGTACTGGCTGTGTGGGGGGAGCACTGACAGTGCTGTCTGTGTGGTGGGAGCACTGGCAGTGCTGGCTGTGTGGTGGGAGCACTGGCAGTGCTGGCTGTGTGGTGGGAGCACTGACAGTGCTGGCTGTGTGGGGGAGCACTGACAGTGCTGGCTGTGTGAGGGAGCACTGACAGTGATGACCGTGTGGGGGGGAGCACTGACAGAGCTGGCTGTGTGGGTGGGAGCACTGACAGTGCTGGCTGTGTGGGTGGGAGCACTTACAGTGCTGGCTGTGTGGGGGAGCACTGACAGTGCTGGCTGTGTGGAGGAGCACTGACAGTGCTGGCTGTGTGGGGGAGCACTGACAGTGCTGACTGTGTGGTGGGAGCCCTGTCAGTGCTGGCTGTGTGGGGGGAGCTCTGACAGTGCTGGCTGTGTGGGGGAGCACTGACAGTGCTGGCTGTGTGGTGGGAGCACTGACAGTGCTGGCTGTGTGGGGGAGCACTGACAGTGCTGGCTGTGTGGTGGGGGCACTAACGGTGCTGGCCGTGTGGGGGGAGCACTGACAGTGCTGGCTGTGTGGTGGGAGCACTGACAGTGCCGACTGTGTGGGGGAGCACTGACAGTGATTGCTGTGTGTGGGGAGCACTGACAGTGCTGGCTGTGTGGTGGGAGCACTGACAGTGCTGGCTGTGTGGGGGGAGCACTGACAGTGCTGGCTGTGTGGGGGAGCACTGACAGTTTTGGCTGTGTGGGGAGCACTGACAGTGCTGGCTGTGTGGTGGGAGCACTGACAGTGCTGACTGTGTGGTGGGAGCACTGACAGTGCTGGCTGTGTGGGGTGAGCACTGACAGTGCAAGCTGTGGGGTGGGAGCACTGACAGTGCTGGCTGTGTGGTGGGAGCACTGACAGTGCTGGCAGAGTGGTGGGAGCACTGACAGTGCTGGCTGTGTGGTGGGAGCACTGACAGTGCTGGCTGTGTGATTGGAGCACAGACAGTGCTGGCTTTGTGGTGGGGGCACTGACAGTGCTGGCTGTGTGGTGGGAGCACTGACAGTGCTGGCTGTGTCGTGGGAGCACTGACAGTGCTGGCTGTGTGGGGTGAGCACCGACAGTGCTGGCTGTGGGGTGGGAGCACTGACAGTGCTGGCTGTGCGGTGGGAGCACTGACAGTGCTGGCTGTGTGGTGGGAGAACTGAGAGTGCTGGCTCTGTGGTGGGAGCACTGACATTGCTGGCTGTGTGGTGGGAGCACTGACAGTGCTGGCTGTGTGATGGGAGCACAGACACTGCTGGCTGTGTGGTGGGAGCACTGACAGTGCTGGCTGTGTTGTGGGAGCAGTGACAGTGCTGGCTGTGTGGTGGGAGCACTGACAGTGCTGGCTGTGTGGTGGGAGCGCTGACAGTGCTGGCTGTGTGGGGGGAGCACTGACAGTGCTGGCTGTGTGGTGGGGGCACTGACGGTACTGGCTGTGTGGGGGGAGCACTGACAGTGCTGTCTGTGTGGTGGGAGCACTGGCAGTGCTGGCTGTGTGGTGGGAGCACTGGCAGTGCTGGCTGTGTGGTGGGAGCACTGACAGTGCTGGCTGTGTGGGGGAGCACTGACAGTGCTGGCTGTGTGAGGGAGCACTGACAGTGATGACCGTGTGGGGGGGAGCACTGACAGTGCTGGCTGTGTGGGTGGGAGCACTGACAGTGCTGGCTGTGTGGGTGGGAGCACTTACAGTGCTGGCTGTGTGGGGGAGCACTGACAGTGCTGGCTGTGTGGAGGAGCACTGACAGTGCTGGCTGTGTGGGGGAGCACTGACAGTGCTGACTGTGTGGGGGGAGCCCTGTCAGTGCTGGCTGTGTGGGGGGAGCTCTGACAGTGCTGGCTGTGTGGGGGAGCACTGACAGTGCTGGCTGTGTGGTGGGAGCACTGACAGTGCTGGCTGTGTGGGGGAGCACTGACAGTGCTGGCTGTGTGGTGGGGGCACTAACGGTGCTGGCCGTGTGGGGGGAGCACTGACAGTGCTGGCTGTGTGGTGGGAGCACTGACAGTGCCGACTGTGTGGGGGAGCACTGACCGTGATTGCTGTGTGTGGGAAGCACTGACAGTGCTGGCTGTGTGGTGGGAGCACTGACAGTGCTGGCTGTGTGGGGGGAGCACTGACAGTGCTGGCTGTGTGGGGGAGCACTGACAGTTTTGGCTGTGTGGGGAGCACTGACAGTGCTGGCTGTGTGGTGGGAGCACTGACAGTGCTGACTGTGTGGTGGGAGCACTGACAGTGCTGCTGTGTGGGGTGAGCACTGACAGTGCAAGCTGTGGGGTGGGAGCACTGACAGTGCTGGCTGTGTGGTGGGAGCACTGACAGTGCTGGCAGAGTGGTGGGAGCACTGACAGTGCTGGCTGTGTGGTGGGAGCACTGACAGTGCTGGCTGTGTGATTGGAGCACAGACAGTGCTGGCTTTGTGGTGGGGGCACTGACAGCGCTGGCTGTGTGGTGGGAGCACTGACAGTGCTGGCTGTGTGGTGGGAGCACTGACAGTGCTGGCTGTGTGGGGTGAGCACCGACAGTGCTGGCTGTGGGGTGGGAGCACTGACAGTGCTGGCTGTGCGGTGGGAGCACTGACAGTGCTGGCTGTGTGGTGGGAGAACTGAGAGTGCTGGCTCTGTGGTGGGAGCACTGACATTGCTGGCCGTGTGGTGGGAGCACTGACAGTGCTGGCTGTGTGATGGGAGCACAGACACTGCTGGCTGTGTGGTGGGAGCACTGACAGTGCTGGCTGTGTTGTGGGAGCAGTGACAGTGCTGGCTGTGTGGTGGGAGCACTGACAGTGCTGGCTGTGTGGTGGGAGCGCTGACAGTGCTGGCTGTGTGGGGGGAGCACTGACAGTGCTGGCTGTGTGGTGGGGGCACTGACGGTACTGGCTGTGTGGGGGGAGCACTGACAGTGCTGTCTGTGTGGTGGGAGCACTGGCAGTGCTGGCTGTGTGGTGGGAGCACTGGCAGTGCTGGCTGTGTGGTGGGAGCACTGACAGTGCTGGCTGTGTGGGGGAGCACTGACAGTGCTGGCTGTGTGAGGGAGCACTGACAGTGATGACCGTGTGGGGGGAGCACTGACAGTGCTGGCTGTGTGGGTGGGAGCACTGACAGTGCTGGCTGTGTGGGTGGGAGCACTTACAGTGCTGGCTGTGTGGGGGAGCACTGACAGTGCTGGCTGTGTGGAGGAGCACTGACAGTGCTGGCTGTGTGGGGGAGCACTGACAGTGCTGACTGTGTGGGGGGAGCCCTGTCAGTGCTGGCTGTGTGGGGGGAGCTCTGACAGTGCTGGCTGTGTGGGGGAGCACTGACAGTGCTGGCTGTGTGGTGGGAGCACTGACAGTGCTGGCTGTGTGGGGGAGCACTGACAGTGCTGGCTGTGTGGTGGGGGCACTAACGGTGCTGGCCGTGTGGGGGGAGCACTGACAGTGCTGTCTGTGTGGTGGGAGCACTGGCAGTGCTGGCTGTGTGGTCGGAGCACTGACAGTGCTGGCTGTGTGGGGGAGCACTGACAGTGCTGGCTGTGTGAGGGAGCACTGACAGTGATGACCGTGTGTGGGGGAGCACTGACAGTGCTGGCTGTGTGGGTGGGTGCACTTACAGTGCTGGCTGTGTGGGGGAGCACTGAATGTGCTGGCTGTGTGGGGGAGCACTGACAGTGCTGGCTGTGTGGGGGAGCACTGACAGTGCTGACCGTGTGGGGGAGCCCTGTCAGTGCTGGCTGTGTGGTGGGAGCACTAACAGTGCTGGCTGTGTCGTGGGAGCACTGACAGTGCTGGCTGTGTGGTGGGAGCACTGACAGTGCTGGCTGTGTGGTGGGAGCACGGACAGTGCTGGCTGTGTGGGGGAGCACTGACAGTGCTGGCTGTGTGAGGGAGCACTGACAGTGATGACCGTGTGGGGGGGAGCACTGACAGTGCTGGCTGTGTGGGTGGGAGCACTGACAGTGCTGGCTGTGTGGGTGGGAGCACTTACAGTGCTGGCTGTGTGGGGGAGCACTGACAGTGCTGGCTGTGTGGAGGAGCACTGACAGTGCTGGCTGTGTGGGGGAGCACTGACAGTGCTGACTGTGTGGGGGAGCCCTGTCAGTGCTGGCTGTGTGGGGGGAGTTCTGACAGTGCTGGCTGTGTGGGGGAGCACTGACCGTGCTGGCTGTGTGGTGGGAGCACTGACAGTGCTGGCTGTGTGGGGGAGCACTGACAGTGCTGGCTGTGTGGTGGGGGCACTAACGGTGCTGGCCGTGTGGGGGGAGCACTGACAGTGCTGTCTGTGTGGTGGGAGCACTGGCAGTGCTGGCTGTGTGGTCGGAGCACTGACAGTGCTGGCTGTGTGGGGGAGCACTGACAGTGCTGGCTGTGTGAGGGAGCACTGACAGTGATGACCGTGTGTGGGGGAGCACTGACAGTGCTGGCTGTGTGGGTGGGTGCACTTACAGTGCTGGCTGTGTGGGGGAGCACTGAAAGTGCTGGCTGTGTGGGGGAGCACTGACAGTGCTGGCTGTGTGGGGGAGCACTGACAGTGCTGGCTGTGTGGTGGGAGCACTGACAGTGCTGGCTGTGTGGGGTGAGCACCGACAGTGCTGGCTGTGGGGTGGGAGCACTGACAGTGCTGGCTGTGCGGTGGGAGCACTGACAGTGCTGGCTGTGTGGTGGGAGAACTGAGAGTGCTGACTCTGTGGTGGGAGCACTGACATTGCTGGCCGTGTGGTGGGAGCACTGACAGTGCTGGCTGTGTGATGGGAGCACAGACACTGCTGGCTGTGTGGTGGGAGCACTGACAGTGCTGGCTGTGTTGTGGGAGCAGTGACAGTGCTGGCTGTGTGGTGGGAGCACTGACAGTGCTGGCTGTGTGGTGGGAGCGCTGACAGTGCTGGCTGTGTGGGGGGAGCACTGACAGTGCTGGCTGTGTGGTGGGGGCACTGACGGTACTGGCTGTGTGGGGGGAGCACTGACAGTGCTGTCTGTGTGGTGGGAGCACTGGCAGTGCTGGCTGTGTGGTGGGAGCACTGGCAGTGCTGGCTGTGTGGTGGGAGCACTGACAGTGCTGGCTGTGTGGGGGAGCACTGACAGTGCTGGCTGTGTGAGGGAGCACTGAGAGTGATGACCGTGTGGGGGGAGCACTGACAGTGCTGGCTGTGTGGGTGGGAGCACTGACAGTGCTGGCTGTGTGGGTGGGAGCACTTACAGTGCTGGCTGTGTGGGGGAGCACTGACAGTGCTGGCTGTGTGGAGGAGCACTGACAGTGCTGGCTGTGTGGGGGAGCACTGACAGTGCTGACTGTGTGGGGGGAGCCCTGTCAGTGCTGGCTGTGTGGGGGGAGCTCTGACAGTGCTGGCTGTGTGGGGGAGCACTGACAGTGCTGGCTGTGTGGTGGGAGCACTGACAGTGCTGGCTGTGTGGGGGAGCACTGACAGTGCTGGCTGTGTGGTGGGGGCACTAACGGTGCTGGCCGTGTGGGGGAGCACTGACAGTGCTGTCTGTGTGGTGAGAGCACTGGCAGTGCTGGCTGTGTGGTCGGAGCACTGACAGTGCTGGCTGTGTGGGGGAGCACTGACAGTGCTGGCTGTGTGAGGGAGCACTGACAGTGATGACCGTGTGTGGGGGAGCACTGACAGTGCTGGCTGTGTGGGTGGGTGCACTTACAGTGCTGGCTGTGTGGGGGAGCACTGAAAGAGCTGGCTGTGTGGGGGAGCACTGACAGTGCTGGCTGTGTGGGGGAGCACTGACAGTGCTGACCGTGTGGGGGAGCCCTGTCAGTGCTGGCTGTGTGGTGGGAGCACTAACAGTGCTGGCTGTGTCGTGGGAGCACTGACAGTGCTGGCTGTGTGGTGGGAGCACTGACAGTGCTGGCTGTGTGGTGGGAGCACGGACAGTGCTGGCTGTGTGGGGGAGCACTGACAGTGCTGGCTGTGTGAGGGAGCACTGACAGTGATGACCGTGTGGGGGGGAGCACTGACAGTGCTGGCTGTGTGGGTGGGAGCACTGACAGTGCTGGCTGTGTGGGTGGGAGCACTTACAGTGCTGGCTGTGTGGGGGAGCACTGACAGTGCTGGCTGTGTGGAGGAGCACTGACAGTGCTGGCTGTGTGGGGGAGCACTGACAGTGCTGACTGTGTGGGGGAGCCCTGTCAGTGCTGGCTGTGTGGGGGGAGTTCTGACAGTGCTGGCTGTGAGGGGGAGCACTGACAGTGCTGGCTGTGTGGTGGGAGCACTGACAGTGCTGGCTGTGTGGGGGAGCACTGACAGTGCTGGCTGTGTGGTGGGGGCACTAACGGTGCTGGCTGTGTGGGGGAGCACTGACAGTGCTTGCTGTGTGTGGGGAGCACTGACAGTGCTGGCTGTGTGGTGGGAGCACTGACAGTGCTGGCTGTGTGGGGGGAGCACTGACAGTGCTGACTGTGTGGGGGTGCACTGACAGTGCTGGCTGTGTGGGGAGCACTGACAGTGCTGGCTGTGTGGTGAGAGCACTGACAGTGCTGACTGTGTGGTGGGAGCACTGACAGTGCTGGCTGTGTGGGGTGAGCACTGACAGTGCTGGCTGTGTGGGGTGAGCACTGACAGTGCAAGCTGTGGGTTGGGAGCACTGACAGTGCTGGCTGTGTGGTGGGAGCACTGACAGTGCTGGCAGTGTGGTGGGAGCACTGACAGTGCTGGCTGTGTGGTGGGAGCACTGACAGTGCTGGCTGTGTGGTTGGAGCACTGACAGTGCTGGCTTTGTGGTGGGGGCACTGACAGTGCTGGCTGTGTGGTGGGAGCACTGACAGTGCTGGCTGTGTGGTGGGAGCACTGACAGTGCTGGCTGTGTGGGGTGAGCACCGACAGTGCTGGCTGTGGGGTGGGAGCACTGACAGTGCTGGCTGTGTGGTGGGAGCACTGACAGTGCTGGCTGTGTGGTGGGAGCACTGAGAGTGCTGGCTGTGTGGTGGGAGCACTGACAGTCCTGGCTGTGTTGTGGGAGCACTGACAGTGCTGGCTGTGTGGTGGGAGCACTGACAGTGCTGGCTGTGTGGTGGGAGCACTGACAGTGCTGGCTGTGTGCGGGGAGCACTGACAGTGCTGGCTGTGTGGTGGGGGCACTGACGGTGCTGGCTGTGTGGGGGGAGCACTGACAGTGCTGTCTGTGTGGTGGGAGCACTGGCAGTGCTGGCTTTGTAGTCGGAGCACTGACAGTGCTGGCTGTGTGGGGGAGCACTGACAGTGCTGGCTGTGTGAGGGAGCACTGACAGTGATGACCGTGTGGGGGGGAGCACTGACAGTGCTGGCTGTGTGGGTGGGAGCACTTACAGTGCTGGCTGTGTGGGGGAGCACTGACAGTGCTGGCTGTGTGGGGGAGCACTGACAGTGCTGGCTGTGTGGGGGAGCACTGACAGTGCTGACTGTGTGGGGGGAGCCCTGTCAGTGCTGGCTGTGTGGTGGGAGCACTGACAGTGCTGGCTGTGTGGTGGGAGCACTGAGAGTGCTGGCTGTGTGGTGGGAGCACTGACAGTGCTGGCTGTGTGGGGGAGCACTGACAGAGCTGGCTGTGCGGTGGGAGCACTGACAGTGCCGACTGTGTGGGGGAGCACTGACAGTGATTGCTGTGTGTGGGGAGCACTGACAGTGCTGGCTGTGTGGTGGGAGCACTGACAGTGCTGGCTGTGTGGGGGGAGCACTGACAGTGCTGGCTGTGTGGGGGAGCACTGACAGTTTTGGCTGTGTGGGGAGCACTGACAGTGCTGGCTGTGTGGTGGGAGCACTGACAGTGCTGACTGTGTGGTGGGAGCACTGACAGTGCTGGCTGTGTGGGGTGAGCACTGACAGTGCAAGCTGTGGGGTGGGAGCACTGACAGTGCTGGCTGTGTGGTGGGAGCACTGACAGTGCTGGCAGAGTGGTGGGAGCACTGACAGTGCTGGCTGTGTGGTGGGAGCACTGACAGTGCTGGCTGTGTGATTGGAGCACAGACAGTGCTGGCTTTGTGGTGGGGGCACTGACAGTGCTGGCTGTGTGGTGGGAGCACTGACAGTGCTGGCTGTGTGGTGGGAGCACTGACAGTGCTGGCTGTGTGGGGTGAGCACCGACAGTGCTGGCTGTGGGGTGGGAGCACTGCCAGTTCTGGCTGTGCGGTGGGAGCACTGACAGTGCTGGCTGTGTGGTGGGAGAACTGAGAGTGCTGGCTCTGTGGTGGGAGCACTGACATTGCTGGCTGTGTGGTGGGAGCACTGACAGTGCTGGCTGTGTGATGGGAGCACAGACACTGCTGGCTGTGTGGTGGGAGCACTGACAGTGCTGGCTGTGTTGTGGGAGCAGTGACAGTGCTGGCTGTGTGGTGGGAGCACTGACAGTGCTGGCTGTGTGGTGGGAGCGCTGACAGTGCTGGCTGTGTGGGGGAGCACTGACAGTGCTGGCTGTGTGGCGGGGGCACTGACGGTACTGGCTGTGTGGGGGGAGCACTGCTCAGTGCTGTCTGTGTGGTGGGAGCACTGGCAGTGCTGGCTGTGTGGTGGGAGCACTGGCAGTGCTGGCTGTGTGGTGGGAGCACTGACATTGCTGGCTGTGTGAGGGAGCACTGACAGTGATGACCGTGTGGGGGGGGAGCACTGACAGTGCTGGCTGTGTGGGTGGGAGCACTGACAGTGCTGGCTGTGTGGGTGGGAGCACTTACAGTGCTGGCTGTGTGGGGGAGCACTGACAGTGCTGGCTGTGTGGAGGAGCACTGACAGTGCTGGCTGTGTGGGGGAGCACTGACAGTGCTGACTGTGTGGGGGGAGCCCTGTCAGTGCTGGCTGTGTGGGGGGAGCTCTGACAGTGCTGGCTGTGTGGGGGAGCACTGACAGTGCTGGCTGTGTGGTGGGAGCACTGACAGTGCTGGCTGTGTGGGGGAGCACTGACAGTGCTGGCTGTGTGGTGGGGGCACTAACGGTGCTGGCCGTGTGGGGGGAGCACTGACAGTGCTGGCTGTGTGGTGGGAGCACTGACAGTGCCGACTGTGTGGGGGAGCACTGACAGTGATTGCTGTGTGTGGGGAGCACTGACAGTGCTGGCTGTGTGGTGGGAGCACTGACAGTGCTGGCTGTGTGGGGGGAGCACTGACAGTGCTGGCTGTGTGCGGGAGCACTGACAGTTTTGGCTGTGTGGGGAGCACTGACAGTGCTGGCTGTGTGGTGGGAGCACTGACAGTGCTGACTGTGTGGTGGGAGCACTGACAGTGCTGGCTGTGTGGGGTGAGCACTGACAGTGCAAGCTGTGGGGTGGGAGCACTGACAGTGCTGGCTGTGTGGTGGGAGCACTGACAGTGCTGGCAGAGTGGTGGGAGCACTGACAGTGCTGGCTGTGTGGTGGGAGCACTGACAGTGCTGGCTGTGTGATTGGAGCACAGACAGTGCTGGCTTTGTGGTGGGGGCACTGACAGTGCTGGCTGTGTGGTGGGAGCACTGACAGTGCTGGCTGTGTGGTGGGAGCACTGACAGTGCTGGCTGTGTGGGGTGAGCACCGACAGTGCTGGCTGTGGGGTGGGAGCACTGATAGTGCTGGCTGTGCGGTGGGAGCACTGACAGTGCTGGCTGTGTGGTGGGAGAACTGAGAGTGCTGGCTCTGTTGTGGGAGCACTGACATTGCTGGCTGTGTGGTGGGAGCACTGACAGTGCTGGCTGTGTGATGGGAGCACAGACACTGCTGGCTGTGTGGTGGGAGCACTGACAGTGCTGGCTGTGTTGTGGGAGCAGTGACAGTGCTGGCTGTGTGGTGGGAGCACTGACAGTGCTGGCTGTGTGGTGGGAGCGCTGACAGTGCTGGCTGTGTGGGGGGAGCACTGACAGTGCTGGCTGTGTGGTGGGGGCACTGACGGTACTGGCTGTGTGGGGGGAGCACTGACAGTGCTGTCTGTGTGGTGGGAGCACTGGCAGTGCTGGCTGTGTGGTGGGAGCACTGGCAGTGCTGGCTGTGTGGTGGGAGCACTGACAGTGCTGGCTGTTTGGGGGAGCACTGACAGTGCTGGCTGTGTGAGGGAGCACTGACAGTGATGACCGTGTGGGGGGGAGCACTGACAGTGCTGGCTGTGTGGGTGGGAGCACTGACAGTGCTGGCTGTGTGGGTGGGAGCACTTACAGTGCTGGCTGTGTGGGGGAGCACTGACAGTGCTGGCTGTGTGGAGGAGCACTGACAGTGCTGGCTGTGTGGGGGAGCACTGACAGTGCTGACTGTGTGGGGGTGCCCTGTCAGTGCTGGCTGTGTGGGGGGAGCTCTGACAGTGCTGGCTGTGTGGGGGAGCACTGACAGTGCTGGCTGTGTGGTGGGAGCACTGACAGTGCTGGCTGTGTGGGGGAGCACTGACAGTGCTGGCTGTGTGGTGGGGGCACTAACGGTGCTGGCCGTGTGGGGGGAGCACTGACAGTGCTGTCTGTGTGGTGGGAGCACTGGCAGTGCTGGCTGTGTGGTCGGAGCACTGACAGTGCTGGCTGTGTGGGGGAGCACTGACAGTGCTGGCTGTGTGAGGGAGCACTGACAGTGATGACCGTGTGTGGGGGAGCACTGACAGTGCTAGTTGTGTGGGTGGGTGCACTTACAGTGCTGGCTGTGTGGGGGAGCACTGAAAGTGCTGGCTGTGTGGGGGAGCACTGACAGTGCTGGCTGTGTGGGGGAGCACTGACTGTGCTGACCGTGTGGGGGAGCCCTGTCAGTGCTGGCTGTGTGGTGGGAGCACTAACAGTGCTGGCTGTGTCGTGGGAGCACTGACAGTGCTGGCTGTGTGGTGGGAGCACTGGCAGTGCAGGCTGTGTGGTGGGAGCACGGACAGTGCTGGCTGTGTGGGGGAGCACTGACAGTGCTGGCTGTGTGAGGGAGCACTGACAGTGATGACCGTGTGGGGGGGAGCACTGACAGTGCTGGCTGTGTGGGTGGGAGCACTGACAGTGCTGGCTGTGTGGGTGGGAGCACTTACAGTGCTGGCTGTGTGGGGGAGCACTGACAGTGCTGGCTGTGTGGAGGAGCACTGACAGTGCTGGCTGTGTGGGGGAGCACTGACAGTGCTGACTGTGTGGGGGGAGCCCTGTCACTGCTGGCTGTGTGGGGGGAGTTCTGACAGTGCTGGCTGTGTGGGGGAGCACTGACAGTGCTGGCTGTGTGGTGGGAGCACTGACAGTGCTGGCTGTGTGGGGAGCACTGACAGTGCTGGCTGTGTGGTGGGGGCACTAACGGTGCTGGCCGAGTGGGGGGAGCACTGACAGTGCTGTCTGTGTGGTGGGAGCACTGGCAGTGCTGGCTGTGTGGTCGGAGCACTGACAGTGCTGGCTGTGTGGGGGAGCACTGACAGTGCTGGCTGTGTGAGGGAGCACTGACAGGGATGACCGTGTGTGGGGGAGCACTGACAGTGCTGGCTGTGTGGGTGGGTGCACTTACAGTGCTGGCTGTGTGGGGGAGCACTGACAGTGCTGGCTGTGTGGGGGAGCACTGACAGTGCTGGCTGTGTGGTGCGAGCACTGACAGTGCTGGCTGTGTGGGGGAGCACTGACAGTGCTTGCTGTGTGTGGGGAGCACTGACAGTGCTGGCTGTGTGGTGGGAGCACTGACAGTGCTGGCTGTGTGGGGGGAGCACTGACAGTGCTGACTGTGTGGGGGTGCACTGACAGTGCTGGCTGTGTGGGGAGCACTGACAGTGCTGGCTGTGCGGTGAGAGCACTGACAGTGCTGACTGTGTGGTGGGAGCACTGACAGTGCTGGCTGTGTGGGGTGAGCACTGACAGTGCTGGCTGTGTGGGGTGAGCACTGACAGTGCAAGCTGTGGGTTGGGATGCACTGACAGTGCTGGCTGTGTGGTGGGAGCACTGACAGTGCTGGCTGTGTGATTGGAGCACAGACAGTGCTGGCTTTGTGGTGGGGGCACTGACAGTGCTGGCTGTGTGGTGGGAGCACTGACAGTGCTGGCTGTGTGGTGGGAGCACTGACAGTGCTGGCTGTGTGGGGTGAGCACCGACAGTGCTGGCTGTGGGGTGGGAGCACTGACAGTGCTGACTGTGTGGGGTGAGCCCTGTCAGTGCTGGCTGTGTGGGGGGAGCTCTGACAGTGCTGGCTGTGTGGGGGAGCACTGACAGTGCTGGATGTGTGGGGGGGCGCTGACAGTACTGGCTGTGTGGGGGGTTACTGACAGTGCTGGCTGTGTGGAGGAGCACTGACAGTACTGGCTGTGTGGTGGGAGCACGGACAGTACTGGCTGAGTGGGGGGAGCACTGACAAAGCTGGCTGTGTGGTGAGAGAACTGACAGTGCTGGATGTGTCGTGGGAGCATTGGAAGTGCTGGCTGTGTGGGGGGAGCACTGACAGTGCTGGCTGTGTGGTGGGAGCACTGACAGTGCTGACTGTGTGGGGGGAGCACGGACAGTGCTGGCTGTGTGGGGGAGCACTCGAAGTGCTGGCTGTGGGTGGAGAACTGGCAGTGCTGGCTGTGTGGTGGGAGCACTGACAGTGCTGGCTTTGTGGTGGGAGAACTGACACTGCTGGCTGTGTGGGGGAGCACTGACAGTGCCGACAGTGTGGGGAGCACTGATAGTGCTGCCTTTGTGGGGGGAGCACTGACAGTGCTGTCTGTGTGGGGTGGGAGCACTGACAGTGCTGGCTGTGTGGGGGAGCACTGACAGTGCTGGCTGTGTGGGGAGCACTGGCAGTGCTGGCTGTGTGGGGAGCACTGGCAGTGCCGACTGTGTGGGGGAGCACTGACAGTGCTGGCAGTGTGGGGGAGCACTGACAGTGCTGGCTGTGTGGTGGGATCACTGACAGTGCTGGCTGTGTGGGAAAGCACTGACAGTGCTTGCTGTGTGTGGGGAGCACTGACAGTGCTGGCTGTATGGTGGGAGCACTGACAGTGCTGGCTGTGTGGGGGGAGCACTGACAGTGCTGGCTGAGTGGGGGAGCACGGACAGTGCTGGCTGTGTGGGGAGCACTGACAGTGCTGGCTGTGTGGTGGGAGCACTGACACTGCTGACTGTGTGGTGGGAGCACTGACACTGCTGGCTGTGTGGTGGGACCACTGACAGTGCTGGCAGTGTGGTGGGAGCACTGAAAGTGCTGGCTGTGTGGTGGGAGCACTTACAGTGCTGGCTGTGTGGTGGGAGCACTGACAGTGCTGGCTGTGTGGTGGGAGCACTGACAGTGCTGGCTTTGTGGTTGGGGCACTGACAGTGCTGGCTGTGTGGTGGGAGCACTGACAGAGCTGGCTGTGTGGTGGGAGCACTGACAGTGCTGGCTGTGTGGTGGGAGCACTGACAGTGCTGGCTGTGTGGTGGGAGCACTGACAGTGCTGACTGTGTGGTGGGAGCACTGACAGTGCTGGCTGTGTGGTGGGAGCACTGACAGTGCTGGCTGTGTGGGGAGCACTGACAGTGCTGGCTGTGTGGTGGGGGCACTGACGGTGCTGCTTGTGTGGGGGAGCACTGACAGTGCTGTCTGTTTGGTGGGAGCACTGGCAGTGCTGGCTGTGTGGTGGGAGCACTTACAGTGCTGGCTGTGTGGTTGGAGCACTGACAGTGCTGGCTGTGTGGTGGGAGCACTGACAGTGCTGGCTGTGTGGTGGGCGCACTGACGGTGCTGGCTGCGTGGGGGGAGCACTGACAGTGCTGTCTGTTTGGTGGGAGCACTGACAGTGCTGCTGTGTGGCAAAGCACTGACAGTGCTTGCTGTGTGTGGGGAGCACTGACAGTGCTGGCTGTATGGTGGGAGCACTGACAGTGCTGGCTGTGTGGGGGGAGCACTGACAGTGCTGGCTGTGTGGGGGAGCACGGACAGTGCTGGCTGTGTGGGGAGCACTGACAGAGCTGGCTGTGTGGTGGGAGCACTGACAGTGCTGACTGTGAGGTGGGAGCACTGACACTGCTGGCTGTGTGGGGTGAGCACTGAGAGTGCTGGCTGTTGGGTGGGAGCACTGACAGTGCTGGCTGTGTGGTGGGACCACTGACAGTGCTGGCAGTGTGGTGGGAGCACTGACAGTGCTGGCTGTGTGGTGGGAGCACTTACAGTGCTGGCTGTGTGGTGGGAGCACTGACAGTGCTGGCTGTGTGGTGGGAGCACTGACAGTGCTGGCTTTGTGGTTGGGGCACTGACAGTGCTGGCTGTGTGGTGGGAGCACTGACAGTGCTGGCTGTGTGGTGGGAGCACTGGCAGTGCTGGCTGTGTGGTGGGAGCACTGACAGTGCTGGCTGTGTGGTGGGAGCACTGACAGTGCTGACTGTGTGATGGGAGCACTGACAGTGCTGGCTGTGTTGTGGGAGCACTGACAGTCCTGGCTGTGTTGTGGGAGCACTGACAGTGCTGGCTGTGTGGTGGGAGCACTGACAGTGCTGGCTGTGTGGTGGGAGCACTGACAGTGCTGGATGTGTGGGGGGAGCACTGACAGTGCTGGCTGTGTGGTGGGGGCACTGACGGTGCTGGCTGTGTGGGTGGAGCTCTGACAGTGCTGTCTGTTTGGTGGGAGCACTGGCAGTGCTGGCTGTGTGGTCGGAGCACTGACAGTGCTGGCTGTGTGGGGGAGCACTGACAGTGCTGGCTGGGTGAGGGAGCACTGACAGTGATGACCGTGTGGGGGGGAGCACTGACAGTGCTGGCTGTGTGGGTGGGAGCACTGACGGTGCTGGCTGTGTCGTGGGAGCACTGACAGTGCTGGCTGTGTGGGGGAGCACTGACAGTGCTGGCTGTGTGGTGGGAGCACTGACAGTGCTGGCAGTGTGGGGGAGCACTGACAGTGCTGGCTGTGTGGTGGGAGCACTGACAGTGCCGACTGTGTGGGGGAGCACTGACAGTGCTTGCTATGTGTGGGGAGCACTGACAGTGCTGGCTGTGTGGTGGGAGCACTGACAGTGCTGGCTGTGTGGGGGGAGCACTGACAGTGCTGGCTCTGTGGGAGAGCACTGACAGTTCTGGTTGTGTGGGGAGCACTGACAGTGCTGGCTGTGTGGTGGGAGCACTGACAGTGCTGACTGTGTGGTGGGAGCACTGACAGTGCTGGCTGTGTGGGGTGAGCACTGACAGTGCAAGCTGTGGGGTGGGAGCACTGACAGTGCTGGCTGTGTGGTGGGAGCACTGACAGTGCTGGCAGAGTGGTGGGAGCACTGACAGTGCTGGCTGTGTGGTGGGAGCACTGACAGTGCTGGCTGTGTGATTGGAGCACAGACAGTGCTGGCTTTGTGGTGGGGGCACTGACAGTGCTGGCTGTGTGGTAGGAGCACTGACAGTGCTGGCTGTGTGGTGGGAGCACTGACAGTGCTGGCTGTGTGGGGTGAGCACCGACAGTGCTGGCTGTGGGGTGGGAGCACTGACAGTGCTGGCTGAGCGGTGGGAGCACTGACAGTGCTGGCTGTGTGGTGGAGCACTGAGAGTGCTGGCTGTGTGGTGGGAGCACTGACATTGCTGGCTGTGTGGTGGGAGCACTGATAGTGCTGGCTGTGTGATGGGAGCACTGACAGTGCTGGCTGTGTGGTGGGAGCACTGACAGTGCTGGCTGTGTTGTGGGAGCAGTGACAGTGCTGGCTGTGTGGTGGGAGCACTGACAGTGCTGGCTGTGTGATGGGAGCGCTGACAGTGCTGGCTGTGTGGGGGGAGCACTGACAGTGCTGGCTGTGTGGTGGGGGCACTGACGGTGCTGGCTGTGTGGGGGAGCACTGACAGTGCTGTCTGTGTGGTGGGAGCACTGACAGTGCTGGCTGTGTGGTGGGAGCACTGACAGTGCTGGCTGTGTGGGGGAGCACTGTCAGTGCTGGCTGTGTGAGGGAGCACTGACAGTGATGACCGTGTGGGGGGAGCACTGACAGTGCTGGCTGTGTGGGTGGGAACACTGACAGTGCTGGCTGTGTGGGTGGGAGCACTTACAGTGCTGGCTGTGTGGGGGAGCACTGACAGTGCTGGCTGTGTGGAGGAGCACTGACAGTGCTGGCTGTGTGGGGGAACACTGACAGTGCTGGCTGTGTGGGGGAGCACTGACAGTGCTGGCTGTGTGGGGGGGCGCTGACAGTACTGGCTGTGTGGGGGGGTTACTGACAGTGCTGGCTGTGTGGGGAGAACTGACAGTACTGGCTGTGTGGTGGGAGCACGGACAGTACTGGCTGAGTGGGGGGAGCACTGACAATGCTGGCTGTGTGGTGAGAGAACTGACAGTGCTGGCTGTGTCGTGGGAGCATTGGCAGTGCTGGCTGTGTGGGGGAGCACTGACAGTGCTGGCTATGTGGTGGGAGCACTGACAGTGCTGACTGTGTGGGGGAGCACTGACAGTGCTGGCTGTGTTGAGGGGAGCCCTGTCAGTGCTGGCTGTGTGGGGGAGCACTTGGCAGTGCTGGCTGTGTGGGGAGCACTCGAAGTGCTGGCTGTGGGTGGAGAACTGGCAGTGCTGGCTGTGTGGAGGGAGCACTGACAATGCTGGCTGTGTGGAGCACTGATAGTGCTGGCTGTGTGGTGGGAGCACTGACAGTGCTGGCTTTGTGGTGGGAGAACTGACACTGCTGGCTGTGTGGGGGAGCACTGACAGTGCCGACATAGTGGTGGGAGCACTGACAGTGCTGGCTGTGTGGGGTGAGCACTGACAGTGCTGTCTGTGGGGTGGGAGCACTGACAGTGCTGGCTGTGTGGTGGGAGCACTGACAGTGCTGGCTGTGTGGTGGGAGCACTGACAGTGCTGGCTGTGTGGTGGGAGCACTGACCGTGCTGGCTGTGTGGTGGGAGCACTGACAGTGCTGACTGTGTGATGGGAGCACTGACAGTGCTGGCTGTGTTGTGGGAGCACTGACAGTCCTGGCTGTGTTGTGGGAGGACTGACAGTGCTGGCTGTGTGGTGGGAGCACTGACAGTGCTGGCTGTGTGTTGGGAGCACTGACAGTGCTGGCTGTGTGGGGGGAGCACTGACAGTGCTGGCTGTGTGGTGGGGGCACTGACGGTGCTGGCTGTTTGGGGGAGCACTGACAGTGCTGTCTGTTTGGTGGGAGCACTGGCAGTGCTGGCTGTGTGGTCGGAGCACTGACAGTGCCGGCTGTGTGGGAGAGCACTGACAGTGCTGGCTGTGTGAGGGAGCACTGACAGTGATGACCGTGTGGGGGGGTGCACTGACAGTGCTGGCTGGGTGGGTGGGAGCACATACAGTGCTGGCTGTGTGGGGGAGCACTGACAGTGCTGGCTGTGTGGGGAGCACTGACAGTGCTGGCTGTGTGGGGGAGCACTGACAGTGCTGACTGTGTGGGGGGAGCCCTGTCAGTGCCAGCTGTGTGGTGGGAGCACTGACAGTGCTGGCTGTGTGGTGGGAGCACTGACAGTGCTGGCTGTGTGATGGGAGCACTGACAGTGCTGGCTGTGTGGTGGGAGCACTGACAGTGCTGGCTGTGAGGGGTGAGCACCGACAGTGCTGGCTGTGGGGTGGGAGCACTGACAGTGCTCGCTGTGTGGTGGAAGCACTGACAGTGCTTGCTGTGTGGTGGGAGCACGGAGAGTGCTGGCTGTGTGGTGGGCGCACTGACAGTGCTGGCTGTGTGGGGGAGCACTGGCAGTGCTGGCTGTGTGGGGAGCACTCGAAGTGCTGGCTGTGGGTGGAGAACTGGCAGTGCTGGCTGTGTGGTGGGAGCACTGACAATGCTGGCTGTGTGGAGCACTGATAGTGCTGGCTGTGTGGTGGGAGCACTGACAGTGCTGGCTTTGTGGTGGGAGAACTGACACTGCTGGCTGTGTGGGGGAGCACTGACAGTGCTGGCTGTGTGGTGGGAGCACTGACAGTGCTGGCTCTGTGGGGAGCACTGACAGTGCCGACAGTGTGGAGGGAGCACTGACAGTGCTGCCTGTGTGGGGTGGGAGCACTGACAGTGCTGCCTGTGTGCGGAGCACTGATAGTGCTGCCTTTGTGGGGGGAGCACTGACAGTGCTGTCTGTGTGGGATGGGAGCACTGACAGTGCTGGCTGTGTGGGGGAACACTGACAGTGCTGGCTGTGTGGGGAGCACTGGCAGTGCTGGCTGTGTGGTGGGAGCACGGAGAGTGCTGGCTGTGTGTTGGGAGCACTGACAGTGCTGGCTGTGTGGGGGGAGCACTGACAGTGCTGGCTGTGTGGTGGGGGCACTGACGGTGCTGGCTGTTTGGGGGAGCACTGACAGTGCTGTCTGTTTGGTGGGAGCACTGGCAGTGCTGGCTGTGTGGTCGGAGCACTGACAGTGCTGACTGTGTGGGGGGAGCCCTGTCAGTGCCAGCTGTGTGGTGGGAGCACTGACAGTGCTGGCTGTGTGGTGGGAGCACTGACAGTGCTGGCTGTGTGATGGGAGCACTGACAGTGCTGGCTGTGTGGTGGGAGCACTGACAGTGCTGGCTGTGAGGGGTGAGCACCGACAGTGCTGGCTGTGGGGTGGGAGCACTGACAGTGCTCGCTGTGTGGTGGAAGCACTGACAGTGCTTGCTGTGTGGTGGGAGCACGGAGAGTGCTGGCTGTGTGGTGGGAGCACTGACAGTGCTGGCTGTGTGGGGGAGCACTGGCAGTGCTGGCTGTGTGGGGAGCACTCGAAGTGCTGGCTGTGGGTGGAGAACTGGCAGTGCTGGCTGTGTGGTGGGAGCACTGACAATGCTGGCTGTGTGGAGCACTGATAGTGCTGGCTGTGTGGTGGGAGCACTGACAGTGCTGGCTTTGTGGTGGGAGAACTGACACTGCTGGCTGTGTGGGGGAGCACTGACAGTGCCGACAGTGTGGAGGGAGCACTGACAGTGCTGCCTGTGTGGGGTGGGAGCACTGACAGTGCTGCCTGTGTGGGGAGCACTGATAGTGCTGCCTTTGTGGGGGGAGCACTGACAGTGCTGTCTGTGTGGGGTGGGAGCACTGACAGTGCTGGCTGTGTGGGGGAGCACTGACAGTGCTGGCTGTGTGGGGAGCACTGGCAGTGCTGGCTGTGTGGGGAGCACTGGCAGTGCCGACTGTGTCGGGGAGCACTGATAGTGCTGGCTGTGTGGGGGAGCACTGACAGTGCTTGCTGTGTGTGGGGAGCACTGACAGTGCTGGCTGTATGGTGGGAGCACTGACAGTGCTGGCTGTGTGGGGGAGCACTGACAGTGCTGGCTGTGTGGGGGAACACGGACAGTGCTGGCTGTGTGGGGTGCACTGACAGTGCTGGCTGTGTGGTGGGAGCACTGACAGTGCTGACTGTGTGGTGGGAGCACTGACAGTGCTGGCTGTGTGGGTTGAGCACTGAGAGTGCTGGCAGTGTGGTGGGAGCACTGACAGTGCTGGCTGTGTGGTGGGAGCACTGACAGTGCTGGCTGTGTGGTGGGAGCACTGACAGTGCTGGCTGTGTGGTGGGAGCACTGACAGTGCTGGCTTTGTGGTTGGGGCACTGGCAGTGCTGGCTGTGTGGTGGGAGCACTGACAGTGCTGGCTGTGTGGTGGGAGCACTGACAGTGCTGGCTGTGTGGGGTGAGCACTGACAGTGCTGTCTGTGGGGTGGGAGCACTGACAGTGCTGGCTGTGTGGTGGGAGCACTGACAGTGCTGGCTGTGTGGTGGGAGCACTGATAGTGCTGGCTGTGTGGTGGGAGCACTGACCGTGCTGGCTGTGTGGTGGGAGCACTGACAGTGCTGACTGTGTGATGGGAGCACTGACAGTGCTGGCTGTGTTGTGGGAGCACTGACAGTCCTGGCTGTGTTGTGGGAGGACTGACAGTGCTGGCTGTGTGGTGGGAGCACTGACAGTGCTGGCTGTGTGTTGGGAGCACTGACAGTGCTGGCTGTGTGGGGGGAGCACTGACAGTGCTGGCTGTGTGGTGGGGGCACTGACGGTGCTGGCTGTTTGGGGGAGCACTGACAGTGCTGTCTGTTTGGTGGGAGCACTGGCAGTGCTGGCTGTGTGGTCGGAGCACTGACAGTGCTGGCTGTGTGGGAGAGCACTGACAGTGCTGGCTGTGTGAGGGAGCACTGACAGTGATGACCGTGTGGGGGGGAGCACTGACAGTGCTGGCTGTGTGGGTGGGAGCACATACAGTGCTGGCTGTGTGGGGGAGCACTGACAGTGCTGGCTGTGTGGGGAGCACTGACAGTGCTGGCTGTGTGGGGGAGCACTGACAGTGCTGACTGTGTGGGGGGAGCCCTGTCAGTGCCAGCTGTGTGGTGGGAGCACTGACAGTGCTGGCTGTGTGGTGGGAGCACTGACAGTGCTGGCTGTGTGATGGGAGCACTGACAGTGCTGGCTGTGTGGTGGGAGCACTGACAGTGCTGGCTGTGAGGGGTGAGCACCGACAGTGCTGGCTGTGGGGTGGGAGCACTGACAGTGCTCGCTGTGTGGTGGAAGCACTGACAGTGCTTGCTGTGTGGTGGGAGCACGGAGAGTGCTGGCTGTGTGGTGGGCGCACTGACAGTGCTGGCTGTGTGGGGGAGCACTGGCAGTGCTGGCTGTGTGGGGAGCACTCGAAGTGCTGGCTGTGGGTGGAGAACTGGCAGTGCTGGCTGTGTGGTGGGAGCACTGACAATGCTGGCTGTGTGGAGCACTGATAGTGCTGGCTGTGTGGTGGGAGCACTGACAGTGCTGGCTTTGTGGTGGGAGAACTGACACTGCTGGCTGTGTGGGGGAGCACTGACAGTGCCGACAGTGTGGAGGGAGCACTGACAGTGCTGCCTGTGTGGGGTGGGAGCACTGACAGTGCTGCCTGTGTGGGGAGCACTGATAGTGCTGCCTTTGTGGGGGGAGCACTGACAGTGCTGTCTGTGTGGGGTGGGAGCACTGACAGTGCTGGCTGTGTGGGGGAGCACTGACAGTGCTGGCTGTGTGGGGAGCACTGGCAGTGCTGGCTGTGTGGTGGAAGCACTGACAGTGCTTGCTGTGTGGTGGGAGCACGGAGAGTGCTGGCTGTGTGGTGGGCGCACTGACAGTGCTGGCTGTGTGGGGGAGCACTGGCAGTGCTGGCTGTGTGGGGAGCACTCGAAGTGCTGGCTGTGGGTGGAGAACTGGCAGTGCTGGCTGTGTGGTGGGAGCACTGACAATGCTGGCTGTGTGGAGCACTGATAGTGCTGGCTGTGTGGTGGGAGCACTGACAGTGCTGGCTTTGTGGTGGGAGAACTGACACTGCTGGCTGTGTGGGGGAGCACTGACAGTGCTGGCTGTGTGGTGGGAGCACTGACAGTGCTGGCTCTGTGGGGAGCACTGACAGTGCCGACAGTGTGGAGGGAGCACTGACAGTGCTGCCTGTGTGGGGTGGGAGCACTGACAGTGCTGCCTGTGTGCGGAGCACTGATAGTGCTGCCTTTGTGGGGGGAGCACTGACAGTGCTGTCTGTGTGGGATGGGAGCACTGACAGTGCTGGCTGTGTGGGGGAACACTGACAGTGCTGGCTGTGTGGGGAGCACTGGCAGTGCTGGCTGTGTGGTGGGAGCACGGAGAGTGCTGGCTGTGTGTTGGGAGCACTGACAGTGCTGGCTGTGTGGGGGGAGCACTGACAGTGCTGGCTGTGTGGTGGGGGCACTGACGGTGCTGGCTGTTTGGGGGAGCACTGACAGTGCTGTCTGTTTGGTGGGAGCACTGGCAGTGCTGGCTGTGTGGTCGGAGCACTGACAGTGCTGGCTGTGTGGGAGAGCACTGACAGTGCTGGCTGTGTGAGGGAGCACTGACAGTGATGACCGTGTGGGGGGGAGCACTGACAGTGCTGGCTGTGTGGGTGGGAGCACATACAGTGCTGGCTGTGTGGGGGAGCACTGACAGTGCTGGCTGTGTGGGGAGCACTGACAGTGCTGGCTGTGTGGGGGAGCACTGACAGTGCTGACTGTGTGGGGGGAGCCCTGTCAGTGCCAGCTGTGTGGTGGGAGCACTGACAGTGCTGGCTGTGTGGTGGGAGCACTGACAGTGCTGGCTGTGTGATGGGAGCACTGACAGTGCTGGCTGTGTGGTGGGAGCACTGACAGTGCTGGCTGTGAGGGGTGAGCACCGACAGTGCTGGCTGTGGGGTGGGAGCACTGACAGTGCTCGCTGTGTGGTGGAAGCACTGACAGTGCTTGCTGTGTGGTGGGAGCACGGAGAGTGCTGGCTGTGTGGTGGGAGCACTGACAGTGCTGGCTGTGTGGGGGAGCACTGGCAGTGCTGGCTGTGTGGGGAGCACTCGAAGTGCTGGCTGTGGGTGGAGAACTGGCAGTGCTGGCTGTGTGGTGGGAGCACTGACAATGCTGGCTGTGTGGAGCACTGATAGTGCTGGCTGTGTGGTGGGAGCACTGACAGTGCTGGCTTTGTGGTGGGAGAACTGACACTGCTGGCTGTGTGGGGGAGCACTGACAGTGCCGACAGTGTGGAGGGAGCACTGACAGTGCTGCCTGTGTGGGGTGGGAGCACTGACAGTGCTGCCTGTGTGGGGAGCACTGATAGTGCTGCCTTTGTGGGGGGAGCACTGACAGTGCTGTCTGTGTGGGGTGGGAGCACTGACAGTGCTGGCTGTGTGGGGGAGCACTGACAGTGCTGGCTGTGTGGGGAGCACTGGCAGTGCTGGCTGTGTGGGGAGCACTGGCAGTGCCGACTGTGTCGGGGAGCACTGATAGTGCTGGCAGTGTGGGGGAGCACTGACAGTGCTTGCTGTGTGTGGGGAGCACTGACAGTGCTGGCTGTATGGTGGGAGCACTGACAGTGCTGGCTGTGTGGGGGGAGCACTGACAGTGCTGGCTGTGTGGGGGAACACGGACAGTGCTGGCTGTGTGGGGTGCACTGACAGTGCTGGCTGTGTGGTGGGAGCACTGACAGTGCTGACTGTGTGGTGGGAGCACTGACAGTGCTGGCTGTGTGGGTTGAGCACTGAGAGTGCTGGCAGTGTGGTGGGAGCACTGACAGTGCTGGCTGTGTGGTGGGAGCACTGACAGTGCTGGCTGTGTGGTGGGAGCACTGACAGTGCTGGCTGTGTGGTGGGAGCACTGACAGTGCTGGCTTTGTGGTTGGGGCACTGGCAGTGCTGGCTGTGTGGTGGGAGCACTGACAGTGCTGGCTGTGTGGTGGGAGCACTGACAGTGCTGGCTGTGTGGGGTGAGCACTGACAGTGCTGTCTGTGGGGTGGGAGCACTGACAGTGCTGGCTGTGTGGTGGGAGCACTGACAGTGCTGGCTGTGTGGTGGGAGCACTGATAGTGCTGGCTGTGTGGTGGGAGCACTGACCGTGCTGGCTGTGTGGTGGGAGCACTGACAGTGCTGACTGTGTGATGGGAGCACTGACAGTGCTGGCTGTGTTGTGGGAGCACTGACAGTCCTGGCTGTGTTGTGGGAGGACTGACAGTGCTGGCTGTGTGGTGGGAGCACTGACAGTGCTGGCTGTGTGTTGGGAGCACTGACAGTGCTGGCTGTGTGGGGGGAGCACTGACAGTGCTGGCTGTGTGGTGGGGGCACTGACGGTGCTGGCTGTTTGGGGGAGCACTGACAGTGCTGTCTGTTTGGTGGGAGCACTGGCAGTGCTGGCTGTGTGGTCGGAGCACTGACAGTGCTGGCTGTGTGGGAGAGCACTGACAGTGCTGGCTGTGTGAGGGAGCACTGACAGTGATGACCGTGTGGGGGGGAGCACTGACAGTGCTGGCTGTGTGGGTGGGAGCACATACAGTGCTGGCTGTGTGGGGGAGCACTGACAGTGCTGGCTGTGTGGGGAGCACTGACAGTGCTGGCTGTGTGGGGGAGCACTGACAGTGCTGACTGTGTGGGGGGAGCCCTGTCAGTGCCAGCTGTGTGGTGGGAGCACTGACAGTGCTGGCTGTGTGGTGGGAGCACTGACAGTGCTGGCTGTGTGATGGGAGCACTGACAGTGCTGGCTGTGTGGTGGGAGCACTGACAGTGCTGGCTGTGAGGGGTGAGCACCGACAGTGCTGGCTGTGGGGTGGGAGCACTGACAGTGCTCGCTGTGTGGTGGAAGCACTGACAGTGCTTGCTGTGTGGTGGGAGCACGGAGAGTGCTGGCTGTGTGGTGGGCGCACTGACAGTGCTGGCTGTGTGGGGGAGCACTGGCAGTGCTGGCTGTGTGGGGAGCACTCGAAGTGCTGGCTGTGGGTGGAGAACTGGCAGTGCTGGCTGTGTGGTGGGAGCACTGACAATGCTGGCTGTGTGGAGCACTGATAGTGCTGGCTGTGTGGTGGGAGCACTGACAGTGCTGGCTTTGTGGTGGGAGAACTGACACTGCTGGCTGTGTGGGGGAGCACTGACAGTGCCGACAGTGTGGAGGGAGCACTGACAGTGCTGCCTGTGTGGGGTGGGAGCACTGACAGTGCTGCCTGTGTGGGGAGCACTGATAGTGCTGCCTTTGTGGGGGGAGCACTGACAGTGCTGTCTGTGTGGGGTGGGAGCACTGACAGTGCTGGCTGTGTGGGGGAGCACTGACAGTGCTGGCTGTGTGGGGAGCACTGGCAGTGCTGGCTGTGTGGTGGGAGCACGGAGAGTGCTGGCTGTGTGTTGGGAGCACTGACAGTGCTGGCTGTGTGGGGGGAGCACTGACAGTGCTGGCTGTGTGGTGGGGGCACTGACGGTGCTGGCTGTTTGGGGGAGCACTGACAGTGCTGTCTGTTTGGTGGGAGCACTGGCAGTGCTGGCTGTGTGGTCGGAGCACTGACAGTGCTGGCTGTGTGGGAGAGCACTGACAGTGCTGGCTGTGTGAGGGAGCACTGACAGTGATGACCGTGTGGGGGGGAGCACTGACAGTGCTGGCTGTGTGGGTGGGAGCACATACAGTGCTGGCTGTGTGGGGGAGCACTGACAGTGCTGGCTGTGTGGGGAGCACTGACAGTGCTGGCTGTGTGGGGGAGCACTGACAGTGCTGACTGTGTGGGGGGAGCCCTGTCAGTGCCAGCTGTGTGGTGGGAGCACTGACAGTGCTGGCTGTGTGGTGGGAGCACTGACAGTGCTGGCTGTGTGATGGGAGCACTGACAGTGCTGGCTGTGTGGTGGGAGCACTGACAGTGCTGGCTGTGAGGGGTGAGCACCGACAGTGCTGGCTGTGGGGTGGGAGCACTGACAGTGCTCGCTGTGTGGTGGAAGCACTGACAGTGCTTGCTGTGTGGTGGGAGCACGGAGAGTGCTGGCTGTGTGGTGGGAGCACTGACAGTGCTGGCTGTGTGGGGGAGCACTGGCAGTGCTGGCTGTGTGGGGAGCACTCGAAGTGCTGGCTGTGGGTGGAGAACTGGCAGTGCTGGCTGTGTGGTGGGAGCACTGACAATGCTGGCTGTGTGGAGCACTGATAGTGCTGGCTGTGTGGTGGGAGCACTGACAGTGCTGGCTTTGTGGTGGGAGAACTGACACTGCTGGCTGTGTGGGGGAGCACTGACAGTGCCGACAGTGTGGAGGGAGCACTGACAGTGCTGCCTGTGTGGGGTGGGAGCACTGACAGTGCTGCCTGTGTGGGGAGCACTGATAGTGCTGCCTTTGTGGGGGGAGCACTGACAGTGCTGTCTGTGTGGGGTGGGAGCACTGACAGTGCTGGCTGTGTGGGGGAGCACTGACAGTGCTGGCTGTGTGGGAAGCACTGGCAGTGCTGGCTGTGTGGGGAGCACTGGCAGTGCCGACTGTGTCGGGGAGCACTGACAGTGCTGGCAGTGTGGGGGAGCACTGACAGTGCTGGCTGTGTGGTGGGAGCACTGACAGTGCTGGCTGTGTGGGAAAGCACGGACAGTGCTGGCTGTGTGGGGAGCACTGACAGTGCTGGCTGTGTGGTGGGAGCACTGACAGTGCTGACTGTGTGATGGGAGCACTGACACTGCTGGCTGTGTGGGGTGAGCACTGAGAGTGCTGGCTGTGGGGTGGGAGCACTGACAGTGCTGGCTGTGTGGTGGGACCACTGACAGTGCTGGCAGTGTGGTGGGAGCACTGACAGTGCTGGCTGTGTGGTGGGAGCACTTACAGTGCTGGCTGTGTGGTGGGAGCACTGACAGTGCTGGCTGTGTGGTGGGAGCACTGACAGTGCTGGCTTTGTGGTTGGGGCACTGACAGTGCTGGCTGTGTGGTGGGAGCACTGACAGTGCTGGCTGTGTGGTGGGAGCACTGACAGTGCTGGCTGTGTGGTGGGAGCACTGACAGTGCTGGCTGTGTGGTGGGAGCACTGACAGTGCTGACTGTGTGATGGGAGCACTGACAGTGCTGGCTGTGTTGTGGGAGCACTGACAGTCCTGGCTGTGTTGTGGGAGCACTGACAGTGCTGGCTGTGTGGTGGGAGCACTGACAGTGCTGGCTGTGTGGTGAGAGCCCTGACAGTGCTGGCTGTGTGGGGGAGCACTGACAGTGCTGGCTGTGTGGTGGGGGCACTGACGGTGCTGGCTGTGTGGGGGGAGCACTGACAGTGCTGTCTGTTTGGTGGGAGCACTGGCAGTGCTGGCTGTGTGGTGGGAGCACTTACAGTGCTGGCTGTGTGGTGGGAGCACTGACAGTGCTGGCTGTGTGGTGGGAGCACTGACAGTGCTGGCTGTGTGGTGGGGGCACTGACGGTGCTGGCTGTGTGGGGGGAGCACTGACAGTGCTGTCTGTTTGGTGGGAGCACTGACAGTTCTGGCTGTGTGGCAAAGCACTGACAGTGCTTGCTGTGTGTGGGGAGCACTGACAGTGATGACCGTGTGGGGGGAGCACTGCCAGTGCTGGCTGTGTGGGTGGGAGCACATACAGTGCTGGCTGTGTGGGGGAGCACTGACAGTGCTGGCTGTGTGGGGAGCACTGACAGTGCTGGCTGCGTGGGGGAGCACTGACAGTGCTGACTGTGTGGGGGGCGCCCTGTCAGTGCTAGCTGTGTGGTGGGAGCACTGACAGTGCTGGCTGTGTGGTGGGAGCACTGACAGTGCTGGCTGTGTGGTGGGAGCACTGACAGTGCTGGCTGTGTGGGGGAGCACTGACAGTGCTTGCTGTGTGTGGGGAGCACTGACAGTGCTGCCTGTGTGGTGGGAGCACTGACAGTGCTGGCTGTGTGAGGGGAGCACTGACAGTGCTGGCTGTGTGGGGGAGCACTGACAGTGCTGGCTGTGTGGGGAGCACTGACAGTGCTGGCTGTGTGGTGTGAGCACTGACAGTGCTGACTGTGTGGTGGGAGCACTGACAGTGCTGGCTGTGTGGGGTGAGCACTGACAGTGCTGGCAGTGTGGTGGGATCACTGACAGTGCTGGCTGTGTGGTGGGAGCACTGACAGTGCTGCCTGTGTGGTTGGAGCACTGACAGTGCTGGCTTTGTGGTGGGTGCACTGACAGTGCTGGCTGTGTGATGGGAGCACTGACAGTGCTGGCAGTGTGGTGGGAGCACTGACAGTGCTGGCTGTGTGGTGGGAGCACTGACAGTGCTGCCTGTGTGGTTGGAGCACTGACAGTGCTGGCTTTGTGGTGGGTGCACTGACAGTGCTGGCTGTGTGATGGGAGCACTGACAGTGCTGGCTGTGTGGTGGGAGCACTGACAGTGCTGGCTGTGAGGGGTGAGCACCGACAATGCTGGCTGTGGGGTGGGAGCACTGACAGTGCTCGCTGTGTGGTGGAAGCACTGACAGTGCTTGCTGTGTGGTGGGAGCACGGAGAGTGCAGGCTGTGTGGTGGGAGCACTGACAGTGCTGGCTGTGTGGGGGAGCACTGGCAGTGCTGGCTGTGTGGGGAGCACTCGAAGTGCTGGCTGTGGGTGGAGAACTGGCAGTGCTGGCTGTGTGGTGGGAGCACTGACAATGCTGGCTGTGTGGAGCACTGATAGTGCTGGCTGTGTGGTGGGAGCACTGACAGTGCTGGCTTTGTGGTGGGAGAACTAACACTGCTGGCTGTGTGGGGAGCACTGGCAGTGCTGGCTGTGTGGGGAGCACTGGCAGTGCTGGCTGTGTGGGGAGCACTGGCAGTGCCGACTGTGTCGGGGAGCACTGACAGTGCTGGCAGTGTGGGGGAGCACTGACAGTGCTGGCTGTGTGGTGGGAGCACTGACAGTGCTGGCTGTGTGGGAAAGCACTGACAGTGCTTGCTGTGTGTGGGGAGCACTGACAGTGCTGGCTGTATGGTGGGAGCACTGACAGTGCTGGCTGTGTGGGGGGAGCACTGACATTGCTGGCTGTGTGGGGGAGCACGGACAGTGCTGGCTGTGTGGGGAGCACTGACAGTGCTGGCTGTGTGGTGGGAGCACTGACAGTGCTGACTGTGTGGTGGGAGCACTGACACTGCTGGCTGTGTGGGGTGAGCACTGAGAGTGCTGGCTGTGGGGTGGGAGCACTGACAGTGCTGGCTGTGTGGTGGGACCACTGACAGTGCTGGCAGTGTGGTGGGAGCACTGACAGTGCTGGCTGTGTGGTGGGAGCACTTACAGTGCTGGCTGTGTGGTGGGAGCACTGACAGTGCTGGCTGTGTTGTGGGAGCACTGACAGTGCTGGCTTTGTGGTTGGGGCACTGACAGTGCTGGCTGTGTGGTGGGAGCACTGACAGTGCTGGCTGTGTGGTGGGAGCACTGACAGTGCTGGCTGTGTGGTGGGAGCACTGACAGTGCTGGCTGTGTGGTGGGAGCACTGACAGTGCTGACTGTGTGATGGGAGCACTGACAGTGCTGGCTGTGTTGTGGGAGCACTGACAGTCCTGGCTGTGTTGTGGGAGCACTGACAGTGCTGGCTGTGTGGTGGGAGCACTGACAGTGCTGGCTGTGTGGTGAGAGCCCTGACAGTGCTGGCTGTGTGGGGGAGCACTGACAGTGCTGGCTGTGTGGTGGGGGCACTGACGGTGCTGGCTGTGTGGGGGGAGCACTGACAGTGCTGTCTGTTTGGTGGGAGCACTGGCAGTGCTGGCTGTGTGGTGGGAGCACTTACAGTGCTGGCTGTGTGGGGGGAGCACTGACAGTGCTGTCTGTTTGGTGGGAGCACTGACAGTGCTGGCTGTGTGGCAAAGCACTGACAGTGCTTGCTGTGTGTGGGGAGCACTGACAGTGCTGGCTGTATGGTGGGAGCACTGACAGTGCTGGCTGTGTGGGGGGAGCACTGACAGTGCTGGCTGTGTGGGGGAGCACGGACAGTGCTGGCTGTGTGGGGAGCACTGACAGTGCTGGCTGTGTGGTGGGAGCACTGACAGTGCTGACTGTGAGGTGGGAGCACTGACACTGCTGGCTGTGTGGGGTTAGCACTGAGAGTGCTGGCTGTGGGGTGGGTGCACTGACAGTGCTGGCTGTGTGGTGGGGCCACTGACAGTGCTGGCTGTGTTGTGGGAGCACTGACAGTCCTGGCTGTGTTGTGGGAGCACTGACAGTGCTGGCTGTGTGGTGGGAGCACTGACAGTGCTGGCTGTGTGGTGGGAGCACTGACAGCGCTGGATGTGTGGGGGAGCACTGACAGTGCTGGCTGTGTGGTGGGGGCACTGACGGTGCTGGCTGTGTGGGGGGAGCACTGACAGTGCTGTCTGTTTGGTGGGAGAACTGGCAGTGCTGGCTGTGTGGTCGGAGCACTGACAGTGCTTGCTGTGTGGGGGAGCACTGACAGTGCTGGCTGTGTGAGAGAGCACTGACAGTGATGACCGTGTGGGGGGGTGCACTGACAGTGCTGGCTGTGTGGGTGGGAGCACTGACGGTGCTGGCTGTGTGGTGGGAGCACTGACAGTGCTGGCTGTGTGATGGGAGCACTGACAGTGCTGGCTGTGTGGTGGGAGCACTGACAGTGCTGGCTGTGAGGGGTGAGCACCGACAGTGCTGGCTGTGGGGTGGGAGCACTGACAGTGCTCGCTGTGTGGTGGAAGCACTGACAGTGCTTGCTGTGTGGTGGGAGCACGGAGAGTGCTGGCTGTGTGGTGGGCGCACTGACAGTGCTGGCTGTGTGGGGGAGCACTGGCAGTGCTGGCTGTGTGGGGAGCACTCGAAGTGCTGGCTGTGGGTGGAGAACTGGCAGTGCTGGCTGTGTGGTGGGAGCACTGACAATGCTGGCTGTGTGGAGCACTGATAGTGCTGGCTGTGTGGTGGGAGCACTGACAGTGCTGGCTTTGTGGTGGGAGAACTGACACTGCTGGCTGTGTGGGGGAGCACTGACAGTGCCGACAGTGTGGAGGGAGCACTGACAGTGCTGCCTGTGTGGGGTGGGAGCACTGACAGTGCTGCCTGTGTGGGGAGCACTGATAGTGCTGCCTTTGTGGGGGGAGCACTGACAGTGCTGTCTGTGTGGGGTGGGAGCACTGACAGTGCTGGCTGTGTGGGGGAGCACTGACAGTGCTGGCTGTGTGGGGAGCACTGGCAGTGCTGGCTGTGTGGTGGGAGCACGGAGAGTGCTGGCTGTGTGTTGGGAGCACTGACAGTGCTGGCTGTGTGGGGGGAGCACTGACAGTGCTGGCTGTGTGGTGGGGGCACTGACGGTGCTGGCTGTTTGGGGGAGCACTGACAGTGCTGTCTGTTTGGTGGGAGCACTGGCAGTGCTGGCTGTGTGGTCGGAGCACTGACAGTGCTGGCTGTGTGGGAGAGCACTGACAGTGCTGGCTGTGTGAGGGAGCACTGACAGTGATGACCGTGTGGGGGGGAGCACTGACAGTGCTGGCTGTGTGGGTGGGAGCACATACAGTGCTGGCTGTGTGGGGGAGCACTGACAGTGCTGGCTGTGTGGGGAGCACTGACAGTGCTGGCTGTGTGGGGGAGCACTGACAGTGCTGACTGTGTGGGGGGAGCCCTGTCAGTGCCAGCTGTGTGGTGGGAGCACTGACAGTGCTGGCTGTGTGGTGGGAGCACTGACAGTGCTGGCTGTGTGATGGGAGCACTGACAGTGCTGGCTGTGTGGTGGGAGCACTGACAGTGCTGGCTGTGAGGGGTGAGCACCGACAGTGCTGGCTGTGGGGTGGGAGCACTGACAGTGCTCGCTGTGTGGTGGAAGCACTGACAGTGCTTGCTGTGTGGTGGGAGCACGGAGAGTGCTGGCTGTGTGGTGGGAGCACTGACAGTGCTGGCTGTGTGGGGGAGCACTGGCAGTGCTGGCTGTGTGGGGAGCACTCGAAGTGCTGGCTGTGGGTGGAGAACTGGCAGTGCTGGCTGTGTGGTGGGAGCACTGACAATGCTGGCTGTGTGGAGCACTGATAGTGCTGGCTGTGTGGTGGGAGCACTGACAGTGCTGGCTTTGTGGTGGGAGAACTGACACTGCTGGCTGTGTGGGGGAGCACTGACAGTGCCGACAGTGTGGAGGGAGCACTGACAGTGCTGCCTGTGTGGGGTGGGAGCACTGACAGTGCTGCCTGTGTGGGGAGCACTGATAGTGCTGCCTTTGTGGGGGGAGCACTGACAGTGCTGTCTGTGTGGGGTGGGAGCACTGACAGTGCTGGCTGTGTGGGGGAGCACTGACAGTGCTGGCTGTGTGGGAAGCACTGGCAGTGCTGGCTGTGTGGGGAGCACTGGCAGTGCCGACTGTGTCGGGGAGCACTGACAGTGCTGGCAGTGTGGGGGAGCACTGACAGTGCTGGCTGTGTGGTGGGAGCACTGACAGTGCTGGCTGTGTGGGAAAGCACGGACAGTGCTGGCTGTGTGGGGAGCACTGACAGTACTGGCTGTGTGGTGGGAGCACTGACAGTGCTGACTGTGTGATGGGAGCACTGACACTGCTGGCTGTGTGGGGTGAGCACTGAGAGTGCTGGCTGTGGGGTGGGAGCACTGACAGTGCTGGCTGTGTGGTGGGACCACTGACAGTGCTGGCAGTGTGGTGGGAGCACTGACAGTGCTGGCTGTGTGGTGGGAGCACTGACAGTGCTGGCTGTGTGGTGGGAGCACTGACAGTGCTGGCTTTGTGGTTGGGGCACTGACAGTGCTGGCTGTGTGGTGGGAGCACTGACAGTGCTGGCTGTGTGGTGGGAGCACTGACAGTGCTGGCTGTGTGGTGGGAGCACTGACAGTGCTGGCTGTGTGGTGGGAGCACTGACAGTGCTGACTGTGTGATGGGAGCACTGACAGTGCTGGCTGTGTTGTGGGAGCACTGACAGTCCTGGCTGTGTTGTGGGAGCACTGACAGTGCTGGCTGTGTGGTGGGAGCACTGACAGTGCTGGCTGTGTGGTGAGAGCCCTGACAGTGCTGGCTGTGTGGGGGAGCACTGACAGTGCTGGCTGTGTGGTGGGGGCACTGACGGTGCTGGCTGTGTGGGGGGAGCACTGACAGTGCTGTCTGTTTGGTGGGAGCACTGGCAGTGCTGGCTGTGTGGTGGGAGCACTTACAGTGCTGGCTGTGTGGTGGGAGCACTGACAGTGCTGGCTGTGTGGTGGGAGCACTGACAGTGCTGGCTGTGTGGTGGGGGCACTGACGGTGCTGGCTGTGTGGGGGGGAGCACTGACAGTGCTGTCTGTTTGGTGGGAGCACTGACAGTTCTGGCTGTGTGGCAAAGCACTGACAGTGCTTGCTGTGTGTGGGGAGCACTGACAGTGATGACCGTGTGGGGGGAGCACTGCCAGTGCTGGCTGTGTGGGTGGGAGCACATACAGTGCTGGCTGTGTGGGGGAGCACTGACAGTGCTGGCTGTGTGGGGAGCACTGACAGTGCTGGCTGCGTGGGGGAGCACTGACAGTGCTGACTGTGTGGGGGGCGCCCTGTCAGTGCTAGCTGTGTGGTGGGAGCACTGACAGTGCTGGCTGTGTGGTGGGAGCACTGACAGTGCTGGCTGTGTGGTGGGAGCACTGACAGTGCTGGCTGTGTGGGGGAGCACTGACAGTGCTTGCTGTGTGTGGGGAGCACTGACAGTGCTGGCTGTGTGGTGGGAGCACTGACAGTGCTGGCTGTGTGAGGGGAGCACTGACAGTGCTGGCTGTGTGGGGGAGCACTGACAGTGCTGGCTGTGTGGGGAGCACTGACAGTGCTGGCTGTGTGGTGTGAGCACTGACAGTGCTGACTGTGTGGTGGGAGCACTGACAGTGCTGGCTGTGTGGGGTGAGCACTGACAGTGCTGGCAGTGTGGTGGGATCACTGACAGTGCTGGCTGTGTGGTGGGAGCACTGACAGTGCTGCCTGTGTGGTTGGAGCACTGACAGTGCTGGCTTTGTGGTGGGTGCACTGACAGTGCTGGCTGTGTGATGGGAGCACTGACAGTGCTGGCAGTGTGGTGGGAGCACTGACAGTGCTGGCTGTGTGGTGGGAGCACTGACAGTGCTGCCTGTGTGGTTGGAGCACTGACAGTGCTGGCTTTGTGGTGGGTGCACTGACAGTGCTGGCTGTGTGATGGGAGCACTGACAGTGCTGGCTGTGTGGTGGGAGCACTGACAGTGCTGGCTGTGAGGGGTGAGCACCGACAATGCTGGCTGTGGGGTGGGAGCACTGACAGTGCTCGCTGTGTGGTGGAAGCACTGACAGTGCTTGCTGTGTGGTGGGAGCACGGAGAGTGCAGGCTGTGTGGTGGGAGCACTGACAGTGCTGGCTGTGTGGGGGAGCACTGGCAGTGCTGGCTGTGTGGGGAGCACTCGAAGTGCTGGCTGTGGGTGGAGAACTGGCAGTGCTGGCTGTGTGGTGGGAGCACTGACAATGCTGGCTGTGTGGAGCACTGATAGTGCTGGCTGTGTGGTGGGAGCACTGACAGTGCTGGCTTTGTGGTGGGAGAACTAACACTGCTGGCTGTGTGGGGAGCACTGGCAGTGCTGGCTGTGTGGGGAGCACTGGCAGTGCTGGCTGTGTGGGGAGCACTGGCAGTGCCGACTGTGTCGGGGAGCACTGACAGTGCTGGCAGTGTGGGGGAGCACTGACAGTGCTGGCTGTGTGGTGGGAGCACTGACAGTGCTGGCTGTGTGGGAAAGCACTGACAGTGCTTGCTGTGTGTGGGGAGCACTGACAGTGCTGGCTGTATGGTGGGAGCACTGACAGTGCTGGCTGTGTGGGGGGAGCACTGACATTGCTGGCTGTGTGGGGGAGCACGGACAGTGCTGGCTGTGTGGGGAGCACTGACAGTGCTGGCTGTGTGGTGGGAGCACTGACAGTGCTGACTGTGTGGTGGGAGCACTGACACTGCTGGCTGTGTGGGGTGAGCACTGAGAGTGCTGGCTGTGGGGTGGGAGCACTGACAGTGCTGGCTGTGTGGTGGGACCACTGACAGTGCTGGCAGTGTGGTGGGAGCACTGACAGTGCTGGCTGTGTGGTGGGAGCACTTACAGTGCTGGCTGTGTGGTGGGAGCACTGACAGTGCTGGCTGTGTTGTGGGAGCACTGACAGTGCTGGCTTTGTGTTGGGGCACTGACAGTGCTGGCTGTGTGGTGGGAGCACTGACAGTGCTGGCTGTGTGGTGGGAGCACTGACAGTGCTGGCTGTGTGGTGGGAGCACTGACAGTGCTGGCTGTGTGGTGGGAGCACTGACAGTGCTGACTGTGTGATGGGAGCACTGACAGTGCTGGCTGTGTTGTGGGAGCACTGACAGTCCTGGCTGTGTTGTGGGAGCACTGACAGTGCTGGCTGTGTGGTGGGAGCACTGACAGTGCTGGCTGTGTGGTGAGAGCCCTGACAGTGCTGGCTGTGTGGGGGAGCACTGACAGTGCTGGCTGTGTGGTGGGGGCACTGACGGTGCTGGCTGTGTGGGGGGAGCACTGACAGTGCTGTCTGTTTGGTGGGAGCACTGGCAGTGCTGGCTGTGTGGGGTGAGCACTGAGAGTGCTGGCTGTGGGGTGGGAGCACTGACAGTGCTGGCTGTGTGGTGGGACCACTGACAGTGCTGGCAGTGTGGTGGGAGCACTGACAGTGCTGGCTGTGTGGTGGGAGCACTTACAGTGCTGGCTGTGTGGTGGGAGCACTGACAGTGCTGGCTGTGTGGTGGGAGCACTGACAGTGCTGGCTTTGTGGTTGGGGCACTGACAGTGCTGGCTGTGTGGTGGGAGCACTGACAGTGCTGGCTGTGTGGTGGGAGCACTGACAGTGCTGGCTGTGTGGTGGGAGCACTGACAGTGCTGGCTGTGTGGTGGGAGCACTGACAGTGCTGACTGTGTGATGGGAGCACTGACAGTGCTGGCTGTGTTGTGGGAGCACTGACAGTCCTGGCTGTGTTGTGGGAGCACTGACAGTGCTGGCTGTGTGGTGGGAGCACTGACAGTGCTGGCTGTGTGGTGAGAGCCCTGACAGTGCTGGCTGTGTGGGGGAGCACTGACAGTGCTGGCTGTGTGGTGGGGGCACTGACGGTGCTGGCTGTGTGGGGGGAGCACTGACAGTGCTGTCTGTTTGGTGGGAGCACTGGCAGTGCTGGCTGTGTGGTGGGAGCACTTACAGTGCTGGCTGTGTGGTGGGAGCACTGACAGTGCTGGCTGTGTGGTGGGAGCACTGACAGTGCTGGCTGTGTGGTGGGGGCACTGACGGTGCTGGCTGTGTGGGGGGAGCACTGACAGTGCTGTCTGTTTGGTGGGAGCACTGACAGTTCTGGCTGTGTGGCAAAGCACTGACAGTGCTTGCTGTGTGTGGGGAGCACTGACAGTGATGACCGTGTGGGGGGAGCACTGCCAGTGCTGGCTGTGTGGGTGGGAGCACATACAGTGCTGGCTGTGTGGGGGAGCACTGACAGTGCTGGCTGTGTGGGGAGCACTGACAGTGCTGGCTGCGTGGGGGAGCACTGACAGTGCTGACTGTGTGGGGGGCGCCCTGTCAGTGCTAGCTGTGTGGTGGGAGCACTGACAGTGCTGGCTGTGTGGTGGGAGCACTGACAGTGCTGGCTGTGTGGTGGGAGCACTGACAGTGCTGGCTGTGTGGGGGAGCACTGACAGTGCTTGCTGTGTGTGGGGAGCACTGACAGTGCTGGCTGTGTGGTGGGAGCACTGACAGTGCTGGCTGTGTGAGGGGAGCACTGACAGTGCTGGCTGTGTGGGGGAGCACTGACAGTGCTGGCTGTGTGGGGAGCACTGACAGTGCTGGCTGTGTGGTGTGAGCACTGACAGTGCTGACTGTGTGGTGGGAGCACTGACAGTGCTGGCTGTGTGGGGTGAGCACTGACAGTGCTGGCAGTGTGGTGGGATCACTGACAGTGCTGGCTGTGTGGTGGGAGCACTGACAGTGCTGCCTGTGTGGTTGGAGCACTGACAGTGCTGGCTTTGTGGTGGGTGCACTGACAGTGCTGGCTGTGTGATGGGAGCACTGACAGTGCTGGCAGTGTGGTGGGAGCACTGACAGTGCTGGCTGTGTGGTGGGAGTACTGACAGTGCTGCCTGTGTGGTTGGAGCACTGACAGTGCTGGCTTTGTGGTGGGTGCACTGACAGTGCTGGCTGTGTGATGGGAGCACTGACAGTGCTGGCTGTGTGGTGGGAGCACTGACAGTGCTGGCTGTGAGGGGTGAGCACCGACAATGCTGGCTGTGGGGTGGGAGCACTGACAGTGCTCGCTGTGTGGTGGAAGCACTGACAGTGCTTGCTGTGTGGTGGGAGCACGGAGAGTGCAGGCTGTGTGGTGGGAGCACTGACAGTGCTGGCTGTGTGGGGGAGCACTGGCAGTGCTGGCTGTGTGGGGAGCACTCGAAGTGCTGGCTGTGGGTGGAGAACTGGCAGTGCTGGCTGTGTGGTGGGAGCACTGACAATGCTGGCTGTGTGGAGCACTGATAGTGCTGGCTGTGTGGTGGGAGCACTGACAGTGCTGGCTTTGTGGTGGGAGAACTAACACTGCTGGCTGTGTGGGGAGCACTGGCAGTGCTGGCTGTGTGGGGAGCACTGGCAGTGCTGGCTGTGTGGGGAGCACTGGCAGTGCCGACTGTGTCGGGGAGCACTGACAGTGCTGGCAGTGTGGGGGAGCACTGACAGTGCTGGCTGTGTGGTGGGAGCACTGACAGTGCTGGCTGTGTGGGAAAGCACTGACAGTGCTTGCTGTGTGTGGGGAGCACTGACAGTGCTGGCTGTATGGTGGGAGCACTGACAGTGCTGGCTGTGTGGGGGGGAGCACTGACATTGCTGGCTGTGTGGGGGAGCACGGACAGTGCTGGCTGTGTGGGGAGCACTGACAGTGCTGGCTGTGTGGTGGGAGCACTGACAGTGCTGACTGTGTGGTGGGAGCACTGACACTGCTGGCTGTGTGGGGTGAGCACTGAGAGTGCTGGCTGTGGGGTGGGAGCACTGACAGTGCTGGCTGTGTGGTGGGACCACTGACAGTGCTGGCAGTGTGGTGGGAGCACTGACAGTGCTGGCTGTGTGGTGGGAGCACTTACAGTGCTGGCTGTGTGGTGGGAGCACTGACAGTGCTGGCTGTGTTGTGGGAGCACTGACAGTGCTGGCTTTGTGTTGGGGCACTGACAGTGCTGGCTGTGTGGTGGGAGCACTGACAGTGCTGGCTGTGTGGTGGGAGCACTGACAGTGCTGGCTGTGTGGTGGGAGCACTGACAGTGCTGGCTGTGTGGTGGGAGCACTGACAGTGCTGACTGTGTGATGGGAGCACTGACAGTGCTGGCTGTGTTGTGGGAGCACTGACAGTCCTGGCTGTGTTGTGGGAGCACTGACAGTGCTGGCTGTGTGGTGGGAGCACTGACAGTGCTGGCTGTGTGGTGAGAGCCCTGACAGTGCTGGCTGTGTGGGGGAGCACTGACAGTGCTGGCTGTGTGGTGGGGGCACTGACGGTGCTGGCTGTGTGGGGGGAGCACTGACAGTGCTGTCTGTTTGGTGGGAGCACTGGCAGTGCTGGCTGTGTGGTGGGAGCACTTACAGTGCTGGCTGTGTGGTGGGAGCACTGACAGTGCTGGCTGTGTGGTGGGAGCACTGACAGTGCTGGCTGTTTGGTGGGGGCACTGACGGTGCTGGCTGTGTGGGGGGAGCACTGACAGTGCTGTCTGTTTGGTGGGAGCACTGACAGTGCTGGCTGTGTGGCAAAGCACTGACAGTGCTTGCTGTGTGTGGGGAGCACTGACAGTGCTGGCTGTATGGTGGGAGCACTGACAGTGCTGGCTGTGTGGGGGGAGCACTGACAGTGCTGGCTGTGTGGGGGAGCACGGACAGTGCTGGCTGTGTGGGGAGCACTGACAGTGCTGGCTGTGTGGTGGGAGCACTGACAGTGCTGACTGTGAGGTGGGAGCACTGACACTGCTGGCTGTGTGGGGTTAGCACTGAGAGTGCTGGCTGTGGGGTGGGTGCACTGACAGTGCTGGCTGTGTGGTGGGGCCACTGACAGTGCTGGCTGTGTTGTGGGAGCACTGACAGTCCTGGCTGTGTTGTGGGAGCACTGACAGTGCTGGCTGTGTGGTGGGAGCACTGACAGTGCTGGCTGTGTGGTGGGAGCACTGACAGCGCTGGATGTGTGGGGGAGCACTGACAGTGCTGGCTGTGTGGTGGGGGCACTGACGGTGCTGGCTGTGTGGGGGGAGCACTGACAGTGCTGTCTGTTTGGTGGGAGAACTGGCAGTGCTGGCTGTGTGGTCGGAGCACTGACAGTGCTTGCTGTGTGGGGGAGCACTGACAGTGCTGGCTGTGTGAGGGAGCACTGACAGTGATGACCGTGTGGGGGGGTGCACTGACAGTGCTGGCTGTGTGGGTGGGAGCACTGACGGTGCTGGCTGTGTCGTGGGAGCACTGACAGTGCTGGCTGTGTGGGGGAGCACTGACAGTGCTGGCTGTGTGGTGGGAGCACTGACAGTGCTGGCAGTGTGGGGAGCACTGACAGTGCTGGCTGTGTGGTGGGAGCACTGACAGTGCCGACTGTGTGGGGGAGCACTGACAGTGCTTGCTGTGTGTGGGAGCACTGACAGTGCTGGCTGTGTGGTGGGAGCACTGACAGTGCTAGCTGTGTGGGTGGAGCACTGACAGTGCTGGCTGTGTGGGGGAGCACTGACAGTTCTGGCTGTGTGGGGAGCACTGACAGTGCTGGCTGTGTGGTGGGAGCACTGACAGTGCTGACTGTGTGGTGGGAGCACTGACTGTGCTGGCTGTGTGGGGTGAGCAATGACAGTGCAAGCTGTGGGTGGGAGCACTGACAGTGCTGGCTGTGTGGTGGGAGCACTGACAGTGCTGGCAGAGTGGTGGGAGCACTGACAGTGCTGGCTGTGTGGTGGGAGCACTGACAGTGCTGGCTGTGTGATTGGAGCACTGACAGTGCTGGCTGTGTGGTGGGAGCACTGACAGTGCTGGCTGTGTGGGGTGAGCACCGACAGTGCTGGCTGTGGGGTGGGAGCACTGACAGTGCTGGCTGTGCGGTGGGAGCACTGACAGTGCTGGCTGTGTGGTGGAGCACTGAGAGTGCTGGCTGTGTGGTGGGAGCACTGACATTACTGGCTGTGTGGTGGGAGCACTGACAGTGCTGGCTGTGTGATGGGAGCACTGACAGTGCTGGCTGTGTGGTGGGAGCACTGACAGTGCTGGCTGTGTTGTGGGAGCAGTGACAGTGCTGGCTGTGTGGTGGGAGCACTGACAGTGCTGGCTGTGTGGTGGGAGCGCTGACAGTGCTGGCTGTGTGGGGGGAGCACTCACAGTGCTGGCTGTGTGGTGGGGGCACTGACGGTGCTGGCTGTGTGGAGGGAGCACTGACAGTGCTGTCTGTGTGGTGGGAGCACTGACAGTGCTGGCTGTGTGGTGGGAGCACTGACAGTGCTGGCTGTGTGGGGGAGCACTGTCAGTGCTGGCTGTGTGAGGGAGCACTGACAGTGATGACCGTGTGGGGGGGAGCACTGACAGTGCTGGCTGTGTGGGTGGGAGCACTGACAGTGCTGGCTGTGTGGGTGGGAGCACTTACAGTGCTGGCTGTGTGCGGGAGCACTGACAGTGCTGGCTGTGTGGAGGAGCACTGACAGTGCTGGCTGTGTGGGGGAGCACTGACAGTGCTGACTGTGTGGGGGGAGCCCTGTCAGTGCTGGATGTGTGGGGGGAGCTCTGACAGTGCTGGCTGTGTGGGGGAGCACTGACAGTGCTGGCTGTGTGGGGGGTGCGCTGACAGTACTGGCTGTGTGGGGGGTTACTGACAGTGCTGGCTGTGTGGGGGAGAACTGCCAGTACTGGCTGTGTGGTGGGAGCACGGACAGTACTGGCTGAGTGGGGGGAGCACTGACAATGCTGGCTGTGTGGTGAGAGAACTGACAGTGCTGGCTGTGTCGTGGGAGCATTGGCAGTGCTGGCTGTGTGGGGGGAGCACTGACAGTGCTGGCTGTGTGGTGGGAGCACTGACAGTGCTGACTGTGTGGGGGAGCGCTGACTGTGTGGGGGAGTACTGACAGTGCTGGCTGTGTTGAAGGGAGCCCTGTCAGTGCTGGCTGTGTGGGGGAGCACTGGCAGTGCTGGCTGTGTGGGGAGCACTCGAAGTGCTGGCTGTGGGTGGAGAACTGGCAGTGTTGGCTGTGTGGTGGGAGCACTGACACTGCTGGCTGTGCGGGGTGTGCACTGACAGTGCCGACAGTGTGGGAGGAGCACTGACAGTGCTGGCTGTGTGGTGAGCACTGACAGTGCTGGCTGTGTGGTGGAAGCACTGACACTGCTGGCTGTGGGGTGGGAGCACTGACAGTGCTGGCTGTGTGGTGGGAGAACTGACAGTGCTGGCTGTGTGGGGGAGCACTGACAGTGCTGGCTGTGTGGTGGGAGAACTGACACTGCTGGCTGTGTGGTGGGAGCACTGACAGTGCTGGCTGTGTGGGGGGAGCACTGACAGTGCTGGCTGTGTGGGGTGGGAGCACTGACAGTGCTGCCTGTGTGGGGAGCACTGATAGTGCTGCCTTTGTGGGGGGAGCACTGACAGTGCTAAGTGTGTGGGGTGGGAGCACTGACAGTGCTGGCTGTGTGGGGGAGCACTGACAGTGCTGGCTGTGTGGGGAGCACTGGCAGTGCTGGCTGTGTGGGGAGCACTGGCAGTGCCGACTGTGTGGGGGAGCACTGACAGTGCTGGTAGTGTGGGGGAGCACTGACAGAGCTGGCTGTGTGGTGGGAGCACTGACAGTGCTGGCTGTGTGGGGAAGCACTGACAGTGCTTGCTGTGTGTGGGGAGCACTGACAGTGCTGGCTGTATGGTGGGAGCACTGACGGTGCTGGCTGTGTGGGGGGAGCACTGACAGTGCTGGCTGTGTGGGGGAACACGGACAGTGCTGGCTGTGTGGGGAGCACTGACAGTGCTGGCTGTGTGGTGGGAGCACTGACAGTGCTGACTGTGTGGTGGGAGCACTGACAGTGCTGGCTGTGTGGGGTGAGCACTGAGAGTGCTGGCAGTGTGGTGGGAGCACTGACAGTGCTGGCTGTGTGGTGGGAGCACTGACAGTGCTGGCTGTGTGGAGGGAGCACTGACAGTGCTGGCTGTGTGGTGGGAGCACTGACAGTGCTGGCTTTGTGGTTGGGGCACTGACAGTGCTGGCTGTGTGGAGGGAGCACTGACAGTGCTGGCTGTGTGGTGGGAGCACTGACAGTGCTGGCTGTGTGTGGTGAGCACTGACAGTGCTGGCTGTGGGGTGGGAGCACTGACAGTGCTGGCTGTGTGGTGGGAGCACTGACAGTGCTGGCTGTGTGGTGGGAGCACTGACAGTGCTGGCTGTGTGGTGGGAACACTGACAGTGCTGGCTGTGTGGTGGGAGCACTGACAGTGCTGACTGTGTGATGGGAGCACTGACAGTGCTGGCTGTGTTGTGTGAGCACTGACAGTCCTGGCTGTGTTGTGGGAGGACTGACAGTGCTGGCTGTGTGGTGGGAGCACTGACAGTGCTGGCTGTGTGGTGGGAGCACTGACAGTGCTGGCTCTGTGGGGGGAGCACTGACAGTGCTGGCTGTGTGGTGGGGGCACTGACGGTGCTGGCTGTTTGGGGGAGCACTGACAGTGCTGTCTGTTTGGTGGGAGCACTGGCAGTGCTGGCTGTGTGGTCGGAGCACTGACAGTGCTGGCTGTGTGGGGGAGCACTGACAGTGCTGGCTGTGTGAGGGAGCACTGACAGTGATGACCGTGTGGGGGGAGCACTGACAGTGCTGGCTGTGTGGGTGGGAGCACATACAGTGCTGGCTGTGTGGGGGAGCACTGACAGTGCTGGCTGTGTGGGGAGCACTGACAGTGCTGGCTGTGTGGGGGAGCACTGACAGTGCTGACTGTGTGGGGGGAGCCCTGTCAGTGCTGGCTGTGTGGTGGGAGCACTGACAGTGCTGGCTGTGTGGTGGTAGCACTGACAGTGCTGGCTGTGTGGTGGGAGCACTGACAGTGCTGGCTGTGTGGGGGAGCACTGACAGTGCTTGCTGTGTGTGGGGAGCACTGACAGTGCTGGCTGTGTGGTGGGAGCACTGACAGTGCTGGCTGTGTGAGGGGAGCACTGACAGTGCTGGCTGTGTGGGGGAGCACTGACAGTGCTGGCTGTGTGGGGAGCACTGACAGTGCTGGCTGTGTGGTGGGAGCACTGACAGTGCTGACTGTGTGGTGGGAGCACTGACAGTGCTGGCTGTGTGGTGGGAGCACTGACAGTGCTGGCAGTGTGGTGGGAGCACTGACAGTGCTGGCTGTGTGGTGGGAGCACTGACAGTGCTGCCTGTGTGGTTGGAGCACTGACAGTGCTGGCTTTGTGGTGGGGGCACTGACAGTGCTGGCTGTGTGGTGGGAGCACTGACAGTGCTTGCTGTGTGGTGGGAGCACTGACAGTGCTGGCTGTGTGGGGTGAGCACCGACAGTGCTGGCTGTGGGGTGGCAGCACTGACTGTGCTCGCTGTGTGGTGGAAGCACTGACAGTGCTTGCTGTGTGGTGGGAGCACGGAGAGTGCTGGCTGTGTGGTGGGAGCACTGACAGTCCTGGCTGTGTTGTGGGAGCACTGACAGTGCTGGCTGTGTGGTGGGAGCACTGACAGTGCTGGCTGTGTGGTGGGAGCACTGACAGTGCTGGCTGTGTGGTGGGAGCACTGACAGTGCTGGATGTGTGGGGGAGCACTGACAGTGCTGGCTGTGTGGTGGGAGCACTGACAGTGCTGGCTGTGTGGGGGGAGCACTGACAGTGCTGGCTGTGTGGGGGAGCACAGGGTAGGGGCTGTTCACTGGCAGGGGAATTAGTCAGGGTAGGGGTTGTTCACTGGCAGGGGAATTAGTCAGGGTAGAGGCTGTTCACTGGCAGGGGAGTGAGTCAGGTTAGGGGCTGTTCACTGGCAGGGCAATTAGTCAGGGTAGGGGTTGTTCACTGTCAGGGGAATTAGTCAGGGTAGGGGTTGTTCACTGGCAGGGGAATTAGTCAGGGTAGGGGCTGTTCACTGGCAGGGGAATAAGTCAGGTTCGGGGCTGTTCACTGGCAGGGGAATTAGTCAGGGAAGGGGCTGTTCACTGGCAGGGGAATAAGTCAGGGTAGGGGCTGTTCACTGGCAAGGGAATTAGTCAGGGTAGGGACTGTTCACTGGCAGGGGAATTAGTCAGGGTAGGGATTGTTCACTGGCAGGGGAATTAGTCAGGGTAGGGGCTGTTCACTGGCAGGGGAATTAGTCAGGGTAGGGGTTGTTCACTGGCAGTTAATTAGTCACGGTAGGGGCTTTTCACTGGCAGGGGAATTAGTCACGGTAGGGGCTGTTCACTGGCAGGGGAATTAGTCACGGTAGGAGCTGTTCACTGGCAGGGGATTAGTCAGGGGAGGGGCTGTTCACTGGCAGGGAATTAGTCACGGTAGAGGCTGTTCACTGGCAGGGGAATTACTCTGGGTAGGGGCTGTGCACTGGCAGGGGAATTAGTCACGTTAGGGGCTGTTCACTGGCAGTGGAATTAGTCATGGTAGGGGCTGTTCACTGGCATGGGAATTAGTCAGGGTCGGAGCTGTTCACTGGCAGTTGAATTAGTCAGGGTAGGGGCTGTTCACTGGCAGGGAATTAGTCAGGTTAGGGGCTGTTCACTGGCAGGGGAATTAGTCAGGGTAGGGGGTTTTCACTGGCAGGGGAATTAGTCAGGGTAGGGGCTGTTCACTGGCAGGGGAATTAGTCAGGGTCGGGGCTGTTCACTGACAGGGGAATTAGTCAGGGTAGGGGCTGTTCACTGGCAGGGGAATTACTCAGTGTAGGGGATGTTCACTGGCAGGGGAATTGCTCAGGGTAGGGGCTGTTCACTAGCAGGGGAATTAGTCAGGGTAGGGGCTGTTCACTGGCAGGGGAATTAGTCAGGGTAGGGGCTGTTCACTGGCAGGGGAATTAGTCAGGGTAGGGGCTGTTCACTGGCAGGGAAATTAGTCAGGGAAGGGGCTGTTCACTGGCAGGGGAATTAGTCAGGGTAGGGGCTGTTCACTGGCAGGGAAATTAGTCAGGGAAGGGGCTGTTCACTGGCAGGGGAATTAGTCAGGGTAGGGGCTGTTCACGAGCAGGGGAATTAGTCAGGGTAGGGATTGTTCACTGGCAGGGAAATTAGTCACGGTAGAGGCTGTTCACTGGCAGGGGAATTAGTCTGGGTAGGGGCTGTTCACTGGCAGGGGAATTAGTCACGTTAGGGGCTGTTCACTGGCAGTGGAATTAGTCATGGTAGGGGCTGTTCACTGGCATGGGAATTAGTCACGGTCGGAGCTGTTCACTGGCAGTGGATTAGTCAGGGTAGGGGCTGTTCACTGGCAGGGAATTAGTCAGGTTAGGGGCTGTTCACTGGCAGGGGAATTAGTCAGGGTAGGGGCTGTTCACTGGCAGGGGAATTAGTCAGGGTAGGGGCTGTTCACTGGCAGGGGAATTAGTCAGGGTCGGGGCTGTTCACTGACAGGGCAATTAGTCAGGGTAGGGGCTGTTCACTGGCAGGGGAATTACTCAGGGTAGGGGCTGTTCACTGGCAGGGGAATTAGTCAGAGTAGGGCATGTTCACTGGCAGGGGAATTGCTTAGGGTAGGGGTTGTTCACTGGCAGGGGAATTAGTCAGGGTAGGGGCTGTTCACTGGCAGGGGAATTAGTCAGGGAAGGGGCTGTTCACTGACAGGGGAATTAGTCAGGGTAGGGGCTGTTCACTAGCAGGGGAATTAGTCAGGGTAGGGGCTGTTCACTGGAAGGGGAATTAGTCAGGGTAGGGATTGTTCACTGGCAGGGAATTAGTCAGGGTAGGGGCTGTTCACTGGCAGTGGAATTAGTCAGGGTAGGGGCTGTTCACTGACAGTCGAATTAGTCAGGGTAGGGGCTTTTCACTGGCAGGGGAATTAGTCAGGGTAGGAGCTTTTCACTGGCAGGGGATTAGTCAGGGTAGGGGCTGTTCACTGGCAGGGGAATTAGTCAGGGTAGGGGCTGTTCACTGGCAGGGGAATTAGTCAGGGTAGGGGCTGTTCACTGGCAGGGGAATTAGTCAGGGTCGGGGCTGTTCACTGACAGGGCAATTAGTCAGGGTAGGGGCTGTTCACTGGCAGGGGAATTACTCAGGGTAGGGGCTGTTCACTGGCAGGGGAATTAGTCAGGGTAGGGCATGTTCACTGGCAGGGGAATTGCTTAGGGTAGGGGTTGTTCACTGGCAGGGGAATTAGTCAGGGTAGGGGCTGTTCACTGGCAGGGGAATTAGTCAGGGAAGGGGCTGTTCACTGACAGGGGAATTAGTCAGGGTAGGGGCTGTTCACTAGCAGGGGAATTAGTCAGGGTAGGGGCTGTTCACTGGAAGGGGAATTAGTCAGGGTAGGGATTGTTCACTGGCAGGGAATTAGTCAGGGTAGGGGCTGTTCACTGGCAGTGGAATTGGTCAGGGTAGGGGCTGTTCACTGACAGTGGAATTTGTCAGGGTAGGGGCTTTTCACTGGCAGGGGAATTAGTCAGGGTAGGAGCTTTTCACTGGCAGGGGATTAGTCAGGGTAGGGGCTGTTCACTGGCAGGGAATTAGTCAGGGTAGGGGCTGTTCACTGGCAGGGGAATTAGTCAGGGTAGGGGCTGTTCACTGACAGGGGAATTAGTCAGGGTAGGGGCTGTTCACTGGCAGTGGACTTAGTCAGGGTAGGGGCTGTTCACTGGCAGTGGAATTAGTCAGGGTAGGGGCTGTTCACTGACAGTGGAATTAGTCAGGGTAGGGACTGTTCACTGGCAGGGGATTATTCAGGGTAGGGATTGTTCACTAGCAGGGGAATTAGTCAGGGTAGGGGCTGTTCACTGGCAGTGGAATTAGTCAGGGTAGGGGCTGTTCACTGACAGTGGAATTAGTCAGGGTAGGGGCTGTTCACTGGCAGGGGAATTAGTCAGGGTAGGGGCTGTTCACTGGCAGGGAATTAGTCAGGGTAGAGGCTGTTCACTGGCAGGGGAATTAGTCAGGGTAGGGGTTGTTCACTGGCAGGGAAATTAGTCACGGTAGGGCCTGTTCACTGGCAGGGGAATTAGTCAGGGTAGGGGCTGTTCACTGGCAGGGGAATTAGTCAGGAAGGGGCTGTTCACTGGCAGGGAATTAGTCAGGGTACGGGCTGTTCACTGGCAGGGGAATTAGTCAGGGTACGGGCTGTTCACTGGCAGGGGAATTAGTCAGGGTAGGAGCTGTTCACTGTCAGGGGAATTAGTCAGGGTAGGAGCTGTTCACTGGCAGGGGAATTAGTCAGGGTAGGGGCTGTTCACTGGCAGGGGAATTAGTCTGGATAGGGGCTGTTCACTGGCAGGGGAATTAGTCAGGGTAGGAGCTGTTCACTGGCAGGGGAATTAGTCGGGGTGGGGCTGTTCACTGGCAGGGGAATTAGTCAGGGTAGGGGCTGTTCACTAGCAGGGGAATTAGTCAGGGTAGGGGCTGTTCACTGGCAGGGGAATTAGTCAGGGTAGGGGCTGTTCACTGGCAGGGGAATTTGTCAGGGTAGGGATTGTTCACTGGCAGGGGAATTAGTCAGGGTAGGGGCTGTTCACTGGCAGGGGAATTAGTCCGGGTAGGGGCTGTTCACTGGCAGGGGAATTAGTCAGGTAGGGGCTGTTCACTGGCAGGGGAATTAGTCAGGGTAGAGGCTTTTCACTGGCGGGGGAATTAGTCAGGGTAGGGGCTGTTCACTGGCAGGGGAATTAGTCAGGGTAGGGGCTGGTCACTGGCAGGGGAATTAGTCAGGGAAGGGGTTGTTCACTGGCAGGGGAATTAGTCAGGGAAGGGGCTTTTCACTGGCAGTGGAATTAGTCAGGGAAGGGGCTTTTCACTGACAGGGGAATTAGTCAGGGTAGGGATTGTTCACTGGCAGGGGAATTAGTCAGGGTAGGGGCTGTTCACTGGCAGGGGAATTAGTCAGGGTAGGGGTTCTTCACTGGCAGGGGAATTAGTCAGGGTAGGGGCTGTTCACTGGCAGGGGAATTCGTCAGGGTAGGGGCTGTTCACTGGCAGGGGATTAGTCAGGGTAGGGGCTGTTCACTGGCAGGGGAATTAGTCAGGGAAGGGGCTTTTCACTGGCAGGGGAATTAGTCAGGGTAGGGGCTGTTCACTGGCAGGGGAATTAGTCAGGGTAGGGGCTGTTCACTGGCAGTGGAATTAGTCAGGGTAGGGGCTGTTCACTGGCAGGGGAATTAGTCAGGGTAGGGGCTGTTCACTGGCAGGGGAATTAGTCAGGGAAGGGGCTGTTCACTGGCAGGGGAATTAGTCAGGGTAGGGGCTGTTCAACGGCAGGGGAATTAGTCAGGGTAGGGGCTTTTCACTGGCAGGGGAATTAGTCAGGGTAGGGGCTGTTCACTGGCAGGGGAATTAGTCAGGGTAGGGATTGTTCACTGGCAGGGGAATTAGTCAGGGTAGGGGTTGTTCACTGGCAGGGGAATTAGTCAGGGTAGGGGCTGTTCACTGGCAGGGGAATTACTCAGGGTAGGGGCTGTTCACTGGCAGGGGAATTAGTCAGGGTAGGGATTGTTCACTGGCAGAGGAATTAGTCAGGATCGGGGCTGTTCACTGGCAGGGGAATTAGTCACGGTAGGTGCTGTTCACTGGCAGGGGATTAGTCACGGTAGGAGCTGTTCACTGGCAGGGGATTAGTCAGGGTATGGGCTGTTCACTGGCAGGGGAATTAGTCAGGGTAGGAGCTGTTCACTGGCAGGGGATTAGTCAGGGTATGGGCTGTTCACTGGCAGGGGAATTAGTCAGGGTAGGGGTTGTTCACTGGCAGGGGAATTAGTCAGGGTAGGGGTTGTTCACTGGCAGGGGAATTAGTCAGGGTAGGGGTTGTTCACTGGCAGGGGAATTAGTCAGGGTAGGGGTTGTTCACTGGCAGGGGAATTAGTCAGGGTAGGGATTGTTCACTGGCAGGGGAATTAGTCAGGGTAGGGGTTGTTCACTGGCAGGGGAATTAGTCAGGGTAGGGGCTGTTCACTGGCAGGGGAATTACTCAGGGTAGGGGCTGTTCACTGGCAGGGGAATTAGTCAGGGTAGGGATTGTTCACTGGCATTGGAATTAGTCAGGATCGGGGCTGTTCACTGGCAGGGGAATTAGTCACGGTAGGTGCTGTTCACTGGCAGGGGATTAGTCACGGTAGGAGCTGTTCACTGGCAGGGGATTAGTCAGGGTATGGGCTGTTCACTGGCAGGGGAATTAGTCAGGGTAGGAGCTGTTCACTGGCAGGGGATTAGTCAGGGTATGGGCTGTTCACTGGCAGGGGAATTAGTCAGGGTAGGGGTTGTTCACTGGCAGGGGAATTAGTCAGGGTAGGGGTTGTTCACTGGCAGGGGAATTAGTCAGGGTAGGGGTTGTTCACTGGCAGGGGAATTAGTCACGGTAGGAGCTGTTCACTGGCAGGGGAATTAGTCAGGGTAGGGGCTGTTCACTGGCAGTGGAATTAGTCAGGGTAGGGGCTGTTCACCGGCAGGGGAATTAGTCAGGGTAGGGGCTTTTCACTGGCAGGGGAATTAGTCAGGGTAGGGGCTGTTCACTGGCAGGGGAATTAGTCAGGGTAGGGATTGTTCACTGGTAGGGGAATTAGTCAGGGTAGGGGCTGTTCACTGGCAGGGGAATTAGTCAGGGTAGGGGTTGTTCACTGGCAGGGGAATTAGTCAGGGTAGGGGCTGTTCACTGGCAGGGGAATTACTCAGGGTAGGGGCTGTTCACTGGCAGGGGAATTAGTCAGGGTAGGGATTGTTCACTGGCAGGGGAATTAGTCAGGATCGGGGCTGTTCACTGGCAGGGGAATTAGTCACGGTAGGTGCTGTTCACTGGCAGGGGATTAGTCACGGTAGGAGCTGTTCACTGGCAGGGGATTAGTCAGGGTATGGGCTGTTCACTGGCAGGGGAATTAGTCAGGGTAGGAGCTGTTCACTGGCAGGGGATTAGTCAGGGTATGGGCTGTTCACTGGCAGGGGAATTAGTCAGGGTAGGGGTTGTTCACTGGCAGGGGAATTAGTCAGGGTAGGGGTTGTTCACTGGCAGGGGAATTAGTCAGGGTAGGGATTGTTCACTGGCAGGGGAATTAGTCAGGGTAGGGGCTGTTCACTGGCAGGGGAATTACTCAGGGTAGGGGCTGTTCACTGGCAGGGGAATTAGTCAGGGTAGGGATTGTTCACTGGCAGGGGAATTAGTCAGGATCGGGGCTGTTCACTGGCAGGGGAATTAGTCAGGGTAGGTGCTGTTCACTGGCAGGGGATTAGTCACGGTAGGAGCTGTTCACTGACAGTGGAATTAGTCAGGGTAGGGACTGTTCACTGGCAGGGGATTATTCAGGGTAGGGATTGTTCACTAGCAGGGGAATTAGTCAGGGTAGGGGCTGTTCACTGGCAGTGGAATTAGTCAGGGTAGGGGCTGTTCACTGACAGTGGAATTAGTCAGGGTAGGGGCTGTTCACTGGCAGGGGAATTAGTCAGGGTAGGGGCTGTTCACTGGCAGGGAATTAGTCAGGGTAGAGGCTGTTCACTGGCAGGGGAATTAGTCAGGGTAGGGGTTGTTCACTGGCAGGGAAATTAGTCACGGTAGGGCCTGTTCACTGGCAGGGGAATTAGTCAGGGTAGGGGCTGTTCACTGGCAGGGGAATTAGTCAGGAAGGGGCTGTTCACTGGCAGGGAATTAGTCAGGGTACGGGATGTTCACTGGCAGGGGAATTAGTCAGGGTACGGGCTGTTCACTGGCAGGGGAATTAGTCAGGGTAGGAGCTGTTCACTGTCAGGGGAATTAGTCAGGGTAGGAGCTGTTCACTGGCAGGGGAATTAGTCAGGGTAGGGGCTGTTCACTGGCAGGGGAATTAGTCTGGATAGGGGCTGTTCACTGGCAGGGGAATTAGTCAGGGTAGGAGCTGTTCACTGGCAGGGGAATTAGTCGGGGTAGGGGCTGTTCACTGGCAGGGGAATTAGTCAGGGTAGGGGCTGTTCACTAGCAGGGGAATTAGTCAGGGTAGGGGCTGTTCACTGGCAGGGGAATTAGTCAGGGTAGGGGCTGTTCACTGGCAGGGGAATTTGTCAGGGTAGGGATTGTTCACTGGCAGGGGAATTAGTCAGGGTAGGGGCTGTTCACTGGCAGGGGAATTAGTCAGGGTAGGGGCTGTTCACTGGCAGGGGAATTAGTCAGGTAGGGGCTGTTCACTGGCAGGGGAATTAGTCAGGGTAGAGGCTTTTCACTGGCGGGGGAATTAGTCAGGGTAGGGGCTGTTCACTGGCAGGGGAATTAGTCAGGGTAGGGGCTGGTCACTGGCAGGGGAATTAGTCAGGGAAGGGGTTGTTCACTGGCAGGGGAATTAGTCAGGGAAGGGGCTTTTCACTGGCAGGGGAATTAGTCAGGGAAGGGGCTTTGCACTGACAGGGGAATTAGTCAGGGTAGGGATTGTTCACTGGCAGGGGAATTAGTCAGGGTAGGGGCTGTTCACTGGCAGGGGAATTAGTCAGGGTAGGGGCTGTACACTGGCAGGGGAATTAGTCAGGGTAGGGGCTGTTCACTGGCAGGGGAATTAGTCAGGGTAGGGATTGTTCACTGGCAGGGGATTTGTCAGGGTCGGGGCTGTTCACTGGCAGGGGAATTAGTCAGGGTAGGGGTTCTTCACTGGCAGGGGAATTAGTCAGGGTAGGGGCTGTTCACTGGCAGGGGAATTCGTCAGGGTAGGGGCTGTTCACTGGCAGGGGATTAGTCAGGGTAGGGGCTGTTCACTGGCAGGGGAATTAGTCAGGGAAGGGGCTTTTCACTGGCAGGGGAATTAGTCAGGGTAGGGGCTGTTCACTAGCAGGGGAATTAGTCAGGGTAGGGGCTGTTCACTGGCAGTGGAATTAGTCAGGGTAGGGGCTGTTCACTGGCAGGGGAATTAGTCAGGGTAGGGGCTGTTCACTGGCAGGGGAATTAGTCAGGGAAGGGGCTGTTCACTGGCAGGGGAATTAGTCAGGGTAGGGGCTGTTCACCGGCAGGGGAATTAGTCAGGGTAGGGGCTTTTCACTGGCAGGGGAATTAGTCACTGTAGGGGCTGTTCACTGGCAGGGGAATTAGTCAGGGTAGGGATTGTTCACTGGCAGGGGAATTAGTCAGGGTAGGGGTTGTTCACTGGCAGGGGAATTAGTCAGGGTAGGGGCTGTTCACTGGCAGGGGAATTACTCAGGGTAGGGGCTGTTCACTGGCAGGGGAATTAGTCAGGGTAGGGATTGTTCACTGGCAGAGGAATTAGTCAGGATCGGGGCTGTTCACTGGCAGGGGAATTAGTCACGGTAGGTGCTGTTCACTGGCAGGGGATTAGTCACGGTAGGAGCTGTTCACTGGCAGGGGATTAGTCAGGGTATGGGCTGTTCACTGGCAGGGGAATTAGTCAGGGTAGGAGCTGTTCACTGGCAGGGGATTAGTCAGGGTATGGGCTGTTCACTGGCAGGGGAATTAGTCAGGGTAGGAGCTGTTCACTGGCAGGGGATTAGTCAGGGTATGGGCTGTTCACTGGCAGGGGAATTAGTCAGGGTAGGGGTTGTTCACTGGCAGGGGAATTAGTCAGGGTAGGGGTTGTTCACTGGCAGGGGAATTAGTCAGGGTAGGGGTTGTTCACTGGCAGGGGAATTAGTCACGGTAGGAGCTGTTCACTGGCAGGGGAATTAGTCAGGGTAGGGGCTGTTCACTGGCAGTGGAATTAGTCAGGGTAGGGGCTGTTCACCGGCAGGGGAATTAGTCAGGGTAGGGGCTTTTCACTGGCAGGGGAATTAGTCAGGGTAGGGGCTGTTCACTGGCAGGGGAATTAGTCAGGGTAGGGATTGTTCACTGGCAGGGGAATTAGTCAGGGTAGGGGCTGTTCACTGGCAGGGGAATTAGTCAGGGTAGGGGTTGTTCACTGGCAGGGGAATTAGTCAGGGTAGGGGCTGTTCACTGGCAGGGGAATTACTCAGGGTAGGGGCTGTTCACTGGCAGGGGAATTAGTCAGGGTAGGGATTGTTCACTGGCAGGGGAATTAGTCAGGATCGGGGCTGTTCACTGGCAGGGGAATTAGTCACGGTAGGTGCTGTTCACTGGCAGGGGATTAGTCACGGTAGGAGCTGTTCACTGGCAGGGGATTAGTCAGGGTATGGGCTGTTCACTGGCAGGGGAATTAGTCAGGGTAGGAGCTGTTCACTGGCAGGGGATTAGTCAGGGTATGGGCTGTTCACTGGCAGGGGAATTAGTCAGGGTAGGGGTTGTTCACTGGCAGGGGAATTAGTCAGGGTAGGGGTTGTTCACTGGCAGGGGAATTAGTCAGGGTAGGGATTGTTCACTGGCAGGGGAATTAGTCAGGGTAGGGGCTGTTCACTGGCAGGGGAATTACTCAGGGTAGGGGCTGTTCACTGGCAGGGGAATTAGTCAGGGTAGGGATTGTTCACTGGCAGGGGAATTAGTCAGGATCGGGGCTGTTCACTGGCAGGGGAATTAGTCAGGGTAGGTGCTGTTCACTGGCAGGGGATTAGTCACGGTAGGAGCTGTTCACTGACAGTGGAATTAGTCAGGGTAGGGACTGTTCACTGGCAGGGGATTATTCAGGGTAGGGATTGTTCACTAGCAGGGGAATTAGTCAGGGTAGGGGCTGTTCACTGGCAGTGGAATTAGTCAGGGTAGGGGCTGTTCACTGACAGTGGAATTAGTCAGGGTAGGGGCTGTTCACTGGCAGGGGAATTAGTCAGGGTAGGGGCTGTTCACTGGCAGGGAATTAGTCAGGGTAGAGGCTGTTCACTGGCAGGGGAATTAGTCAGGGTAGGGGTTGTTCACTGGCAGGGAAATTAGTCACGGTAGGGCCTGTTCACTGGCAGGGGAATTAGTCAGGGTAGGGGCTGTTCACTGGCAGGGGAATTAGTCAGGGTAGGGATTGTTCACTGGCAGGGGAATTAGTCAGGGTAGGGGCTGTTCACTGGCAGGGGAATTACTCAGGGTAGGGGCTGTTCACTGGCAGGGGAATTAGTCAGGGTAGGGATTGTTCACTGGCAGGGGAATTAGTCAGGATCGGGGCTGTTCACTGGCAGGGGAATTAGTCAGGGTAGGTGCTGTTCACTGGCAGGGGATTAGTCACGGTAGGAGCTGTTCACTGACAGTGGAATTAGTCAGGGTAGGGACTGTTCACTGGCAGGGGATTATTCAGGGTAGGGATTGTTCACTAGCAGGGGAATTAGTCAGGGTAGGGGCTGTTCACTGGCAGTGGAATTAGTCAGGGTAGGGGCTGTTCACTGACAGTGGAATTAGTCAGGGTAGGGGCTGTTCACTGGCAGGGGAATTAGTCAGGGTAGGGGCTGTTCACTGGCAGGGAATTAGTCAGGGTAGAGGCTGTTCACTGGCAGGGGAATTAGTCAGGGTAGGGGTTGTTCACTGGCAGGGAAATTAGTCACGGTAGGGCCTGTTCACTGGCAGGGGAATTAGTCAGGGTAGGGGCTGTTCACTGGCAGGGGAATTAGTCAGGAAGGGGCTGTTCACTGGCAGGGAATTAGTCAGGGTACGGGCTGTTCACTGGCAGGGGAATTAGTCAGGGTACGGGCTGTTCACTGGCAGGGGAATTAGTCAGGGTAGGAGCTGTTCACTGTCAGGGGAATTAGTCAGGGTAGGAGCTGTTCACTGGCAGGGGAATTAGTCAGGGTAGGGGCTGTTCACTGGCAGGGGAATTAGTCTGGATAGGGGCTGTTCACTGGCAGGGGAATTAGTCAGGGTAGGAGCTGTTCACTGGCAGGGGAATTAGTCGGGGTAGGGGCTGTTCACTGGCAGGGGAATTAGTCAGGGTAGGGGCTGTTCACTAGCAGGGGAATTAGTCAGGGTAGGGGCTGTTCACTGGCAGGGGAATTAGTCAGGGTAGGGGCTGTTCACTGGCAGGGGAATTTGTCAGGGAAGGGATTGTTCACTGGCAGGGGAATTAGTCAGGGTAGGGGCTGTTCACTGGCAGGGGAATTAGTCAGGGTAGGGGCTGTTCACTGGCAGGGGAATTAGTCAGGTAGGGGCTGTTCACTGGCAGGGGAATTAGTCAGGGTAGAGGCTTTTCACTGGCGGGGGAATTAGTCAGGGTAGGGGCTGTTCACTGGCAGGGGAATTAGTCAGGGTAGGGGCTGGTCACTGGCAGGGGAATTAGTCAGGGAAGGGGCTTTGCACTGACAGGGGAATTAGTCAGGGTAGGGATTGTTCACTGGCAGGGGAATTAGTCAGGGTAGGGGCTGTACACTGGCAGGGGAATTAGTCAGGGTAGGGGCTGTTCACTGGCAGGGGAATTAGTCAGGGTAGGGGCTGTTCACTGGCAGGGGAATTAGTCAGGGTAGGGGCTGTACACTGGCAGGGGAATTAGTCAGGGTAGGGGCTGTTCACTGGCAGGGGAATTAGTCAGGGTAGGGATTGTTCACTGGCAGGGGATTTGTCAGGGTCGGGGCTGTTCACTGGCAGGGGAATTAGTCAGGGTAGGGGTTCTTCACTGGCAGGGGAATTAGTCAGGGTAGGGGCTGTTCACTGGCAGGGGAATTCGTCAGGGTAGGGGCTGTTCACTGGCAGGGGATTAGTCAGGGTAGGGGCTGTTCACTGGCAGGGGAATTAGTCAGGGAAGGGGCTTTTCACTGGCAGGGGAATTAGTCAGGGTAGGGGCTGTTCACTAGCAGGGGAATTAGTCAGGGTAGGGGCTGTTCACTGGCAGTGGAATTAGTCAGGGTAGGGGCTGTTCACTGGCAGGGGAATTAGTCAGGGTAGGGGCTGTTCACTGGCAGGGGAATTAGTCAGGGAAGGGGCTGTTCACTGGCAGGGGAATTAGTCAGGGTAGGGGCTGTTCACCGGCAGGGGAATTAGTCAGGGTAGGGGCTTTTCACTGGCAGGGGAATTAGTCACTGTAGGGGCTGTTCACTGGCAGGGGAATTAGTCAGGGTAGGGATTGTTCACTGGCAGGGGAATTAGTCAGGGTAGGGGTTGTTCACTGGCAGGGGAATTAGTCAGGGTAGGGGCTGTTCACTGGCAGGGGAATTACTCAGGGTAGGGGCTGTTCACTGGCAGGGGAATTAGTCAGGGTAGGGATTGTTCACTGGCAGAGGAATTAGTCAGGATCGGGGCTGTTCACTGGCAGGGGAATTAGTCACGGTAGGTGCTGTTCACTGGCAGGGGATTAGTCACGGTAGGAGCTGTTCACTGGCAGGGGATTAGTCAGGGTATGGGCTGTTCACTGGCAGGGGAATTAGTCAGGGTAGGAGCTGTTCACTGGCAGGGGATTAGTCAGGGTATGGGCTGTTCACTGGCAGGGGAATTAGTCAGGGTAGGGGTTGTTCACTGGCAGGGGAATTAGTCAGGGTAGGGGTTGTTCACTGGCAGGGGAATTAGTCAGGGTAGGGGTTGTTCACTGGCAGGGGAATTAGTCAGGGTAGGGGTTGTTCACTGGCAGGGGAATTAGTCAGGGTAGGGATTGTTCACTGGCAGGGGAATTAGTCAGGGTAGGGGTTGTTCACTGGCAGGGGAATTAGTCAGGGTAGGGGCTGTTCACTGGCAGGGGAATTACTCAGGGTAGGGGCTGTTCACTGGCAGGGGAATTAGTCAGGGTAGGGATTGTTCACTGGCATTGGAATTAGTCAGGATCGGGGCTGTTCACTGGCAGGGGAATTAGTCACGGTAGGTGCTGTTCACTGGCAGGGGATTAGTCACGGTAGGAGCTGTTCACTGGCAGGGGATTAGTCAGGGTATGGGCTGTTCACTGGCAGGGGAATTAGTCAGGGTAGGAGCTGTTCACAGGCAGGGGATTAGTCAGGGTATGGGCTGTTCACTGGCAGGGGAATTAGTCAGGGTAGGGGTTGTTCACTGGCAGGGGAATTAGTCAGGGTAGGGGTTGTTCACTGGCAGGGGAATTAGTCAGGGTAGGGGTTGTTCACTGGCAGGGGAATTAGTCACGGTAGGAGCTGTTCACTGGCAGGGGAATTAGTCAGGGTAGGGGCTGTTCACTGGCAGTGGAATTAGTCAGGGTAGGGGCTGTTCACCGGCAGGGGAATTAGTCAGGGTAGGGGCTTTTCACTGGCAGGGGAATTAGTCAGGGTAGGGGCTGTTCACTGGCAGGGGAATTAGTCAGGGTAGGGATTGTTCACTGGCAGGGGAATTAGTCACGGTAGGGGCTGTTCACTGGCAGGGGAATTAGTCAGGGTAGGGGTTGTTCACTGGCAGGGGAATTAGTCAGGGTAGGGGCTGTTCACTGGCAGGGGAATTACTCAGGGTAGGGGCTGTTCACTGGCAGGGGAATTAGTCAGGGTAGGGATTGTTCACTGGCAGGGGAATTAGTCAGGATCGGGGCTGTTCACTGGCAGGGGAATTAGTCACGGTAGGTGCTGTTCACTGGCAGGGGATTAGTCACGGTAGGAGCTGTTCACTGGCAGGGGATTAGTCAGGGTATGGGCTGTTCACTGGCAGGGGAATTAGTCAGGGTAGGAGCTGTTCACTGGCAGGGGATTAGTCAGGGTATGGGCTGTTCACTGGCAGGGGAATTAGTCAGGGTAGGGGTTGTTCACTGGCAGGGGAATTAGTCAGGGTAGGGGTTGTTCACTGGCAGGGGAATTAGTCAGGGTAGGGATTGTTCACTGGCAGGGGAATTAGTCAGGGTAGGGGCTGTTCACTGGCAGGGGAATTACTCAGGGTAGGGGCTGTTCACTGGCAGGGGAATTAGTCAGGGTAGGGATTGTTCACTGGCAGGGGAATTAGTCAGGATCGGGGCTGTTCACTGGCAGGGGAATTAGTCAGGGTAGGTGCTGTTCACTGGCAGGGGATTAGTCACGGTAGGAGCTGTTCACTGGCAGGGGATTAGTCAGGGTATGGGCTGTTCACTGGCAGGGGAATTAGTCAGGATCGGGGCTGTTCACTGGCAGGGGAATTAGTCAGGGTAGGTGCTGTTCACTGGCAGGGGATTAGTCAGGGTATGGGCTGTTCACTGGCAGGGGAATTAGTCAGGATCGGGGCTGTTCACTGGCAGGGGAATTCGTCAGGGTAGGTGCTGTTCACTGGCAGGGGATTAGTCACGGTAGGAGCTGTTCACTGGCAGGGGATTAGTCAGGGTATGGGCTGTTCACTGGCAGGGGAATTAGTCAGGGTAGGAGCTGTTCACTGGCAGGGGATTAGTCAGGGTATGGGCTGTTCACTGGCAGGGGTATTAGTCAGGGTAGGGGTTATTCACTGGCAGGGGAATTAGTCAGGGTAGGGGTTGTTCACTGGCAGGGGAATTAGTCAGGGTAGGGGTTGTTCACTGGCAGGGGAATTAGTCACGGTAGGAGCTGTTCACTGGCAGGGGATTAGTCAGGGTATGGGCTGTTCACTGGCAGGGGAATTAGTCAGGGTAGGGGTTGTTCACTGGTGGGGGAATTAGTCAGGGTAGGGGCTGTTCACTGGCAGGGGAATTAGTCAGGGTAGGGGTTGTTCACTGGCAGGGGAATTAGTCAGGGTAGGGGTTGTTCACTGGCAGGGGAATTAGTCAGGGTAGGAGCTGTTCACTGGCAGGGGAATTAGTCAGGGTAGGGGCTGTTCACTAGCAGGGGAATTAGTCAGGGTAGGGGTTGTTCACTGGCAGGGGAATTAGTCAGGGTAGGGGCTGTTCACTGGCAGGGGAATTAGTCAGGGTAGGGGTTGTTCACTGGCAGGGGAATTAGTCAGGGTAGGGATTGTTCACTGGCAGGGGAATTAGTCAGGGTAGGGGTTGTTCACTGGCAGGGGAATTAGTCAGGGTAGGGGCTGTTCACTGGCAGGGGAATTACTCAGGGTAGGGGCTGTTCACTGGCAGGGGAATTAGTCAGGGTAGGGATTGTTCACTGGCATTGGAATTAGTCAGGATCGGGGCTGTTCACTGGCAGGGGAATTAGTCACGGTAGGTGCTGTTCACTGGCAGGGGATTAGTCACGGTAGGAGCTGTTCACTGGCAGGGGATTAGTCAGGGTATGGGCTGTTCACTGGCAGGGGAATTAGTCAGGGTAGGAGCTGTTCACAGGCAGGGGATTAGTCAGGGTATGGGCTGTTCACTGGCAGGGGAATTAGTCAGGGTAGGGGTTGTTCACTGGCAGGGGAATTAGTCAGGGTAGGGGTTGTTCACTGGCAGGGGAATTAGTCAGGGTAGGGGTTGTTCACTGGCAGGGGAATTAGTCACGGTAGGAGCTGTTCACTGGCAGGGGAATTAGTCAGGGTAGGGGCTGTTCACTGGCAGTGGAATTAGTCAGGGTAGGGGCTGTTCACCGGCAGGGGAATTAGTCAGGGTAGGGGCTTTTCACTGGCAGGGGAATTAGTCAGGGTAGGGGCTGTTCACTGGCAGGGGAATTAGTCAGGGTAGGGATTGTTCACTGGCAGGGGAATTAGTCAGGGTAGGGGCTGTTCACTGGCAGGGGAATTAGTCAGGGTAGGGGTTGTTCACTGGCAGGGGAATTAGTCAGGGTAGGGGCTGTTCACTGGCAGGGGAATTACTCAGTGTAGGGGCTGTTCACTGGCAGGGGAATTAGTCAGGGTAGGGATTGTTCACTGGCAGGGGAATTAGTCAGGATCGGGGCTGTTCACTGGCAGGGGAATTAGTCACGGTAGGTGCTGTTCACTGGCAGGGGATTAGTCACGGTAGGAGCTGTTCACTGGCAGGGGATAAGTCAGGGTATGGGCTGTTCACTGGCAGGGGAATTAGTCAGGGTAGGAGCTGTTCACTGGCAGGGGATTAGTCAGGGTATGGGCTGTTCACTGGCAGGGGAATTAGTCAGGGTAGGGGTTGTTCACTGGCAGGGGAATTAGTCAGGGTAGGGGTTGTTCACTGGCAGGGGAATTAGTCAGGGTAGGGATTGTTCACTGGCAGGGGAATTAGTCAGGGTAGGGGCTGTTCACTGGCAGGGGAATTACTCAGGGTAGGGGCTGTTCACTGGCAGGGGAATTAGTCAGGGTAGGGATTGTTCACTGGCAGGGGAATTAGTCAGGATCGGGGCTGTTCACTGGCAGGGGAATTAGTCAGGGTAGGTGCTGTTCACTGGCAGGGGATTAGTCACGGTAGGAGCTGTTCACTGGCAGGGGATTAGTCAGGGTATGGGCTGTTCACTGGCAGGGGAATTAGTCAGGATCGGGGCTGTTCACTGGCAGGGGAATTAGTCAGGGTAGGTGCTGTTCACTAGCAGGGGATTAGTCAGGGTATGGGCTGTTCACTGGCAGGGGAATTAGTCAGGATCGGGGCTGTTCACTGGCAGGGGAATTCGTCAGGGTAGGTGCTGTTCACTGGCAGGGGATTAGTCACGGTAGGAGCTGTTCACTGGCAGGGGATTAGTCAGGGTATGGGCTGTTCACTGGCAGGGGAATTAGTCAGGGTAGGAGCTGTTCACTGGCAGGGGATTAGTCAGGGTATGGGCTGTTCACTGGCAGGGGAATTAGTCAGGGTAGGGGTTGTTCACTGGCAGGGGAATTAGTCAGGGTAGGGGTTGTTCACTGGCAGGGGAATTAGTCAGGGTAGGGGTTGTTCACTGGCAGGGGAATTAGTCACGGTAGGAGCTGTTCACTGGCAGGGGATTAGTCAGGGTATGGGCTGTTCACTGGCAGGGGAATTAGTCAGGGTAGGGGTTGTTCACTGGTGGGGGAATTAGTCAGGGTAGGGGCTGTTCACTGGCAGGGGAATTAGTCAGGGTAGGGGTTGTTCACTGGCAGGGGAATTAGTCAGGGTAGGGGTTGTTCACTGGCAGGGGAATTAGTCAGGGTAGGAGCTGTTCACTGGCAGGGGAATTAGTCAGGGTAGGGGCTGTTCACTAGCAGGGGAATTAGTCAGGGTAGGGGTTGTTCACTGGCAGGGGAATTAGTCAGGGTAGGGGCTGTTCACTGGCAGGGGAATTAGTCAGGGTAGGGGCTGTTCACTGGCAGGGGAATTAGTCAGGGTAGAGGCTGTTCACTGGCAGGGGAATTAGTCAGGGTAGGGGTTGTTCACTGGCAGGGGAATTAGTCAGGGTTGGGGCTGTTCACTGGCAGGGGAATTAGTCAGGGAAGGGGCTGTTCACTAGCAGGGGAATTAGTCACGGTAGGGGCTGTTCACTGGCAGGGGAATTAGTCAGGGTAGGGGTTGTTCACTGGCAGGGGAATTAGTCAGGGTAGGGGTTGTTCACTGGCAGGGGAATTAGTCAGGGTAGGGGTTGTTCACTGGCAGGGGAATTAGTCAGGGTTGGGGCTGTTCACTGGCAGGGGAATTAGTCAGGGTAGGGGCTGTTCACTGGCAGGGTAATTAGTCAGGGTAGGGGCTGTTCACTGGCAGGGGAATTAGTCAGGGTAGGGGTTGTTCACTGGCAGGGGAATTAGTCAGGGTTGGGGCTGTTCACTGGCAGGGGAATTAGTCGGGGTAGGGGTTGTTCACTGGCAGGGGATTAGTCAGGGTAGGGGCTGTTCACTGGCAGGGGAATTAGTCGGGGTATGGGCTGTTCACTGGCAGGAATTAGTCAGGATCGGGGCTGTTCACTGGCAGGGGAATTAGTCAGGGTAGGGGTTGTTCACGGGCAGGGGATTAGTCTGGGTAGGGGCTGTTCACTGGCAGGGGAATTAGTCAGGGTAGGGGCTGTTCACTGGCAGGGGAATTAGTCAGGGTAGGGGCTGTTCACTGGCAGGGGAATTAGTTAGGGTAGGGACTGTTCACTGGCAGGGGTATTAGTCAGGGTAGGGGCTGTTCACTGGCAGGGGAATTAGTCAGGGTAGGGGCTGTTCACTGGCAGGGGATTAGTCAGGGTAGGGGCTGTTCACTGGCAGGGGATTAGTCTGGGTAGGGACTGTTCACTGGCAGGGAAATTAGTCAGGGTAGGGATTGTTCACTGGCAGGGGAATTAGTCAGGGTAGGGGCTGTTCACTGGCAGGGGAATTAGTCAGGGGAGGGGTTGTTCACTGGCAGTGGAATTAGTCAGGGTTGGGGCTGTTCACTAGCAGGGGAATTAGTCAGGGTAGGGGCTGTTCACTAGCAGGGGAATTAGTTAGGGTAGGGGCTGTTCACTGGCAGGGGAATTAGTCAGGGTAGGGGTTGTTCACTGGCAGGGGAATTAGTCAGGGTAGGGGTTGTTCACTGGCAGGGTATTAGTCAGAGTAGGGGCTGTTCACTGGCAGGGGAATTAGTCAGGGTAGGGGTTGTTCACTGGCAGTGGAATTAGTCAGGGTTGGGGTTGTTCACTGGCAGGGGAATTAGTCAGGGGAGGGGTTGTTCACTGGCAGTGGAATTAGTCAGGGTTGGGGCTGTTCACTGGCAGGGGAATTAGTCAGGGCAGGGGCTGTTCCCTGGCAGGGGAATTAGTCAGGGTAGGGGCTGTTCACTAGCAGTGGAATTAGTCAGGGTAGGGGCTTTTCACTGGCAGGGGAATTAGTCAGGGTAGGGGCTGTTCACTGGAAGGGGAATTAGTCAGGGTAGGGGCTGTTCACTGGCAGGGGAATTAGTCAGGGTAGGGGTTGTTAACTGGCAGGGGAATTAGTCAGGGTAGGGGCTGTTCACTGGCAGGGGAATTAGTCAGGGTAGGGATTGTTAACAGGCAGGGGATTAGTCAGGGTAGGGGCTGTTCACTGGCAGGGGAATTAGTCAGGGTAGGGGCTGTTCACTGGCAGGGGAATTAGTCAGGGTAGGGATTGTTCACTGGCAGGGGAATTAGTCAGGGTAGGGGCTGTTCACTGGCAGGGGAATTAGTCAGGGTAGGGGCTGTTCACTGGCAGGGGAATTAGTCAGGGTAGGGATTGTTAACAGGCAGGGGATTAGTCAGGGTAGGGGCTGTTCACTGGCAGGGGAATTAGTCAGGGTAGGGGCTGTTCACTGGCAGGGGAATTAGTCAGGGTAGGGATTGTTCACTGGCAGGGGAATTAGTCAGGGTAGGGGCTGTTCACTGGCAGGGGAATTAGTCAAGGTAGGGGCTGTTCACTGGCAGGGGAATTAGTCAGGGTAGGGGCTGTTCACTAGCAGGGGAATTAGTCAGGGTAGTGGCTGTTCACTGGCAGGGGAATTAGTCAGGGTAGGGGCTGTTCACTGGCAGGGGAATTAGTCAGGGTAGGGGCTGTTCACTAGCAGGGGAATTAGTCACGGTAGGGGTTGTTCACTCGCAGGGGAATTAGTCGGGGTAGAGGCTGTTCACTGGCAGGGGAATTAGTCAGGGTAGGGGCTGTTCACTGACAGGGGAATTAGTCAGGTTAGGGGCTGTTCACTGGCAGGGGAATTAGTCAGGGTAGGGGCTGTTCACTGACAGGGGAATTAGTCAGGGTAGGGGCTGTTCACTGGCAGGGGATTAGTCAGGGTAGGGATTGTTCACTGGCAGGGGAATTAGTCAGGGTAGGGGCTGTTCACTGGCAGGGGATTAGTCAGGGTAGGGATTGTTAACTGGCAGGGGAATTAGTCAGGGTAGGGGCTGTTCACTGGCAGGGGAATTAGTCAGGGTAGGGGCTGTTCCCTAGCAGGGGAATTAGTCAGGGTAGGGGCTGTTCACTGGCAGGGGAATTAGTCGGGGTAGGGGCTGTTCACTGGCAGGGGAATTAGTCAGGGTAGGGGCTGTTCACTGGCAGGGCAATTAGTCAGGGTAGGTGCTGTTCACTGGCAGGGGAATTAGTCAGGGTAGGGGCTGTTCACTGGCAGGGGATTAGTCAGGGTAGGGATTGTTCACTGGCAGGGGAATTAGTCAGGGTAGGGGCTGTTCACTGGCAGGGGAATTAGTCAGGGTAGGGGCTGTTCCCTAGCAGGGGAATTAGTCAGGGTAGGGGCTGTTCACTGGCAGGGGAATTAGTCGGGGTAGGGGCTGTTCACTGGCAGGGGAATTAGTCAGGGTAGGGGCTGTTCACTGGCAGGGCAATTAGTCAGGGTAGGTGCTGTTCACTGGCAGGGGAATTAGTCAAGGTAGGGGCTGTTCACTAGCAGGGGAATTAGTCAGGGTAGGTGCTGTTCACTGGCAGGGGAATTAGTCAGGGTAGGGGCTGTTCACTAGCAGGGGAATTAGTCAGGGTAGGGGCTGTTCACTAGCAGGGCAATTAGTCAGGGTAGGTGCTGTTCACTGGCAGGGGAATTAGTCAGGGTAGGGATTGTTCACTGGCAGGGGAATTAGTCAGGGTAGGGGCTGTTCACTGGCAGGCGAATTAGTCAGGGTAGGAGCTTTTCACTGGCAGGGGATTAGTCAGGGTAGGGGCTGTTCACTAGCAGGGGAATTAGTCACGGTAGGGGCTGTTCACTAGCAGGGGAATTAGTCACGGTAGGGGCTGTTCACTGGAAGGGGAATTAGTCAGGGTAGGGATTGTTCACTGGCAGGGGAATTAGTCAGTGTAGGGGCTGTTCACTGGCAGGGGAATTAGTCAGGGTAGGGGTTGTTCACTGGCAGGGGAGTTAGTCGGGGTAGGGGTTGTTCGCTGGCAGGGGAATTAGTCAGGGTAGGGGCTGTTCACTGGCAGGGGAATTAGTCAGGGTACGGGCTGTTCACTGGCAGGGGAATTAGTCAGGGTAGGAGCTGTTCACTGTCAGGGGAATTAGTCAGGGTAGGGGCTGTTCACTGTCAGGGGAATTAGTCAGGGTAGGGGCTGTTCACTGGCAGGGGAATTAGTCAGAGTAGAGGCAGGGAATTAGTCAGGGTAGGGGCTGTTCACTGGCAGGGGAATTAGTCAGTGTAGGGGCTGTTCACTAGCAGGGGAATTAGTCAGGGTAGGGGTTGTTCACTGCCAGGGGAATTAGTGAGGGGAGGGGTTGTTCACTGGCAGTGGAATTTGTCAGGGTTGGGGTTGTTCACTGGCAGGGGAATTAGTCAGCGGAGGGGTTGTTCACTGGCAGTGGAATTAGTCAGGGTTGGGGCTGTTCACTAGCAGGGGAATTAGTCAGGGTAGGGGCTCTTCTCTGACAGGGGAATTAGTCAGGGTAGGGGTTGTTCACTGCCAGGGGAATTAGTGAGGGGAGGGGTTGTTCACTGGCAGTGGAATTAGTCAGGGTTGGGGTTGTTCACTGGCAGGGGAATTAGTCAGGGGAGGGGTTGTTCACTGGCAGTGGAATTAGTCAGGGTTGGGGCTGTTCACTGACAGGGGAATTAGTCAGGGTAGGGGCTGTTCACTGGCAGGGAATTAGTCAGGGTAGGGGCTGTTCACTAGCAGGGGAATTAGTCAGGGTAGGGGCTGTTCACTAGCAGTGGAATTAGTCAGGGTAGAGGCTGTTCACTGGCAGGGGAATTAGTCAGGGTAGGGGCTGTTCACTGGCAGGGGAATTAGTCAGGGTAGGGGCTGTTCACTGGAAGGGGAATTAGTCAGGGTAGGGGCTGGTCACTGGCAGGGGAATTAGTCAGGGTAGGGATTGTTAACTGGCAGGGGATTAGTCAGGGTAGGGGCTGTTCACTGTCAGGGGAATTAGTCAGGGTAGGGGTTGTTCACTGGCAGGGGAATTAGACAGGGTAGGGGCAGTTCACTGGCAGAGGAATTAGTCAGGGTAGGGATTGTTCACTGGCAGGGGAATTAGTCAGGGTAGGGGCTGTTCACTGTCAGGGGAATTATTCAGGGTACGGGCTGTTCACTGGCAGGGGAATTAGTCAAGGTAGGTGCTGTTCACTGGCAGTGGAATTAGTCAGGGTAGGGGCTGTGCACTGGCAGGGGAATTAGTCAGGGAAGGGGCTGTTCACTGTCAGGGGAATTAGTCAGGGTAGAGGCTGTTCACTGGCAGGGGAATTAGTCAGGGTAGGAGCTGTTCACTGGCAGGGGAATTAGTCAGGGTAGGGGCTGTTCACTGGCAGGGGAATTAGTCAGGGTAGGGGTTGTTCACTAGCAGGGAATTAGTCAGGGTAGGGGCTGTTCACTGTCAGGGGAATTAGTCTGGATAGGGGCTGTTCACTGGCAGGGGAATTAGTCAGGGAAGGGGCTGTTCACTGTCAGGGGAATTAGTCAGGGTAGAGGCTGTTCACTGGCAGGGGAATTAGTCAGGGAAGGGGTAGTTCACTGGCAGGGGAATTAGTCAGGGTAGGGGCTGTTCACTGACAGGGGAATTAGTCAGGGTAGGGGCTGTTCACTGGCAGGGGAATTAGTCAGGGTAGGGGCTGTTCACTGGCAGGGGTATTAGTCACGGTAGGGCCTGTTCACTGGCAGGGGAATTAGTCAGGGTTGGGGCTGTTCACTGGCAGGGGAATTAGTCAGGGTAGGGATTGTTCACTGGCAGGGGAATTAGTCACGGTAGGGCCTGTTCACTGGCAGGGGAATTAGTCACGGTAGGGGCTGTTCACTGGCAGGGGAATTAGTCAGGGTAGGGGTTGTTCACTGACAGGGGAATTAGTCACGGTAGGGCCTGTTCACTGGCAGGGGAATTAGTCAGGGTTGGGGCTGTTCACTGGCAGGGGAATTAGTCAGGGTAGGGGCTGTTCACTGGCAGGGGAATTAGTCAGGGTAGGGGCTGTTCACTGGCAGGGGAATTAGTCAGGGTAGGGGCTGTTCACTGACAGGGGAATTAGTCAGGGTAGGGGCTGTTCACTGGCAGGGGAATTAGTCAGGGTAGGGGCTGTTCACTGGCAGGGGAATTAGTCAGGGTAGGGGCTGTTCACTGGAAGGGGAATTAGTCATTGTAGGGATTGTTCACTGGCAGGGGAATTAGTCACGGTAGGAGCTTTTCACTGGCAGGGGATTAGTCAGGGTAGGGGCTGTTCACTGGAAGGGGAATTAGTCGGGGTAGGGGCTGTTCACTGGAAGGGGAATTAGTCAGGGTAGGGATTGTTCACTGGCAGGCGAATTAGTCAGGGTAGGAGCTTTTCACTGGCAGGGGATTAGTCAGGGTAGGGGCTGTTCACTGGCAGGGAATTAGTCAGGGTAGGGGCTGTTCACTGGCAGGGGAATTAGTCAGAGTAGAGGCTGTTCACTGGCAGGGGAATTAGTCAGGGTAGGGGCTGTTCACTGACAGGGGAATTAGTCAGGGTAGGGGCTGTTCACTGGCAGTGGAATTAGTCAGGGTAGGGGCTGTTCACTGGCAGGGGATTATTCAGGGTAGGGATTGTTCACTGGCAGGGGAATTAGCCAGGGTAGGGGTTGTTCACTGGCAGGGAAATTAGTCACGGTAGGGCCTGTTCACTGGCAGGGGAATTAGTCAGGGTAGGGGCTGTTCACTGGCAGGGGAATTAGTCAGGAAGGGGCTGTTCACTGGCAGGGAATTAGTCAGGGTAGGGGTTGTTCACTGGCAGGGGAGTTAGTCGGGGTAGGGGTTGTTCACTGGCAGGGGAATTAGTCAGGGTAGGGGCTGTTCACTGGCAGGGGAATTAGTCAGGGTACGGGCTGTTCACTGGCTGGGGAATTAGTCAGGGTAGGAGCTGTTCACTGTCAGGGGAATTAGTCAGGGTAGGAGCTGTTCACTGGCAGGGGAATTAGTCAGGGTAGGGGTTGTTCACTGGCAGGGGAATTAGTCAGGGTAGGGGCTGGTCACTGGCAGGGGAATTAGTCAGGGTAGGGGTTGTTCACTGGCAGGGGAATTAGTCAGGGAAGGGGCTTTTCACTGGCAGGGGAATTAGTCAGTGTTGGGGCTGTTCACTGGCAGGGAAATTAGTCAGGGTAGGTGTTGTTAACTGGCAGGGGAGTTAGTCGGGGTAGGGGTTGTTCACTGGCAGGGGAATTAGTCAGGGTAGGGGCTGTTCACTGGCAGGGGAATTAGTCAGGGTAGGGGCTGTTCACTGGCAGGCGAATTAGTCAGGGAAGGGGCTTTTCACTGGCAGGGGAATTAGTCAGTGTTGGGGCTGTTCACTGGCAGGGAAATTAGTCAGGGTAGGTGTTGTTAACTGGCAGGGGAGTTAGTCGGGGTAGGGGTTGTTCACTGGCAGGGGAATTAGTCAGGGTAGGGGCTGTTCACTGGCAGGGGAATTAGTCAGGGTAGGGATTGTTCACTGGCAGGGGATTAGTCAGGGTAGGGGTTGTTCACTGGCAGGGGATTAGTCAGGGTCGGGGCTGTTCACTGGCAGGGGAATTAGTCAGGGAAGGGGCTTTTCACTGGCAGGGGAATTAGTCAGGGTAGGGGCTGTTCACTGGCAGTGGAATTAGTCAGGGTAGGGGCTGTTCACTGGCAGGGGAATTAGTCAGGGTAGGGACTGTTCACTAGCAGGGGAATTAGTCAGGGTAGGTGTTGTTAACTGGCAGGGGAGTTAGTCGGGGTAGGGGTTGTTCACTGGCAGGGGAATTAGTCAGGGTAGGGGCTGTTCACTGGCAGGGGAATTAGTCAGGGAAGGGGCTTTTCACTGGCAGGGGAATTAGTCAGTGTTTTGGGATTGTTCACTGGCAGGGAAATTAGTCAGGGTAGGTGTTGTTAACTGGCAGGGGAGTTAGTCGGGGTAGGGGTTGTTCACTGGCAGGGGAATTAGTCAGGGTAGGGGCTGTTCACTGGCAGGGGAATTAGTCAGGGTAGGGATTGTTCACTGGCAGGGGATTAGTCAGGGTAGGGGTTGTTCACTGGCAGGGGATTAGTCAGAGTAGGGGCTGTTCACTGGCAGGGGAATTAGTCAGGGAAGGGGCTTTTCACTGGGAGGGGAATTAGTCAGGGTAGGGGCTGTTCACTGGCAGTGGAATTAGTCAGGGTAGGGGCTGTTCACTGGCAGGGGAATTAGTCAGGCTAGGGACTGTTCACTAGCAGGGGAATTAGTCAGGATAGGGATTGTTCACTGGCAGGGGAATTAGTCAGGGTAGGGGCTGTTCACTGGCAGTGGAATTAGTCAGGGTAGGGGCTGTTCACTGGCAGTGGAATTAGTCAGGGTAGGGGCTGTTCACTGGCAGGGGAATTAGTCAGGGTAGGGGCTGTTCACTAGCAGGGGAATTAGTCAGGGTAGGGACTGTTCACTGGCAGGGGAATTAGTCAGGGTAGAGGCTGTTCACTGGCAGGGGAATTAGTCAGGGTAGGGGCTGTTCACTAGCAGGGGAATTAGTCAGGATAGGGATTGTTCACTGGCAGGGGAATTAGTCAGGGTAGGGGCTGTTCACTGGCAGGGGAATTAGTCAGGGAAGGGGCTGTTCACTGGCAGAGGAATTAGTCAGGGTAGGGGCTGTTCACTGGCAGGGGAATTAGTCAGGGTAGGGGCTGTTCACTGGCAGGGGAATTAGTCAGGGTAGGGATTGTTCACTGGCAGGGGAATTAGTCAGGGTAGGGGCTGTTCACTGGCAGGGGAATTAGTCAGGGTAGGGGCTGTTCACTGGCAGGGGAATTAGTCAGGGTAGGGGCTGTTCACTGGCAGGGGAATTAGTCAGGGTAGGGGTTGTTCACTGGCAGGGGAGTTAGTCGGGGTAGGGGTTGTTCACTGGCAGGGGAATTAGTCGGGGTAGGGGCTGTTCTCTGGCAGGGGAATTAGTCAGGGTAGGGGTTGTTCACTGGCAGGGGAATTAGTCGGGGTAGGGGCTGTTCACTGGCAGGGGAATTAGTCAGGGTAGGGGTTGTTCACTGGCAGGGGAATTACTCAGGGTAGGGGCTGTTCACTGGCAGGGGAATTAGTCAGGGTAGGGGCTGTTCACTGGCAGGGGAATTAGTCACGGTAGGGGCTGTTCACTGGCAGGGGAATTAGTCAGTGAAGGGGCTGTTCACTGGCAGGGGAATTAGTCACGGTAGGAGCTGTTCACTGGCAGGGGATTAGTCAGGGTATGGGCTGTTCACTGGCAGGGGAATTAGTCAGGGTAGGGGTTGTTCACTGGTGGGGGAATTAGTCAGGGTAGGGGCTGTTCACTGGCAGGGGAATTAGTCAGGGTAGGAGCTGTTCACTTTCAGGCGAATTAGTCAGGGTAGAGGCTGTTCACTGGCAGGGGAATTAGTCAGGGTAGAGGCTGTTCACTGGCAGGGGAATTAGTCAGGGTAGGGGCTGTTCACTAGCAGGGGAATTAGTCACGGTAGGGGCTGTTCACTGGCAGGGGAATTAGTCAGGGTAGGGGTTGTTCACTGGCAGGGGAATTAGTCAGGGTAGGGGCTGTTCACTGGCAGGGGAATTAGTCAGGGTTGGGGTTGTTCACTGGCAGGGGAATTAGTCAGGGTAGGGGCTGTTCACTGGCAGGGGAATTAGTCTGGATAGGGGCTGTTCACTGGCAGGGGAATTAGCCAGGTTGGGGTTGTTCACTGGCAGGGGAATTAGTCTGGATAGGGGCTGTTCACTGGCAGGGGAATTAGTCAGGGTTGGGGTTGTTCACTGGCAGGGGAATTAGTCTGGATAGGGGCTGTTCACTGGCAGGGGAATTAGTCAGGGTTGGGGCTGTTCACTGGCAGGGGAATTAGTCGGGGTAGGGGTTGTTCACTGGCAGGGGATTAGTCAGGGTAGGGGCTGTTCACTGGCAGGGGAATTAGTCGGGGTATGGGCTGTTCACTGGCAGGAATTAGTCAGGATCGGGGCTGTTCACTGGCAGGGGAATTAGTCAGGGTAGGGGTTGTTCACGGGCAGGGGATTAGTCTGGGTAGGGGCTGTTCACTGGCAGGGGAATTAGTCAGGGTAGGGGCTGTTCACTGGCAGGGGAATTAGTCAGGGTAGGGGCTGTTCACTGGCAGGGGAATTAGTTAGGGTAGGGACTGTTCACTGGCAGGGGTATTAGTCAGGGTAGGGGCTGTTCACTGGCAGGGGAATTAGTCAGGGTAGGGGCTGTTCACTGGCAGGGGATTAGTCAGGGTAGGGGCTGTTCACTGGCAGGGGATTAGTCTGGGTAGGGACTGTTCACTGGCAGGGGAATTAGTCAGAGTAGAGGCAGGGAATTAGTCAGGGTAGGGGCTGTTCACTGGCAGGGAAATTAGTCAGGGTAGGGATTGTTCACTGGCAGGGGAATTAGTCAGGGTAGGGGCTGTTCACTGGCAGGGGAATTAGTCAGGGGAGGGGTTGTTCACTGGCAGTGGAATTAGTCAGGGTTGGGGCTGTTCACTAGCAGGGGAATTAGTCAGGGTAGGGGCTGTTCACTAGCAGGGGAATTAGTCAGGGTAGGGGTTGTTCACTGGCAGGGGAATTAGTCAGGGGAGGGGTTGTTCACTGGCAGTGGAATTAGTCAGGGTTGGGGTTGTTCACTGGCAGGGGAATTAGTCAGGGGAGGGGTTGTTCACTGGCAGTGGAATTAGTCAGGGTTGGGGCTGTTCACTAGCAGGGGAATTAGTCACGGTAGGGGCTGTTCACTGACAGGGGAATTAGTCAGGGTAGGGGCTGTTCACTGGCAGTGGAATTAGTCAGGGTAGGGGCTTTTCACTGGCAGGGGAATTAGTCAGGGAAGGGGCTGTTCACTGTCAGGGGAATTAGTCATTGTAGGGATTGTTCACTGGCAGGGGAATTAGTCAGGGTAGGGGCTGTTCACTGGCAGGGGAATTAGTCAGGGTAGGGGCCGTTCACTGGAAGGGGAATTAGTCAGGGTAGGGGCTGTTCACTGGCAGGGGAATTAGTCAGGGTAGGGGCTGTTCACTGGCAGTGGAATTAGTCAGGGTAGGGGCTGTTCACTGGCAGGGGATTATTCAGGGTAGGGATTGTTCACTGGCAGGGGAATTAGCCAGGGTAGGGGTTGTTCACTGGCAGGGAAATTAGTCACGGTAGGGCCTGTTCACTGGCAGGGGAATTAGTCAGGGTAGGGGCTGTTCACTGGCAGGGGAATTAGTCAGGAAGGGGCTGTTCACTGGCAGGGAATTAGTCAGGGTAGGGGTTGTTCACTGGCAGGGGAGTTAGTCGGGGTAGGGGTTGTTCACTGGCAGGGGAATTAGTCAGGGTAGGGGCTGTTCACTGGCAGGGGAATTAGTCAGGGTACGGGCTGTTCACTGGCTGGGGAATTAGTCAGGGTAGGAGCTGTTCACTGTCAGGGGAATTAGTCAGGGTAGGAGCTGTTCACTGGCAGGGGAATTAGTCAGGGTAGGGGTTGTTCACTGGCAGGGGAATTAGTCAGGGTAGGGGCTGGTCACTGGCAGGGGAATTAGTCAGGGTAGGGGTTGTTCACTGGCAGGGGAATTAGTCAGGGAAGGGGCTTTTCACTGGCAGGGGAATTAGTCAGTGTTGGGGCTGTTCACTGGCAGGGAAATTAGTCAGGGTAGGTGTTGTTAACTGGCAGGGGAGTTAGTCGGGGTAGGGGTTGTTCACTGGCAGGGGAATTAGTCAGGGTAGGGGCTGTTCACTGGCAGGGGAATTAGTCAGGGTAGGGGCTGTTCACTGGCAGGCGAATTAGTCAGGGAAGGGGCTTTTCACTGGCAGGGGAATTAGTCAGTGTTGGGGCTGTTCACTGGCAGGGAAATTAGTCAGGGTAGGTGTTGTTAACTGGCAGGGGAGTTAGTCGGGGTAGGGGTTGTTCACTGGCAGGGGAATTAGTCAGGGTAGGGGCTGTTCACTGGCAGGGGAATTAGTCAGGGTAGGGATTGTTCACTGGCAGGGGATTAGTCAGGGTAGGGGTTGTTCACTGGCAGGGGATTAGTCAGGGTCGGGGCTGTTCACTGGCAGGGGAATTAGTCAGGGAAGGGGCTTTTCACTGGCAGGGGAATTAGTCAGGGTAGGGGCTGTTCACTGGCAGTGGAATTAGTCAGGGTAGGGGCTGTTCACTGGCAGGGGAATTAGTCAGGGTAGGGACTGTTCACTAGCAGGGGAATTAGTCAGGGTAGGTGTTGTTAACTGGCAGGGGAGTTAGTCGGGGTAGGGGTTGTTCACTGGCAGGGGAATTAGTCAGGGTAGGGGCTGTTCACTGGCAGGGGAATTAGTCAGGGAAGGGGCTTTTCACTGGCAGGGGAATTAGTCAGTGTTTTGGGATTGTTCACTGGCAGGGAAATTAGTCAGGGTAGGTGTTGTTAACTGGCAGGGGAGTTAGTCGGGGTAGGGGTTGTTCACTGGCAGGGGAATTAGTCAGGGTAGGGGCTGTTCACTGGCAGGGGAATTAGTCAGGGTAGGGATTGTTCACTGGCAGGGGATTAGTCAGGGTAGGGGTTGTTCACTGGCAGGGGATTAGTCAGAGTAGGGGCTGTTCACTGGCAGGGGAATTAGTCAGGGAAGGGGCTTTTCACTGGGAGGGGAATTAGTCAGGGTAGGGGCTGTTCACTGGCAGTGGAATTAGTCAGGGTAGGGGCTGTTCACTGGCAGGGGAATTAGTCAGGGTAGGGACTGTTCACTAGCAGGGGAATTAGTCAGGATAGGGATTGTTCACTGGCAGGGGAATTAGTCAGGGTAGGGGCTGTTCACTGGCAGTGGAATTAGTCAGGGTAGGGGCTGTTCACTGGCAGTGGAATTAGTCAGGGTAGGGGCTGTTCACTGGCAGGGGAATTAGTCAGGGTAGGGGCTGTTCACTAGCAGGGGAATTAGTCAGGGTAGGGACTGTTCACTGGCAGGGGAATTAGTCAGGGTAGAGGCTGTTCACTGGCAGGGGAATTAGTCAGGGTAGGGGCTGTTCACTAGCAGGGGAATTAGTCAGGATAGGGATTGTTCACTGGCAGGGGAATTAGTCAGGGTAGGGGCTGTTCACTGGCAGGGGAATTAGTCAGGGAAGGGGCTGTTCACTGGCAGAGGAATTAGTCAGGGTAGGGGCTGTTCACTGGCAGGGGAATTAGTCAGGGTAGGGGCTGTTCACTGGCAGGGGAATTAGTCAGGGTAGGGATTGTTCACTGGCAGGGGAATTAGTCAGGGTAGGGGCTGTTCACTGGCAGGGGAATTAGTCAGGGTAGGGGCTGTTCACTGGCAGGGGAATTAGTCAGGGTAGGGGCTGTTCACTGGCAGGGGAATTAGTCAGGGTAGGGGTTGTTCACTGGCAGGGGAGTTAGTCGGGGTAGGGGTTGTTCACTGGCAGGGGAATTAGTCGGGGTAGGGGCTGTTCTCTGGCAGGGGAATTAGTCAGGGTAGGGGTTGTTCACTGGCAGGGGAATTAGTCGGGGTAGGGGCTGTTCACTGGCAGGGGAATTAGTCAGGGTAGGGGTTGTTCACTGGCAGGGGAATTACTCAGGGTAGGGGCTGTTCACTGGCAGGGGAATTAGTCAGGGTAGGGGCTGTTCACTGGCAGGGGAATTAGTCACGGTAGGGGCTGTTCACTGGCAGGGGAATTTGTCAGTGAAGGGGCTGTTCACTGGCAGGGGAATTAGTCACGGTAGGAGCTGTTCACTGGCAGGGGATTAGTCAGGGTATGGGCTGTTCACTGGCAGGGGAATTAGTCAGGGTAGGGGTTGTTCACTGGTGGGGGAATTAGTCAGGGTAGGGGCTGTTCACTGGCAGGGGAATTAGTCAGGGTAGGAGCTGTTCACTTTCAGGCGAATTAGTCAGGGTAGAGGCTGTTCACTGGCAGGGGAATTAGTCAGGGTAGAGGCTGTTCACTGGCAGGGGAATTAGTCAGGGTAGGGGCTGTTCACTAGCAGGGGAATTAGTCACGGTAGGGGCTGTTCACTGGCAGGGGAATTAGTCAGGGTAGGGGTTGTTCACTGGCAGGGGAATTAGTCAGGGTAGGGGCTGTTCACTGGCAGGGGAATTAGTCAGGGTTGGGGTTGTTCACTGGCAGGGGAATTAGTCAGGGTAGGGGCTGTTCACTGGCAGGGGAATTAGTCTGGATAGGGGCTGTTCACTGGCAGGGGAATTAGCCAGGTTGGGGTTGTTCACTGGCAGGGGAATTAGTCTGGATAGGGGCTGTTCACTGGCAGGGGAATTAGTCAGGGTTGGGGTTGTTCACTGGCAGGGGAATTAGTCTGGATAGGGGCTGTTCACTGGCAGGGGAATTAGTCAGGGTTGGGGCTGTTCACTGGCAGGGGAATTAGTCGGGGTAGGGGTTGTTCACTGGCAGGGGATTAGTCAGGGTAGGGGCTGTTCACTGGCAGGGGAATTAGTCGGGGTATGGGCTGTTCACTGGCAGGAATTAGTCAGGATCGGGGCTGTTCACTGGCAGGGGAATTAGTCAGGGTAGGGGTTGTTCACGGGCAGGGGATTAGTCTGGGTAGGGGCTGTTCACTGGCAGGGGAATTAGTCAGGGTAGGGGCTGTTCACTGGCAGGGGAATTAGTCAGGGTAGGGGCTGTTCACTGGCAGGGGAATTAGTTAGGGTAGGGACTGTTCACTGGCAGGGGTATTAGTCAGGGTAGGGGCTGTTCACTGGCAGGGGAATTAGTCAGGGTAGGGGCTGTTCACTGGCAGGGGATTAGTCAGGGTAGGGGCTGTTCACTGGCAGGGGATTAGTCTGGGTAGGGACTGTTCACTGGCAGGGGAATTAGTCAGAGTAGAGGCAGGGAATTAGTCAGGGTAGGGGCTGTTCACTGGCAGGGAAATTAGTCAGGGTAGGGATTGTTCACTGGCAGGGGAATTAGTCAGGGTAGGGGCTGTTCACTGGCAGGGGAATTAGTCAGGGGAGGGGTTGTTCACTGGCAGTGGAATTAGTCAGGGTTGGGGCTGTTCACTAGCAGGGGAATTAGTCAGGGTAGGGGCTGTTCACTAGCAGGGGAATTAGTCAGGGTAGGGGTTGTTCACTGGCAGGGGAATTAGTCAGGGGAGGGGTTGTTCACTGGCAGTGGAATTAGTCAGGGTTGGGGTTGTTCACTGGCAGGGGAATTAGTCAGGGGAGGGGTTGTTCACTGGCAGTGGAATTAGTCAGGGTTGGGGCTGTTCACTAGCAGGGGAATTAGTCACGGTAGGGGCTGTTCACTGACAGGGGAATTAGTCAGGGTAGGGGCTGTTCACTGGCAGTGGAATTAGTCAGGGTAGGGGCTTTTCACTGGCAGGGGAATTAGTCAGGGAAGGGGCTGTTCACTGTCAGGGGAATTAGTCATTGTAGGGATTGTTCACTGGCAGGGGAATTAGTCAGGGTAGGGGCTGTTCACTGGCAGGGGAATTAGTCAGGGTAGGGGCCGTTCACTGGAAGGGGAATTAGTCAGGGTAGGGGCTGTTCACTGGCAGGGGAATTAGTCAGGGTAGGAGCTTTTCACTGGCAGGGGATTAGTCAGGGTAGGGGCTGTTCACTGGCAGGGGAATTAGTCAGTGTAGGGGCTGTTCACTGGCAGGGGAATTAGTCAGGGGAGGGGTTGTTCACTGGCAGTGGAATTAGTCACGGTAGGAGCTGTTCACTGGCAGGGAATTAGTCAGGGTAGGGGCTGTTCACTGGCAGCGGAATTAGTCAGGGTAGGGGCTGTTCACTGGCAGGGGAATTAGTCACGGTAGGGGTTGTTCACTGGCAGTGGAATTAGTCAGGGTAGGGGCTGTTCACTGGCAGCGGAATTAGTCAGGGTAGGGGCTGTTCACTGGCAGGGGAATTAGTCACGGTAGGGGTTGTTCACTGGCAGTGGAATTAGTCAGGGTTGGGGCTGTTCACTGGCAGGGGAATTAGTCACGGTAGGGGTTGTTCACTGGCAGTGGAATTAGTCAGGGTAGGGGCTGTTCACCGGCAGGGGAATTAGTCAGGGTAGGGGCTGTTCACTAGCAGGGGATTAGTCAGGGTAGGGATTGTTCACTGGCAGGGGAATTAGCCAGGGTAAGGGCTGTTCACTGGCAGGGGAATTAGTCGGGGTAGGGGCTGTTCACTGGCAGGGGAATTAGTCAGGGTCGGGGCTGTTCACTGGCAGGGGATTAGTCTGGGTAGGGGATGTTCACTGGCAGGGGAATTAGTCAGGGTAGGAGTTGTTCACTGGCAGGGGATTAGTCAGGGTAGGGATTGTTCACTGGCAGGGGAATTAGTCAGGGTAGGAGCTGTTCACTGGCAGGGGAATTAGTCACGGTAGGAGCTGTTCACTGGCAGGGGATTAGTCAGGGTAGGGGCTGTTCACTGGCAGGGAATTAGTCAGGGTAGGGGCTGTTCACTGGCAGGGGAATTAGTCAGGGTAGGGGCTGTTCACTGGCAGGGGAATTAGTCAGGGTAGGGGCTGTTCACTGGCAGGGGAATTAGTCAGGGTAGGGGCTGTTCACTGGCAGGGGAATTACTCAGGGTAGGGGCTCTTCACTGGCAGGGGATTAGTCAGGGTAGGGATTGTTCACTGGCAGGGGAATTAGCCAGGGTAGGGGCTGTTCACTAGCAGGGGAATTATTCAGGGTAGGGGCTGTTCACTGGCAGGGGAATTAGTCAGGGTAGGGGCTGTTCACTGGCAGGGGAATTAGTCAGGGTAGGGATTGTTCACTGGCAGGGGAATTAGTCAGGGTAGGGGCTGTTCACTGGCAGGGGAATTAATCTGGGTAGGGGCTGTTCACTGGCAGGGGATTAGTCAGGGTAGAGGCTGCTCACTGGCAGGGGAATTAGTCAGGGTAGGGGCTGTTCACTGGCAGGGAATTAGTCAGGGTAGGGGTTGTTCACTGGCAGGGGAATTAGTCAGGGTAGGGGCTGTTCACTGGCAGGGGAATTAGTCAGCGTAGGGGCTGTTTACTGACAGGGGAATTAGTCAGGGTAGGGACTGTTCACTGGCAGGGGAATTAGTCAGGGTAGGGGTTGTTCACTGGCAGGGGAGTTAGTCGGGGTAGGGGTTGTTCACTGGCAGGGGAGTTAGTCGGGGTAGGGGTTGTTCACTGGCAGGGGAATTAGTCAGGGTAGGGCTTCTTCACTGGCAGGGAATTAGTCAGGGTAGAGGTTGTTCACTGGCAGGGGAGTTAGTCGGGGTAGGGGTTGTTCACTGGCATGGGAATTAGTCAGGGTAGAGGCTGTTCACTAGCAGGGGAATTAGTCAGGGTAGGGGCTGTTCACTGGCAGGGGAATTAGTCAGGGTAGGGGCTGTTCACTGGCAGAGGAATTAGTCAGGGTAGGGGCTGTTCACTGGCAGGGAATTAGTCAGGGTAGGGGTTGTTCACTGGCAGGGGAGTTAGTCGGGGTAGGGGTTGTTCACTGGCAGGGGATTAGTCAGGGTAGGGGCTGTTCACTGGCAGGGGAATTAGTCAGGGTATGAGCTGTTCACTGGCAGGGGAATTAGACAGGGTAGGAGCTGTTCTCTGGCAGGGGAATTAATCAGGGTAGGGGCTGTTCACTAGCAGGGGAATTAGTCACGGTAGGGGCTGTTCAATGGCAGGGGAATTAGTTAGGGTAGGGGCTGGTCACTGGCAGGGGAATTAGTCAGGGTAGGGGCTGTTCACTGGCAGGGGAATTAGTCAGGGTAGGGATTGTTCACTGGCAGGGGAATTAGTCACGGTAGGGGCTGTTCACTGGAAGGGGAATTAGTCAGGGTAGGGGTTGTTCACTGGCAGGGGAATTAGTCAGGGTAGGGGTTGTTCACTGGCAGGGGAATTAGTCAGGGAAGGGGCTTTTCACTGGCAGGGGAATTAGTCAGGGTTGGGGCTGTTCACTGGCAGGGGAATTAGTCAGGGTAGGGGCTTTTCACTGGCAGGGGAATTAGTCAGGGTACGGGCTGTTCACTGGCAGGGGAATTAGTCAGGGTAGGGGTTGTTCACTGGCAGGGGAGTTAGTCGGGGTAGGGGTTGTAAACTGGCAGGGGAATTATTCAGGGTAGGGGCTGTTCACTGGCAGGGGAATTAGTCAGGGTACGGGCTGTTCACTGGCAGGGGAATTAGTCAGGGTAGGGGTTGTTCACTGGCAGGGGACTTAGTCGGGGTAGGGGTTGTTAACTGGCAGGGGAATTAGTCAGGGTAGGGGCTGTTCACTGGCAGGGGAATTAGTCAGGGTAGGGGCTGTTCACGGGCAGGGGAATTAGTCAGGGTAGGGGCTGTTCACTGGCAGGGGAATTAGTCAGAGTAGAGGCAGGGAATTAGTCAGGGCAGGGACTGTTCACTGGCAGGGGAATTAGTCAGAGTAGAGGCAGGGAATTAGTCAGGGTAGGGGCTGTTCACTGGCAGGGGAATTAGTCAGGGTAGGAATTGTTCACTGGCAGGGGAATTAGTCAGGGTAGGGGCTGTTCACTGGCAGGGGAATTAGTCAGGGTAGGGGTTGTTCACTGGCAGGGGAATTAGTCAGGGTAGGAATTGTTCACTGGCAGGGGAATTAGTCAGGGTAGGGGCTGTTCACTGGCAGGGGAATTAGTCAGGGTAGGGGTTGTTCACTGGAAGGGGAATTAGTCACGGTAGGGGCTGTTCACTAGCAGGGGAATTAGTCACGGTCGGGGCTGTTCACTGGCAGGAGAATTAGTCAGGGTAGGGGCTGTTCACTGGCAGGGGATTAGTCAGGGTATGGGTTGTTCACTGGCAGGGAATTAGTCACGGTAGGGGCTGTTCACTGGCAGGGGAATTAGTCATGGAAGGAGCTGTTCACTGGCAGGGGATTAGTCAGGGTAGGGGCTGTTCACTGGCAGGGGAATTAGTCAGGGTAGGAGCTGTTCACTGGCAGGGGAACTAGTCAGGGTAGGGGCTGTTCACTGGCAGGGGAATTAGTCAGGGAAGGAGCTGTTCACTGGCAGGGGATTAGTCAGGGTAGGGGCTGTTCTCTGGCAGGGGAATTAGTCAGGGTAGGGGCTGTTCACTAGCAGGGGAATTAGTCAAGGTAGGGGCTGTTCACTGGCAGTGGAATTAGTCAGGGTAGGGGCTGTTCACTGGCAGGGGAATTAGTCAGGGTAGGGGCTGTTCACTGGCAGGGGAATTAGTCAGGGTAGGGGCTGTTCACTGGCAGGGGAATTAGTCAGGGTAGGGGCTGTTCACTGGCAGGGGAATTAGTCAGGGTAGGGGCTGTTCACAGGCAGGGGAATTACACAGGGTAGGGGCTGTTCACTGGCAGGGGAATTAGTCAGGGTAGGGGTTGTTCACTGGCAGGGGAGTTAGTCAGGGTAGGGGTTGTTCACTGGCAGGGGAATTAGTCAGGGTAGGGGTTGTTCACTGGCAGGGGAATTAGTCAGGGTAGGGGTTGTTCACTGGCAGGGGAATTAGTCAGGTTAGGGGCTGTTCACTGGCAGGGGAATTAGTCAGGGAAGGGGCTGTTCACTGACAGGGGAATTAGTCAGGGAAGGGGCTGTTCACTGACAGGGGAATTAGTCAGGGTAGGGGTTGTTCACTGGCAGGGGAATTAGTCAGGGTAGGGGCTGTTCACTAGCAGGGGAATTGGTCAGGGTAGGGCCTGTTCACTGGCAGGGGAATTAGTCAGTGTAGGGGCTGTTCACTGGCAGGGGAATTAGTCAGGGTAGGGGCTGTTCACTAGCAGGGGAATTGGTCAGGGTAGGGGCTGTTCACTGGCAGGGGAATTAGTCAGGGTAGGGGCTGTTCACTGACAGTGGAATTAATCAGGGTAGGAGCTGTTCACTAGCAGGGGAATTAGTCAGGGTAGGGGCTGTTCACTGGCAGGGGAATTAGTCAGGGTAGGGGTTGTTCACTGGCAGTGGAATTAGTCAGGGTGGAGGCTGTTCACTGGAAGGGATATTAGTCACGGTAGGGGCTGTTCACTGGCAGGGGAATTAGTCAGGGTAGGGGTTGTTCACTGGCAGGGGATTAGTCAGGGTGGAGGCTGTTCACTGGAAGGGGTATTAGTCACGGTAGGGGCTGTTCACTGGCAGGGGAATTAATCACGGTAGGAGCTGTTCACTGGCAGGGGATTAGTCAGGGTAGGGGCTGTTCACTGGCAGGGAATTAGTCACGGTAGGGGCTGTTCACTGGCAACACTGAGGGAGCACCCAATACCCAATTACAACACTGAGGGAGCACCCGATAACCAATTACAACACTGAGAGAGCACCCGATAACCAATTACAACACTGAGGGAGCAGCCGATAACACATTTCAACACTGAGGGAGCATCCGATACCCAATTACAACACTGAGGGAGCACCCGATACCCAATTACAACACTGAGGGAGCAGCCGATATCCAATTACAACACTGAGGGAGCACCCGATACCCAATTACAACACTGAGGGAGCAGCCGATAACACATTTCAACACTGAGGGAGCATCCGATACCCAATTACAACACTGAGGGAGCACCCGATACCCAATTACAACACTGAGGGAGCAGCCGATATCCAATTACAACACTGAGGGAGCACCCGATACCCAATTACAACACTGAGGCAGCAGCCTATATCCAATTACAACACTGAGAGAGCACCCAATACCCAATTACAACACTAAGGGAATACCCGATACTCAGTCACAACACTGACAGAGCACCCGATAACCAATTACAACACTGAGGGAGCACCCGATAACCAATTAGAACACTGAGGGAGCACCCGATAACCAATTACAACACTGAGGGAGCACCCGATACCCAATTAGAACACTGAGGGAGCACCGGAAAACCAATTACAACACTGAGGCAGCACCCGATAACCAATTACAACACTGAGGGAGCACCCGATACCCAATTACAACACTGAGGGAGCACCGAAAAACAAATTACAACACTGAGGGAGCAGCCTATACCCAATTACAGCACTGAGGGAGCACCCGATACCCAATTACAACACTGAGGGAGCACCCGATAACCAATTACAAAACAGAGAGAGCACCCAATACCCAATTACAACACTAAGGGAACACCCGATACTCAATTACAACACTGACAGAGCACCCGATAACCAATTACAACACTGAGGGAGCAGCCGATACCCAATTAGAACACTGAGGGAGCACCCGATAACCAATTACAACACTGAGGGAGCACCCAATACCCAATTACAACACTGAGAGAGCACCCAAAAACAAATTACAACACTGAGGGAGCAGCCTATACCCAATTACAGCACTGAGGGAGCACCCGATAGCCAATTACAACACTGAGGGAGCACCCGATACTCAATTACAACACTGAGGGAGCTCCCGACACCCAATTACAACACTGAGGGAGCACCCGATAACCAATTACAACACTGACAGAGCACCCGATACCCAATTACAACACTGAGTGAGCACCCAATAACCAATTACAACACTGAGGGGGCATCCGAAACCCAATTACAACACTGACAGAACAACCGATACCCAATTACAACACTGAGTGAGCACCTGATACCCAATTACAACACTGAGGGGGCATCCGATACCCAATTACAACACTGACAGAGCACCCGATAGCCAATTACAACATTGAGGGTGCACCGGATACCCAATTACAACACTGAGGGAGCACCCGAAAACCAATTACAACACTGAGGGAGCACCCGATACCCAATTACAACACTGAGGGAGCACCCGATACCCAATTACAACACTGAGGGAGCACCCGATACCCAATTACAACACTGAGGGAGCACCCGATACCCAATTACAACACTGAGGGAGCACCCGATACCCAATTACAACACTGAGGGAGCACCCGATACCCAATTACAACACTGAGGGAGGACCCGATACCCAATTACAACACTGAGGGAGCACCCGATACTCAATTACAACACTGAGGGAGCACCCGAAAACCAATTGCAACACTGAGGGGGCACCCAATAACAAATTACAACATTGAGGGAGCACCTGATAACCAATTACAACACTGAGGGGGCACCCGATAGTCACTTACAACACTGAGGGGGCACACGATACCCAATTACAACACTGATGGAGCACCCGATACTCAATTACAACACTGATGGAGCACCCGAAAACCAATTGCAACACTGAGGGGGCACCCGATAACAAATTACAACATTGAGGGAGCACCTGATAACCAATTACAACACTGAGGGGGCACCCGATAGTCACTTACAGCACTGAGGGAGCACCCGAAAACCAATTACAACACAGAGAGAGCACCCGATACCCAATTACAGCACTGAGGGAGCACCCGATACTCATTACAACACTGAGGGAGCACCCGAAAACCAATTACAACACTGAGGGAGCACCCGATACTCAATTACAACACTGAGGGAGCACCCGATACCCAATTACAGCACTGAGGGAGCACCCGATACCCAATTACAACACTGAGGGAGCACCCGAAAACCAATTACAACACAGAGAGAGCACCCGATACCCAATTACAGCACTGAGGGAGCACCCGATACTCAATTACAACACTGAGGGAGCACCCGATAACCAATTACAACACTGAGGGGGCATCCGATAACAAATTACAACATTGAGGGAGCAGCCTGATAACCAATTACAACATTGAGGGAGCACCTGATACCCAATTACAACACTGAGGGAACACCCGATACCCAATTACAACACTGAGGGAGCACCCGATACCCAATTACAACACTGAGGGAGCACCCGATACCCAAGTACAACACTGAGGGAGTACCCGAAAACCAATTGCAATACTGAGGGAGCACCCGATACCCAATTACAACACTGAGGGAGCACCCGATACCCAAGTACAACACTGAGGGAGCACCCGAAAACCAATTGCAATACTGAGGGAGCACCCGATACCCAATTGCAACACTGACAGAGCACCCGATACCCAATTACAACAGTGGGGGAGAATCGATACCCAATTACAACACTGAGGGAGCACCCGATACCCAATTACAACACTGAGCGAGCACAATTATTAATTACAGCACTGATGGGACACCCGCTAACCTATTACAACACCGATGTAGCACCTGCTACTCAATCACTGCACAGCTGGAACATCTTTACATCATTACAACAATGTGGGACGAGAGAATTTTACTGTCAAAAATGTCTCCCGAGCCACTGGCTCCAGGCTTGCTGCTGTTTCCTCATTCAGTATTAATACGGACACTTCCCCTTCCATCAGTCACATCTCCCTCTCTCCCAAACACTTGGGAGTCTGTATATTCCATGGTACAGTGGCAGTGCACAGTCAGATCCCACAAACACCCGAGAACATTTACCTCTCTCCAAACAAACTACCCCCTCTTACTCCACTTCAATATGTCCCTCATCCTCGCACAGCAGGATCCCACCCCCCCCCCCCCCACACACACACACACACATACTCCAGTGTGGGATCGGCCGGATTTGAAAAAAAAAAGTGTTTGAGGTGAGAATAGCCGCAGTTGTTGTGCGAGGAATGTAGGGCGGGGTCTAGGGGGGCAAGAAGCCTCCCATCCGTGGGCAGGGTGGGTACAGAGGGATATGGGCCAAATGCGGGCAAGTGGGACTAGCTTAGTGATAGAAACTGGGCGGCACGGACAAGCTGAGCCGAAGGGACCGTTTCCATGCTGTAAACATCTTTCACTCTCTGACTGGCCTCCAGTCGAACAAACAGCCTTCTCCCACCACCCTCTGTCTCCTATCACTAACTCAGTTCTGCTTCCAGGTTACCCCATCTCCCATGTGCATTTGACTTCTTTGTCAGTCTCCCATGTGGGGCCTTGTCAGAGGCTTGGCTGCAATCCAGATAAACTACATCAACTGCACCACCCTCATCTGGTCACCTCCTCCAATAATTCAGTCCCATTTGTTCAGCACGGCCTCCCTCTGCCACGCTGACTATTCCTGATCAAAGCTCGCCTCTCCCAAGTGGAGATTGATTCTCCAGCCCCACCGCTCCACGTCAATATTTCCCTCCGCCTCACACAGCAAGATCCCACACTGGAGACCATCAGATCCTGTGTCTTTATCCCCTCCCCCTCCCTTGACCCACCAACCAATGTCCACCTCTGCTTTGCTGTCTCTGGATACCCCTCCCACGCCATCGCCTCACTGGCTCTCTTTCACCCACACAGCCCCCAACATTCCCCCCCCCCAGTGTGGACACTGTCGCCGTGCGAGGAATATGGGGTGGGTTGTGTGGGCACAAGGAGGGGGGGAGGAAGCTGGACCCTGACTCTACCCCCCAGCCACGACTTTTGTCTCTCTCTCTCCGCTCCCTCTGGCTTTGCACTCTCCCCTATCTCCATCCTAATTGCACAATCGGATCCAATCACCCCTCCAGTCAGTGTACATGAGCAATGAAGGCAATTCTACACAGCAAGATCCCACTGGCAGTACCACGATGGTGCAGGACACCCATCCCACACTCTCTGTCTCTCTCCCCCACCCCACCAGATCCCCTTCACATCCCCAGCCTTCAACTTCCACACTTACCTCTGCCTCCATCTCTCTCTTTCTCCCTCATTTCATTTCTCTCCCTCCCTCTCTCATTTCATTTCTCTCTCTCCCTCTCTCTCATTTCATTGCTCTCTCGCTCTATCCTTCTCGGAGCCGGATCTCCACAGAATCAGACCGTACAGAACTGGCCCTTCCACCCACCAAGCCTGGAGAGACAAGTGTAAATACTCTAATCTGCTCCAATCCCTCTGCCCAGCATAAGGCCCAGAGCCTTGAATGTTACCACACGTTGGGTGTCGCAACCGCCCAATTCTCTCCAACAGAGAGAAATCTGGAAGGGCAGAGAGACAAGAACATTCTACACTCAGAAACTCAGTAAAGTGAATTGAAATGGTCCCTGGCCTTTTCCATGTAAATGTGACATTACTGACACCAAGACACAGGCCCTGTTCTGATTGGCAATTTAAGCCCCCTTCCAGTCACAGCCTTTTACATTCCAGGCCCTTGTCAGCGCTCGATCGAAATGTCCTTCGAAATGTTCATGTCTTATCATTCTGAATAAAGTCCCGCCACACGGGACATGTGTCAGTGTTGTAGAGGATGCCATCTCTGCTACTCCACTACTGGGCCGATATCTGGGGTTTGAGTATCTGTGTGTGTCTCTCTCCAGCTGGCACTGAAACTTCAGAGGCCAGGGGATGCCGCACTGGGACACCTCCACGGAAGAGAGCACTGAATCAAGCCTGCCGTTTATCCCTAACCGGAAGCCTGTGGCTTATATCACACAGATATCCAGACCCCTACCAATGCCCAGGTGATTCTCTCTCTTGCCGGTGGTGCAACACCCACCCGGTTCCTACTTCGCTGGAGTAGCTTTCCCAAGAGAGAGAATAGGACACTGCTGTTTATTACCTAACCAGCAGCCTGTCCTGAGTGAATCGCTCAAGATGACCCTAGATTCTTGAACCCGGAATTAAGGTGAGGAATATTTTAACAATGACTTGGTCAGAGATCGCTGGTGAGAGATTGAAGAATTTAAACGACTCCAATTATCAGCAAATCAAGGTTTATTGCAAAACCCAGGTCAAAATCATCAAACAGAAGAAATTATAATCAAATCTTAAACTCTAACACAAACTAAGTCTATTCAGAAAGTACTATAACGGACACAACGAAAAATCTTATGGTTACACAGTTTTAGCAATAGCACAAAACACAAATCAAGTCCCCTTCCCCAAAGCCTCAACCACTATTAAAGTCAAGGGAGTTTCGCAAGCTGCTGCAGGGTACTTACGGTCACAGGCTGCAGAGGTCAAGTCAAAGGTGGAGAGGTCGAGCCAAGAGACCCTCAATCGAAACACAGCCCCTTTTATATTGTTTTACCTGCCTTTGTCCTGTGTTTTGATCTTATCTCGTTGTCTGGCTCCTTCTTCCTTGTAGCTCCTAGGGGGGGGTTTGTAAATACTTATGCCCCTACTCAGCTCAGCGGACCAAGCCTGCTGGGAAAACTGGTTACGTTCTCTTGGCTGAAAAGTCAGTTTACAGTCTCTTAGTTTTATTCTTGGGCAGTCCAAAAAAAGGCCGAATTGCCCGAAAACCTTACAGATGCCCCTTCGATACGTCCCTACCTGCTTGGACCGTATCGACACAGGTGAAGGGCAATCATTTCCTTTTGTGTGGACCGTAGGCCCCCCCTCAACAACATGCGAAACTACAAGTCCCAAGACAGTTTCCTTAATCTAGGCTACCCCTGATTTCAATGAAAGGGAAAGACAAGACCATACTTAATTCAAACACACAGTAACATATACACATTTCACCGGAACCCCAAACGTAAGGGTCCCTGTACATATATCACAATCAAGTAACTGAAACCCGCGAATCCATACAACTATTTACAATTGCATCTCTTTATTTCACCAAGGATCCTCCTTTCTTGGCTGCACTTCGCTTCTTCCCGTTGAAGGCTCTTCATTTTTCCTCCGTCGTCGATACCTGCAGCTGAGAGGTTTAGTCCAACTGAGGCGACAGCATAATGTACCCCCTGTACAACATTTTCTTTGTGGGGGCAAACACTAAACCATTCTCAGGCCCCCCCTGGTGGTGATCGGACAGTTGTGAGGGTCGATCGGTTGGGCTGTGGGCAGGGGTCGCTTTACCTGAACCAGCAGTTCGGTAGCTTTTACAGTCATCCCTTCCCTGGGCGTTACACATCCCTCCCCACTGCGGTCAATTTATCCCGTTCCCTGAGTTCTGCCACCACCTTACAAAAGTGATTAATGCCCCTTGTGGACATGCCTTGGTAGATCCCCATAAACACAAATAAATGCCCTGGTCAGAAGCCCACCACTTGTCCCAGCAAACGGTGATCCTACCCGGTGACCCCGTGATGGTCCGGTAGGTGTTGGTGTCCAGGCGTTCCCAGTCCGAGGACCGATCCCTCATGTCCAGCCTCAGCTTCCTGGGCCACCACCATCTCCCCAAAGGAACGTCCCCCTCACAGGTTAAACACACCCGCCTGCCCTCAGTCACCCGAACCCGGTCAGTCGAAGGACTCTTCTGTCTCGCCTCTGCGGAGTTCTCCCGGTCCCACCATCGCCAAGATCATCAAACTCCACATCGTCGGGTGTCCCATCTGTAAAAGAGACAAAACACATCCTTGCCTCTACAGAACTACCTACCTTAAAGTGCATGGGTTCTATCCAGCGGCAGCAGCAGCTTCCGCTTTGAAGTTGTGAAATCAACATGAAATTGCCGCAGCCTGTCTGTGGTTCTGTGTCCACAGCCCGGCTCCCCAGGGTCCTAGTGCCTGCTGCTATCCAACGGCAGCAGCAGCTCCCGCTTTGAAGTTGCCGCAGCCTGTCTGTGGTTCTGTGTCCACAGCCCGGCTGCACCAGGGTCCTAGTGCCTGCTGCTTCATCATTTTACCATTGCACTAGGCGCTTCTGTGATCCCACGATCCTAAATAATTCACACACCACTACACACTAATTAGAACTAGCAGGGGGAAAATGATATATACAATGCCACCCGTCCCCGGGTGGCCAAATTAAAACTGTGCCCCGCTAAACTGGGGCAGTTCACCTGTTTGGTCCAACGGCTCGGGCCAGACCGTCCCCTCCCGGGGGTTCGTGCTGCCCCTTGCCTCTCCTTCCCCAACAGGGTTCGGTGATCCCTCAGCGTTCCCTTCTACTCGGGCCCCCTTACTGCGGGACCGGGTTCTAGGGAGGTGTGATGGGGACCATCTTACCGGGGGCTTGGAGACCCGATTGCTCCCTCGTCCCCCGACTGGTTCCCAAGCCCAAGGTGATACCTCCACTTCCTCCGCCTCCTTAGCCTCTATACTAAGGCAGGCCACCTGACCCACAGGTAAGGGCTTGGGAATCGTTACTGTCCCTGGGCTGGGTGCTTGCAGCACGGTCGGTTTCTTTGGGACTGCCCCTTCGGGACAGCACCTTGTCACCGGTTGTGTGACCATGGAGTCAGGGACCTCCCCCACCGTCGTTAATCCTACGGGGGGTTTCTCCACTACCACCCCCAGTCTTCCCCCCACCTTGCTCTTTCTTGTCCTTATGGGGTGGAACAATTTAAATTGACTGATGTGGCGTTCGCATGGGTCCCACCTTAAGGGATTTAAACTGCAAATAGCCGCTGAGGAAGCCTCCAGAATGGGACCCTGCACCTGGACCGGACCAGGGTCTGGGGCTAGAACTACCCCTGCGCTCCCTTTTTCCTGAGGCTGCTCCCTGGGTAGTCATACGGGTTCTTGTGGTGTGGGTGCGGGCAGGCCCTGGCCCGTTGCCATTGCCAGCTGTCCTGAGCCTTGCAAAAGGGCTAAAATTTTACTTATCTCGATGGTTCCCGGGGCAGCTGCTCCTGCCGCCAGGGTCTGACTTTCTTCTGCGGGAGCCCTCTCCTGCTTGCTAGGGTTTTTACATTCCCTCTTGAAATGCCCGGCCTTCCCACACCCGTAGCATACCGGTTTCTTGTCGGAGGTCCGGGTGCCCTCATGCTTCCACTCTCTCTTAGGGGCTGCTGGCACGATTTCGTGCACTTTACCCTTAAGGGGCTTGTCCTCACCCCTCTCCCCATTACGATATGCAAGGGTGAGTTTTCTAAGGACCTCTGCCTCATTAAGGTCCGGACTCTGCGGGTCGAACCAGTGTTCGGCCTTTGCCCTAACGTGAGGGAGACAGTTAGCTACGAGGGTCTTCAGCCAGTGGGCTGTTCTCTCATCTAAATTCCGTCTATCCGCGAGAACCCCGCATGCCTCCATATAGACAGTCCACAGCCTGTCTGCGAACATGGTGGGAGATTCCCCTGGTTGCTGCTTGGTTTCCCCCACCCTCATGAAAGGGCTCCCCAGATTCAAGCCCATCGCCTCCAGAACAGCAGTCTGTGCTGCCGCCCATGTGTCAGGTCTTCCCCCATTCCCAGAGGTCACTGTCCTGCATAGCTGTGCATCTAGGGTCATCAGGAGCATCCTTATTTGCTCCCCCTCGTCGCAGTCATTAATGCTGGCCGCCTGTTCCACCTCCATAAAATGAAGCGACGGATCCCCTTTTGGAGTTAGCCTGGGAACGTGGGCCACCATCCCCCTGAGCGCGGATGCCCCATGAGGAATGATAATGTCGCCCTCAACCGGTCCCCTATTCGCCAGCCCCGCCGGGGGACCATACCTTCTTTGTCTGACAGGGCACATCTGCCCTACCTGGGGTTCCTGCTCCTCCTCCCCACTGTCCAGCTCTCCTGCCCCGTTGGGTAGCCCCCCTGTCCCCGGGCTAACTACCCATATAGGAGACGCCGCTATCTGGGGATACACCACTGACCCCCCTTGGACCTGCCCCTGAACGTGCAGTCCGATCCCCCCCTGCCGACCCGGACACAATCCCGGTGCCTCAGGAGGCGGTCTATTCCCCTTGGCCTTTGGGGAATCATCCGCTGCGAGGAGCACCTTGCCCCTAGGGAACCCCCCTGGACCTACCAGGTGTATCTGTCCGCTGAACTTGGACAAGGTCTCCTCCAACTCCGTTATTCGTGCCTGGCACGGCCCATGGGCCCAGTCCCCTACTTCCTCGCGAGCCACTCGTTACGCTGCCTGGATGTCCCGGAACTTCCCCTCCAGCTTCCTACACTGCTCTGTACTCCGAGCATAGAGTTCCTGGAGCCTCCGTTCCTTTTCTTTACCCTCCACTATCTGGCAGTGGAGATAGTCCTTCTCACACCGGTTAGACTCGCTTTCCTGTTTCATTTCTGCCAATTCCTCCCGCAGTCGTTCCGCTGCGCTATCCTCCTGCTCTAACTCTTCGATCCTTTGCTCTGCGTTGACTACCTGCTGAGACAGGCAAACCAGCCAAACTGCCTTCTCCAAGTGCTTTTTGTGCGCCTTACTTTCTGTCCATGCAGCCGCTGCCATTACCGGTTGCTCCGCATTGATTAGTTCTGAGACCCAAGGTTTGGTGAGGTTGACCTTTTGCCACAAATACGAGGAGATTCTCTCCTCCATTTTACTTCGTTCCCTCACCCCCTCTGCCAAGTCACATACTCCAAACCACCGGGGTCCCTTCGTGGTCGCCATTGTAGAGGGTGCCATCTCTGCTACTCCACTACTGGGCCGATATCTGGGGTTTGAGTATCTGTGCGTGTCTCTCTCCAGCTGGCACTGAAACTTCAGAGGCCAGGGGATGCCGCACTGGGACACCTCCACGGGAGAGAGCACTGAATCAAGCCTGCCGTTTATCCCTAACCGGAAGCCTGAGGCTTATATCACACAGATATCCAGACCCCTACCAATGCCCAGGTGATTCTCTCTCTTGCCGGTGGTGCAACACCCACCCGGTTCCTACTTCGCTGTAGTAGCTTTCCCAAGAGAGAGAATAGGACACTGCTGTTTATTACCTAACCAGCAGTCTGTCCTGAGTGAATCGCTCAAGATGACCCTAGATTCTTGAACCCGGAATTAAGGTGAGGAATATTTTAACAATGACTTGGTCAGAGATCGCTGGTGAGAGATTGAAGAATTTAAACGACTCCAATTATCAGCAAATCAAGGTTTATTGCAAAACCCAGGTCAAAATCATCAAACAGAAGAAATTATAATCAAATCTTAAACTCTAACACAAACTAAGTCTATTCAGAAAGTACGATAGCGGACACAACGAAAAATCTTATTGTTACACAGTTTTAGCAATGACACAGAACACAAATCAAGTCCCCTTCCCCAAAGCCTCAACCACTATCAAAGTCAAAGGAGTTTCGCAAGCTGCTGCAGGGTACTTACAGTCACAGGCTGCAGAGGTCAAGTCAAAGGTGGAGAGGTCGAGCCAAGAGACCCTCAATCGAAACACAGCCCCTTTTATATCCGTTTTACCAGGCTTTTTCCGGTGTTCGGCCAGCCCCTTTTGCATTGAATCCATAAGGTTTAAAGTTCCCGCTGGTCCTGCCCCTTTGAGCCTGTCAGACCTGTCAAGATAGGAGTACCTCCCCTAGGTCCGCCTCCAGTCTGCTTTTTGAGATAACGAGGTTGAGCTCCCCTGTGATGATTTTTAAAGTCTTCCATCTGCTCTGGAGATCGCTGCTATGTTGATGGGGTGTTGATTGGATACTGCTCTGGTGGAGGCAAAGTCATTTACATCTGCATGGGGCTATGACCATCCCATTGTCCTGCTTGCAGGCAGGCCCCTTACAGCATTACCATGCCCCTTTGTCTCTGTGTTTAATCTTATCTCGTTGTCTGGCTCCTTCTTCCTTGTAGCTCCTAGGGGGGGGGGGGGGGGGTTTGTAAATACCTATGCCCCTACTCAGCTCAGCGGATCAAGCCTGCTGGGAAATCTGGTTACGTTCTCTTGGCTGAAAAGTCAGTTTACAGTCTCTGGGTTTTATCCTTGGGCAGTCCAAAAAGGCCGAATTGCCCGAAAACCTTACAGTCCCTCGCTCTCTGTGTCCCTCGCTCTCTGTGTCCTCGCTCTCTCTGTGTCACTCGCGCTCTCTGTGTCCCTCACTCTCTCTGTGTCCCTCCCTTTCTGTGTGTCCCTCGCTCTCTCTGTGTCCCTCGCTCTGTCTGTGCCCCTCGCTCAGTGTCCCTCACGCTCTCTGTGCCCCTCGCTCTCTCTGTTTCCCTCGCTCTCTGTGTTCCTCACTCTCTGTGTCCCTCACTCTCTCTGTGTGACCCTCGCTATCTGTGTCCCTCACTCTCTGTGTCCCTCACTCTCTGTGTCCCTCGCTCTCTGTGTCCCTCGCTCTCTGTGTCCCTCGCTCTCTCTGTGTCCCACACTCTCTGTGTCCCTCGCTCTCTCTGTGTCCCACACTCTCTATGTCCCTCGCTCTCTCTGTGTCCCTCGCTCTCTCTGTGCCCCTCGCTCTCTCTGTTTCCCTCGCTCTCTGTGTTCCTCACTCTCTGTGTCCCTCACTCTCTCTCTGTGTCCCTTTCTCTCTGTGTCCCTCACTCTCTGTGTCCCTCGCTCTCTCTGTGGGGAAAGACAAGTTCTATTCCAGCTCTGCACAATAACTGACCTATCACACTCTGTCAGTTATTCACAACTTAAATGGTGCAAAACAGTCAGTGCAGGGATCCCCTGCGGTCGTTCCCCTGAGAAACAAGTATACCGCTTTGGATACTTGTGGGGGGGACGACATACCAGGGGTAAGCCATGGGGTACCGGCCTCTGGCACGGAGTCTGTCCCTGTTGCTCAAAAGGGAAGGGGGGAGAGGAGCAGAGCATTAGTAATTGGGGACTCTATAGTCAGGGGCACAGATAGGAGATTTTGTGGGAGCGTGAGAGACTCACGTTTGGTATGTTGCCTTACAGGTGCAAGGGTACGTGATGTCTCGGATCGTGTTTTCCGGGTCCTTAAGGGGGAGGGGGAGCAGCCCCAAGTCGTGGTCCACATTGGCACTAACGACATAGGTAGGAAAGGGGATAAGGATGTCAGGCAGGCTTTCAGGGAGCTGGGATGGAAGCTCAGAACTAGAACAAACAGAGTTGTTGTCTCCGGGTTGTTGCCCGTGCCACGTGATAGTGAGATGAGGAATAGGGAGAGAGAGCAATTAAACACGTGGCTACAGGGATGGTGCAGGCGGGAGGGATTCAGATTTCTGGATAACTGGGGCTCTTTCTGGGGAAGGTGGGACCTCTACAGACAGGATGGTCTACATCTGAACCTGCGGGGCGCAAATATCCTGGGGGGGAAATGTGTTAGTGCTCTTTGGGGGGGTTTAAACTAATGCAGCAGGGGCATGGGAACCTGGATTGTAATTTTAGGGTAAGGGAGAATGAGAGTATAGAGGTCAGGAGCTCAGATTTGACGTCGCAGGAGGGGGACGGTGTTCAGGTAGGTGGTTTGAAGTGTGTCTACTTCAATGCCAGGAGTATACGAAATAAGGTAGGGGAACTGGCAGCATGGGTTGGTACCTGGGACTTCGATGTTGTGGCCATTTCGGAGACATGGATAGAGCAGGGACAGGAATGGATGTTGCAGGTTCCGGGGTTTAGGTGTTTTAGTAAGCTCAGAGAAGGAGGCAAAAGAGGGGGAGGTGTGGCGCTGCTTGTCAAGAGCAGTATTACGGTGGCGGAGAGGATGCTAGATGGGGACGCATCTTCCGAGGTAGTATGGGCTGAGGTTAGAAACATGAAAGGAGAGGTCACACTGTTGGGAGTTTTCTATAGGCCTCCAAATAGTTCTAGGGATGTAGAGGAAAGAATGGCGAGGATGATCCTGGATAAGAGCGAAAGTAACAGGGTAGTTATTATGGGAGACTTTAACTTTCCAAATATTGACTGGAAAAGATATAGTTCGAGTACATTAGATGGGTCGTTTTTTGTACAGTGTGTGCAGGAGGGTTTCCTGACACAGTTTGTTGACAGGCCAACAAGAGGCGAGGCCACATTGGATTTGGTTTTGGGTAATGAACCAGGCCAGGTGTTGGATTTGGAGGTAGGTGAGCACTTTGGGGACAGTGACCACAATTCGGTGACGTTTACATTAAGGATGGAAAGGGATAAGTATACACCGCAGGGCAAGAGTTATAGCTGGGGAAGGGCAATTATGATGCCATTAGACGTGACTTGGGGGGGGGGATAAGGTGGAGAAGTAGACTGCAAGTGTTGGGCACACTGGATAAGTGGGGCTTGTTCAAGGATCAGCTACTGTGTGTTCTTGATAAGTATGTACCGGTCAGGCAGGGAGAAAGGTGCAGAGCGAGGGAACCGTGGTTTACCAAAGAAGTGGAATCTCTTGTTAAGAGGAAGAAGGAGGCCTATGTGAAGATGAGGTGTGAAGTTTCAGTTGGGGCGATGGATAGTTACAAGGTAGCGAGGAAGGATCTAAAGAGAGAGCTAAGACGAGCAAGGAGGGGACATGAGAAGTATTTGGCAGGGAGGATCAAGGAAAACCCAAAAGCTTTCTATAGGTATGTCAGGAATAAGCGAATGACTAGGGAAAGAGTAGGACCAGTCAAGGACAGGGATGGGAAGTTGTGTGTAGAGTCTGAAGAGATAGGCGAGATACTAAATGAATATTTTTCGTCAGTATTCACTCAAGAAAAAGATAATGTTGTGGAGGAGAATGCTGAGCTCCAGGTAAATAGATTAGATGTCATTGAGGTACGTAGGGAAGAGGTATTGGCAATTCTGGACAGGCTGAAAATAGATAAGTCCCCGGGACCTGATGGGATTTATCCTAGGATTCTCTGGGAGGCCAGGGAAGAGATTGCTGGACCATTGGCTTTGATTTTTATGTCATCATTGGCTACAGGAATAGTGCCAGAGGACTGGAGGATAGCAAATGCGGTCCCTTTTTTCAAAAAGGGGAGCAGAGACAACCCCGGCAACTATAGACCGGTGAGCCTCACGTCTGTAGTGGGTAAAGTCTTGGAGGGGATTATAAGAGACAAGATTTATAATCATCTAGATAGGAATAATATGGTCAGGGATAGTCAGCATGGCTTTGTGAAGGGTAGGTCATGCCTCACAAACCTTATCGAGTTCTTTGAGAAGGTGACTGAACAGGTAGACGAGGGTAGAGCAGTTGATGTGGTGTATATGGATTTCAGCAAAGCGTTTGATACGGTTCCCCACGGTAGGCTATTGCAGAAAATACGGAGGCTGGGGATTGAGGGTGATTTAGAGATGTGGATCAGAAATTGGCTAGCTGAAAGAAGACAGAGGGTGGTGGTTGATGGGAAATGTTCAGAATGGAGTTCTGTCACAAGTGGAGTACCACAAGGACCTGTTCTGGGGCCGTTGCTGTTTGTCATTTTTATCAACGACCTAGAGGAAGGCGCAGAAGGGTGGGTGAGTAAATTTGCAGACGATACTAAAGTCGGTGGTGTTGTCGATAGTGTGGAAGGAAGTAGCAGGTTACAGAGGGATATAGATAAGCTGCAGTGCTGGGCTGAGAGGTGGCAAATGGAGTTTAATGTAGAGAAGTGTGAGGTGATTCACTTTGGAAGGAATAACAGGAATGTGGAATATTTGGCTAATGGAAAAGTTCTTGAAAGTGTGGATGAGCAGAGGGATCTAGGTGTCCATGTACATAGATCCCTGAAAGTTGCCACCCAGGTTGATAGGGTGGTGAAGAAGGCCTATGGAGTGTTGGCCTTTATTGGTAGAGGGATTGAGTTCCGGAGTCAGGAGGTCATGTTGCAGCTGTACAGAACTCTGGTACAGCCGCATTTGGAGTATTGCGTACAGTTCTGGTCACCGCATTATAGGAAGGACGTGGAGGCTTTGGAACGGGTGCAGAGGAGATTTACCAGGATGTTGCCTGGTATGGAGGGAAAATCTTACGAGGAAAGTCTGATTGACTTGAGGTTGTTTTCGTTAGAGAGAAGAAGGTTAAGAGGAGACTTAATAGAGGCATACAAAATGATCATGGGTTAGATAGGGTGGACAGTGAGAGCCTTCTCCTGCGGATGGAAATGGCTAGCACGAGGGGACATAGCCTTAAACTGAGGGGTAATAGATATAGGACAGAGGTCAGAGGTAGGTTCTTTACGCAAAGAGTAGTGAGGCCGTGAAGTGCCCTACCTGCTACAGTAGTGAACTCGGCAACATTGAGGGCATTTAAAAGTTTATTGGATAAACATATGGATGATAATGGCATAGTGTAGGTTAGATGGCTTTTGTTTCGGTGCAACATCGTGGGCCAAAGGGCCTGTACTGCGCTGTATCGTTATATGTTCTATGTTCTGTAAGAATAATGGAGGCTGACACCCAAAGCAACATTTCAAACCGAGTTGGACATTTACGGCCATAAGACCATAAGACAAAGGAGCTGAACTTGGTCACTAGGCCCATCGAGCCTGCTCATTCAATCATGGCTGATATGTTTCTCATCCTCATTCTCCTACCTTCTCACCTTCTCCCCAGAACCCCTGACCTCCTTATTAACCAAGAACCTATCTATCTCTGTCTTAAAGACGCTCAGTGATTTGGCCTCCACAGCCTTCTGCGGCAAAGAGTTCCACAGATTCACCACCCTCTGGCTGAATAAATTCCTCCTCAGCTCTGCTTTAAAGCATGGTGCCTTTAGTCTGAGATTGTGTCCTCTGATTCTAGTTTTTCCTACAAGTGGAAACATCCTCTCCACGTCCACTCTGTCCAGGACTCGCAGTATCCTGGAAGTTTCAGTAAGATCCCCCCTCATCCTTCGAAACTCCACGAGTACAGACCCAGAGTCCTCAACCGTTCCTCATACGACAAGCTCTTCATTCCAGGCATCGTTCCACTGAACCTCCTGTGGACCCTTTCCAAGGGAAGCATGCCCTTCTTCAGATACGGGGCCCAAAACTGCTCACAATACTCCAAATGGGATCTGACCAGAGCCTTATACAGCCTCAGAAGTACATTCCTGGTCTTGGACTCTCGCCCTCTCGACATGAATGCTAACATTGCAATTGCCTTCCTAACTGCCGACTGAACCTGCCCGTTAACCATAAGAGAATCGTGAACAAGGCCTCCCAAGTCCCTTTGTGCTCCTGATTTCCGAAGCATTTCCCCATTTAGAGAATAGTCAATTCCTCGTTCTAAAGTGCATAACCTCACACTTTTCCACATTGTATTCCATCTGCCACGTCTTTGCAGAATCTCCGAGTCTCAAAGTCCTTCTGCAGCCCCCCCCCCCCACACCCCCCCACCCCGCCACCGCTTCCTCAATACTATCTGTCCCTCTACAGATCTTTGTATCATCTGCAAACTCAGCAACAGAGCCTTCAGTTCCTTCTTCCAGATCATTAATGTATATTGTGGAAAGTTGTGGTCCCAGCACAGACCCCTGAGGCACACCACTAGACACGGCTGCCATCCTGAAAAAGACCCCTTTATCCCCACTCTCTGCCTCTGCCAGTCAGCCAATTCTTTTTCCATCCCAGGATATCACCCTGAACACCATGGGCTCTTAACCAATTTAACAGCCTCCTGTGCGGCACCATCTCAAATGCCTCCCGGAAATCTAAATAAATCTTGCCGCTGGTTCTCCCTTGTCTAACTTCCTTGTTACTTCCTCAAAGAGAACTCTACCAGATTTGTCAGGCGTGACCTCCCCTTGACGAAGCCGTGCTGACTCAGTCCTATTTTACCATGCACTTCCAAATACTCCGCAATCTCATCTTTAATAATGGATCTAAAATCTTACCAATGACCGAAGTCAGGCTAACCGGCCGATAATTTCCCGTCTTCTGCCTCCCTCCCTTCTTAACCAGCGGTGCTACATTAGCCACTTTCCAGTCCTCTGGGACCCTTTCTGCCTCCAGTGATTCCTGAAAGATCACCACCACTGCCTCCACAACCTCCTCAGCTATCTCTTTTAGAACCCTGGGATGTAGTCCATCCGTCCAGGTCATTCATCCACCTTCAGACCTTTCAGTTTCCCCAGAACCTTCTCCTTAGTTGGCCTGCCATTTCTTTGTTGCCTATTATTACTTCACCTTATGTTCACTAATCAAGTCTGCTTCATGACACATCACCAAATCCAGAATTGCCTGTTCCCCAGTCGGCTCTGTCACAAGCTGCTCCAAAGAAAATCTCTGAGACTTTCCTCATATTCCTTTTCTTGAGATCCACGACCAATCTGATTTTCCCAGTCCACCTGCATATTGAAGTACCCATGATTATTGTAACATTGCCTTTTTTACATGCCTTTTCTATCTCCTGATTTATTTACTGCTCGGGATCCTTCAAATAACTCCCATCAGGGTCGTTTTATCTACTCCATTCCTCAACTCTGTCCACAGAGAATCTATGCCTTCTGATCCTATATCGCTCCTCGCTATCGATTTAACTTAATTCCATACTAACATAGAATGTACAGTGCAGAAGGAGGCCATTCGGCCCATCAAGACTGCACCAGCTCTTGGAAAGAGCACCCAACCCAAGGTCAACACCTGCACCCTATCCCCACCCAACACTAAGGGCAATTTTGGACACTAAGGGCAATTTATCATGGCCAATCCACCTAACCTGCACATCTTTGGACTGTGGGAGGAAACCGGAGAACCCGGAGGAAACCCACGCACACACGGGGAGGATGTGCAGACTCCACACAGACAGTGACCCAAGTCGGAATCGAACCTGGGACCCTGGAGCTGTGAAGCAATTGTGCTATCCACAATGCTGCCGTGCTGCCCCCTTTGCCCATCTGATTTTCCTTTCGATAGAACACTTGCATATTTTGAACCCAGCCCTGATCACGTCCCTGTGATTCCCACCAAATCGTACCAGCCAATATCAATGTGCGCAACATGCAAATTTACCTTGTTCCGTATACATAGAACATTACAGCGCAATACAGGCCCTTCGGCCCTCGATGTTGCGCCGACCTGTGAAACCACTCTAAAGCCCATCTACACTATTCCCTTATTGTCCATTTGTCTACCCAATGACCATTTGAATGTCCTTCGTGTTGGCGAGTCCACTATACTGCGCACATTTAGGTCCATCACCCTCAATCCTGCATTGAGCACCTCCCTTCTCACACTTGTCACCTTGTTTGCTCTGCCTGAGGGTGATGTTGTTCAGGTATTTGAGTTATCCATTTCCCCTTCAGTTATTACACCTGCTGAGCTACCGCTCTGGTTCCCACCCCCTTTCATATTAGTTTCAATTCTCCCAGGTGACACCAACAAACCTCCCAGCGAGGATAGTGATGCCCCTCCAGTTCAGATGCTGCCCGCCCTTCTTGTCCAGGTCCCACCTGTCCCGGAAGATAGCCCAATGGCCCAGAAATCTGAAACCCTCCCTCCTACACCACCAGTTTAGCTGTAATATCCTCTTATTTCTGGCCTCACTGTCACGGGGCACAGGGAGTAATCCTGAGAGTAATCCTCAGAGCACCCGGAGGAAACCCACGCAGACACGGCGAGAACGTGCAGACTCTGCACAGACAGTGACCCACGCGGGAATCGAACCTGGGACCCTGGCGGTGTGACGTCGTAGTGGTAACCACTATGCTACCGTGCTGCCCGATTTGCTCAGCTTTCTTTGGGAGAAACAGGCAGAGAGAATCCTCACACCATTCAGTCATGGCACAACTATGATTAATGAAATTAAATCCTGAGATATAATTGCTGGTATCATAGACATGGGAAATATTTCCCAATACATATTATTGTGGGAAGTTAATTATTATGGTCTGAACAATAATTAGAAACGCCTGTGATTATTGCAATGAACAATCCTTTGTCAATCACAGTGAAAGATGCAATGAAATGTTTTCAGTTATTTGCTGTGTTTAATGGACTGAAAACTAATTTGGTATTTTCTCTCAATGTTGCACAAATAATAATTAGTTGTGTAATGCTTGTTGGACTTTAACATAATGAGCTGTTCACTGATTTAATTCAACCTCGCACTGAATGAATGAGATAATTGTTTATTGGACCAAACAATCAATTCAAATTCACTCTGATTATTGGGATGAACTATGTTAACAGGTGATTAATCTTCACAAAAAATAATTAAGTAATTCAAGTAAAAAGCACCAGATCCGTCAGAATTTCACCAGTTTAAAGACATTTAATGTTGGGAAACTGGCAATCATTGATTAAAATATCTGAGCCATTTTAACAGCTAGTTCTTCCATATTCGCTTAGATTATTGGGTGTAATGATTAAAAGTTAGTTACTTTTACTCTTGGACTGATGAAGAATTTGCTCTTCACTTTTATACGGAATCCAAGCAGTATAAAATGTGTTGGCCCTCAGGACAATCCCACCGAAAGGACATTTGAAAAGGGACCTGCTGCAGTGACTGATGTTGTCTCCAAATCCCGCAGCCCACTCACTCCTCTCTGGGGTTGTGTGATATCTGGGCTTTGGTGATATCTGGAGTTGGGTGATCTCTGGGGCTGGGTGAACTCTGGGGTTGGGTGATATCTGGGGTTGGGTGATATCTGGGGTTGGGTAATATCTGGGGTTGGGTGATATCTGGGGTTGGGTGATCTCTGGGGTTGGGTGATATCTGAGATTGGGTGATATCTGGGGTTGGGTGATATCTGGGATTGGGTGATCTCTGCGGTTGGGTGATCTCTGGGGTTGGGTGATCTCTGGGGTTGGGTGATCTCTGGGGTTGGGTGATATCTGAGTTTGGGTGATATCTGGGGTTGGGTCTCCCTGGGGTTGGGTGATATCTGGGGTTGGATGATATCTGGATAGGGTGATACCTGGTGTTGGGTGATATCTGAGATTGGGTGATATCTGGGATTGGGTGATCTCTGGCGTTGGGTGATCTCTGGGGTTGGGTGATCTCTGGGGTTGGGTGATCTCTGCGGTTGGGTGATCTCTGGGATTGGGTGATCTCTGGGGTTGGGTGATCTCTGGGGTTGGGTGATCTCTGCGGTTGGGTGATCTCTGGGGTTGGGTGATCCCTGGGGTTGGGTGATCTCTGGGGTTGGGTGATCTCTGGGGTTGGGTGATCTCTGGGGTTGGGTGATATCTGGGGTTGGGCGATATCTGGGGTTGGGTCTCCCTGGGGTTTGGTGATATCTGGGGTTGGGCGAATTCTGGGGTTGGGTGGTATCTGGGGTTGGTTGATATCTGGGGTTGGGTGATATGGGGGGGGGGTGATATCCGGTGGGTGCTGATATCCGTTCTGCGGTGATGTTTGGCGGGGGGCATCAATTCCAGGCTGGGTTCATATCCGGGGGGGGGGGGGTGATATATTAATAATAATCGCTTATTGTCACAAGTATATTTTACTGAAGTTACTGTGAAAAGCCCCTAGTCGCCATAGTCCGGCGCCTGTTGTTGAGGCCGGCACGGGAATTGATCCCTCGCTACTCGCATTGTTCTGCACTGCAAGCCAGCTATTTAGCCCACTGAGCTAAACCAGCCCATGTTGGGCTGGTTCGGGGGGGGGGGGGGGTGGCATCGGGCAGAATGATACCTTGCTGGGGGCATCCGGAGGTTCTGGGTGTTAATCAGGGTGATAATATCGAGGGTCGTTATATCTGGGGACTGACATAAGAGGGGGGATATTTAAGGGGGTGATATCCGGTTGGGAGGGGTGACATTTGGTGGGCGGGGGTGATCTCCGGTGGAGTAGTCCAAGAGTAGTGACATCTGCCGGTGGGTGATATTGGGGTGGGTGTGATATCGGGGAGGGGGTGATATCGGGGTGGGGGTGATATCGGGGTGGGGGTGATATCGGGGAGGGGGTGAGATCGGGGTGTGGGTGATTTTGGGGTGGAGGTGATATCGGGGAGTGGGTGATAACGGGGTGGGGGTGATATTGGGGAGGGGGTGATATCGGGGAGGGCTGATATCGGGGTGGGGGTGATATCGGGGTGGGGGTGATATCGGGGAGTGGGTGATATCGGGGTGGGATGATATCGGGAGGGGGTGATATCGGGGAGGGGGTGATATCGGGGAGGAGGTGGTATTGGGGAGGGGTGATATCGGGGAGGGGGTGATATCAGGGAGGGGGTGATATCAGGGAGGTGGTGGTATTGGGGAGGGGGTGATATCGGGGTGGGGGTGATAGCGGGGAAGGGGTGATGTCGGGGAGGGGGGTGATATCGGGGTGGGGGAGATTTCGGGGTGGGGTGATATCGGGTTTGGGGTGATATCGGGTTGGGGCTAGTATCGGGGAGGGGGTGATATCGGGGAGGGTGTGATGTCGGGGAGGGTGTGAAATCGGGGAGGTGATATCGGGGAGGGGCTGATATCGGGGAAGGGGTGATATCGGGGAGGGGGTGATTTTAGTGTGAGGTGGTGATATCGGGGTGGGGGTGATATTGGGGTGGGTGATATCGGGGACGGGGTGATATTGGGGCGGGGTGATATCGGGGAGGGGGTGATATCGGGGCGGGGGTGAGATCGGGGAGTGGGTGATATCGGGGAGGGTGTGATATTGGGGAGGTGGTGATATCGGGGAGGGGGTGATATCGGGGAGGGGGTGATATCGGGGAGGGGGTGATATCGGGTTTGGGGTGATATCGGGTTGGGGCTGGTATCGGGGAGGGGGTGATATCGGGGAGGGTGTGATGTCGGGGAGGGTGTGAAATCGGGGAGGTGATATCGGGGAGGGGCTGATATCGGGGAAGGGGTGATATCGGGGAGGGGGTGATTTTAGTGTGAGGTGGTGATATCGGGGTGGGGGTGATATTGGGGTGGGTGATATCGGGGACGGGGTGATATTGGGGCGGGGGTGATATCGGGGAGGGGGTGATATCGGGGCGGGGGTGAGATCGGGGAGTGGGTGATATCGGGGAGGGTGTGATATTGGGGAGGTGGTGATATCGGGGAGGGGGTGATATCGGGGAGGGGGTGATATCGGGGAGGGGGTGATATCGGGGAGGGGGTGATATCGGGCTGGGGGTGGTATCGGGGAGGGGGTGATATCGGGGAGGGGGTTAATATCGCTGTGGGGGTGATATCGGGGAGGGGGTTATATCGGGGAGGGGGTGATATCGGGGAGGGGGTGATATCGGGGAGGGGGTGGTGTTGGTGAGGGGGTTATATCGGGGAAGGAGTGATATCGGGGAGGCGGTGATATCGGGGTGGGGGTGATATCGGGGAGGGGGTGATATTGGTGAGGGGGTGATATCGGGGTGGGGGTGATATCGGGGAGGGGGTGATATCGTTGAGGGAGTGATATCGGGGAGGGGGTTATATCGGGCTGGGGGTGATATCGGGGCTGGGGAGATTTCGGGGAGGGGGTGATATCGGGGAGGGGTGGTATTGGTGAGGGGGTGATATCGGGGTGGGGGTGATATCGGGGTGGGAGTGATATCGGGGTGGGGGTGATATCGGGGATGGGGTGATTTTGGGGTGGGGGTATATCGGGGTGGGGGTTATATCGGGGAAGTGGTGATATCGGGGAGGGGGTGATATCGGGGAGGGTGTGATTTCGGGGAGGGGGTGATATCGGGGAGGCGGTGATATCGGGGTGAGGGTGATATTGGGGAGTGGGTGATATCGGGGAGGGGGTGATATCGGGGAGGGGGTAATATCGGGGTGGTGGTAATATCGGGGAGGGGGTGATATCGGGGAGGGGGTGATATCGGGGAAGGGGTGATATCGGGGTGGGGGTGATATCGGGGATGGGGTGATATCGGGGTGGGGGTGATATGGGGAGGGGTGATATCGGAGTGGGTGTGATATCGGGGAAGGGGTGATATCGGGGTGGGGGTGATATCGGGGTGGGTGTGATTTCGGGGAGGGGGTGATATCGGGGAGGTGGTGATATCGGAGTGGGTGTGATATTGGGAGGGGGTTTCCGGGGTGGGGAGGGGCGGTGCTGCGGTGCCTATTGAGACACATCAATCCAGAAGTCCACCAATGGGGCCAAGGGGCAGCAGAAGCCGCCACTGCGCCTCTGTCACACCCATCCCAGCATGCCCTGCATGCCGGCGGCACCCATCTTGTCTTGTCAGGGGGACCACCGACAGCCATCTTGTGTTGCCATGTGAGACTCCCGGTAGCCATCTTCTGTTGCCATGGGAGACTCACGGCAGCCATCTTGTGTTGCCAGGGGCGTCTCGCGGGAGCCATCTTGTGTTGCCAGGGGAGAGTCCCCGCGACCATCCTGTGTTGCCAGAGGAGACACCCCGCGACCATCTTGTGTTGCCAGGGGAGACTCCAGGTGGCCATCTTGTGTTGCCAGGGGAGACTCCAGGTGGCCATCTTGTGTTGCCAGGGGAGACTCCAGGTGGCCATCTTGTGTTGCCAGGGGAGACTCCAGGTGGCCATCTTGTGTTGCCAGGGGAGACTCCAGGTGGTCATCTTTTGTTGCCAGCGGCGGTGGGACAGCGGCCTCTGGCGGCAGGGAAGGGGGCAGCAGCTGGTAAGCAGTGAGTGTGGGTGGGGCTGAGTCTGTCTCTGTCTGTGTCCCTGTCTCTGTCTGTATCTCTGTCTGTGTATCTGTCTAGATCTCTGTCTCTGTGTCTGTCTGTGTCCCTGTCTGTATCTCTGTCTGTGTCTCTGTCTGTATCTCTGTCTGTGTCTCTGTCTGTGTCTCTGTCTGTGTCCCTGTCTCTGTCTGTATCTCTGTCTGTGTCTCTGTCTGTGTCCCTGTCTCTGTCTGTATCTCTGTCTGTGTCTCTGTCTGTGTCCCTGTCTCTGTCTGTATCTCTGTCTGTGTCTCTGTCTAGATCTCTGTCTCTGTGTCTGTCTGTCTGTGTCTCTGTCTCTGTCTGTATCTCTGTCTCTGTCTCTGTCTGTATCTCTGTCTGTGTCTCTGTCTGTGTCTCTGTCTCTGTCTGTGTCCTGTCTCTGTCTGTGCCTCTGTCTGTGTCTCTGTCTGTGTCCCTGACTCTGTCTGTGTCCCTGTCTCTGTCTGTATCTCTGTCTGTGTTTAGGTCTGTGCCCCTGTCTCTGTCTGTGTCTCTCTGTACCTCTGTCTGTGTCTGTGTGTCTGTCTGTGTCTGTGTGTCTGTCTGTGTCTCTGTCTGTGTCTGTGTGTCTGTCTGTGTCTCAGTCTCTGTCTCTGTCTGGGGCACATTCTGCTGCACAGACTGTATTTAAGTGTGAGGCACACACCCAGCTGATCGGCATTGGGGAGAGGCACACACACCCAGCTGATCGGCAATGGGGAGAGGCACACATCCAGCTGATCGGCCATGGGGGAGTCACACTGGACCAGCTGATCGGCCATGGGGGAGTCACACCCACCCACCGACAGTCTCTCCTGGTAATGCAGAATGGTAAATCTCTGCCTGTGTCTCTGCCTGTATCTGTCCATCTCTCTCTCTATCTGTGTTTCTGTCTGTGTTTCTGTTTGTTTATCTGCCTGTGTCTGTCTCTGCCTGTGTCTCTGCCTGTGTCTCTGCCTGTATCTGTGCCTGTGTCTCTGTCTGTCCCTGTGTCTCTGTCTGTGCCTGTGTCTCTGTCTGTGCCTGTGTCCCTGTCTCTGTTTGTGTCTCTGTCGCTGTTTCTGTCTGTTTCTCTGTCTATGTCTGTGTCTGTGTCTCTGCCTGTATCTGTCCATCTCTCTCTCTATCTGTGTTTCTGTCTGTGTTTCTGTTTGTTTATCTGCCTGTGTCTGTCTCTGCCTGTGTCTCTGCCTGTGTCTCTGCCTGTATATGTGCCTGTGTCTCTGTCTGTCCCTGTGTCTCTGTCTGTGCCTGTGTCTCTGTCTGTGCCTGTGTCCCTGTCTCTGTTTGTGTCTCTGTCGCTGTTTCTGTCTGTTTCTCTGTCTATGTCTGTGTCTGTGTCTCTGTCTATATCTGTGCCTGTGTCTCTGTCTGTGCCTGTGTCCCTGTCTCTGTCTGTGTCTGTCTGTGCCGCTATCTCTGTCGTTGTCTCTGTCGCTGTCTCTGTTTCTGCCTGTTTCTCTGTCTATGTCTGTGTCTGTGTCTCTGTCTATATCTGTGGCTGTGTCTCTGTCTGTGCCTGTGTCTCTGTCTGTGCCTGTGTCCCTGTGTCCCTGTCTCTGTCTGTGTCTCTGTCTGTGTCTGTGTCTGTGTCTCTGTCTGTGTCTGTCTCTGTCGCTGTCTCTGTCGCTGTCTCTGTCTGTGTCTCCATCTGTGTCGGTGTCTGTGTCGGTGTCTCTGTGTGTGCCTGTGTTCCTGTATCTGTCTGTTTCTCAGCCTTTGTCTCTGTCTGTGTCTCTGAATCTGACTGCGTTTCTGTCTGTGTCTCTGCCTGTGCTTTTTTCTCTCTCTCGGTCTGTGTCTGTCTGTGTTTCTGTCTGAGTCTCTGTCTGTGTCGCTGTCTCTGTGTGTGTCTCTGTCTGCGTCGCTGTGTCTGCCTGTGTCTCTGTCTCTGTCTGTGTATCTGTCTGTGTCCCTGTCTCTGTCTGTGTCTGTGTCTCTGTGTCTGCCTGTGTCCCTGTATCTGTCTGTGTCTCAGCCTGGGTCTCTGTCTGTGTCTTCGAATCTGACTGCGTTTCTGTCTGTTTCTCTGCCTGTGCATTTTTCTCTCTCTCGGTCTGTGTCTGACTGTGTTTCTGTCTGTGTCCCTTTCTCTGTCTGTGCCTGTGTATCTGTCTGTGTCTCTGTCTCTGTCTGTGTCTGTGTCTCCGTCTGTGTCTCTGCCTGTGTCTCTGCCTGTGTCTCTGCCCGTGTCTGTGCCTGTGGCTGTGTCTCTGTCTCTATCTGAGTCTCTGTTTGTGTCTGTGTCTTTTTCTGTGTCGCTGTTTGTGTCTGTGTCTCTGTCTGTGATTCTGTCTCTGTCTGTGTCTCTGTCTCCGTCTGTGTCTATTTCTCTGTCTATGTCTCTGTCTGTATCTCTCTCTCTGTGCCCGTGTCCCTGTTGTGGCTGTGTCTCTATCTGTGTCTCAATCTGTATCTCTGTCTGTGTTTCTGTCTGTGTCTCTTCATCTGTCTTTGTCTGTCTCTGTATCTCTGCCTGTGTCTCTGTCTGTGTCACTGTCTGTGTCTGTGCCTGTGTCTCTGTCTCTGTTTGTTTCTGTGTTTGTGTCTCTGTCTGTGTCTCTGCCTGTGTCTGTGTCTGTCTCTGTATCTCTGTCTGTGTCTCTGTCTGTGTCACTGCCTCTGTCTCTGTCTGTTTCTGTGTGTGTGTCTCTTTCTGTGTCTCTGTCTGTGTCTCTGTCTCTGCCTCTGTCTGTGTCTATGTCTCTGTCTGTGTCTCTGCCTGTGTCCCTGTCTCTGTATGTGGCTCTGTCTGTGTCTCTCTGTACCGCTGTCTGTGTCTCTGTGTCTGTCTGTGTCTCAGTCTCTGTCTCTGTCTGGGGCACATTCTGCTGCACAGACTGTGTTTAAGTGTGAGGCACACACCCAGCTGATCGGCATTGGGGGAGTCATAAACACCCAGCTGATCGGCAATGGGGAGAGGCACATATCCAGCTGATCGGTAATGGGGGAAGCAAATACCCAGCTGATCGGCAATTGGGGGACACACACTCCCAGCTGATCGGCAATGGGGGGCAAGTACGCACCCAGCTGATCGACAATGCGGGGAAGCACACACCCAGCTGATCGGCAATGGGGGGAAGGACAGACCCAGCTGATGGGCAATGGGAGGAAGGACAGACCCAGCTGATCGACAATGCGGGGAAGCACACACCCAGCTGATCGGCAATGGGGGGAAGGACAGACCCAGCTGATGGGCAATGGGAGGAAGGACAGACCCAGCTGATCGGCAATGGGGGGAAGGACAGACCCAGCTGATTGGCAAGGGGGGGGAATGACAGACCCAGCTGCTCGGCAATGGGGGGAAGCACACTCCCAGCTGATCGGCAATGGGGGGAAGGACACATCTAGCTGATCGGCAATGGGGGGAATGACAGACCCAGCTGATCGACAATGTGGGGAAGCACACCCCCAGCTGATCGGCAATGGGGGGAAGGACACACACAGCTGATCGGCAATGGGGGGAATGACAACCCAGCTGATCGGCAATGGGGGGAGGCACACACCCAGCTGATCGGCAATTGGGGGAAGCACACACCCAGCTGATCGGCAATGGGGGAAAGGACAGACCCAGCTGATCGGCAATGCGGGGATGCACACTCCCAGCTGATCGGCAATGCGGGGAAGCACACATCCAGCTGATCGGCCATGGGGGGAAGGACACACGAGCTGATCGGCAATGCGGGGAAGGACACACCCAGCTGATCGGCAATGGGGGGGGGGGACGCACCCAGCAGATCGGCAATGGGGGAGGCACACACCCAGCTGATCGGCAATGGTGGGTGGCAAACACCCAGCTGATCGGCAATGGGGGGGAACGACAGACCCAGCTGACCGGCAATGCGGGGAAGCACACACCCCGCTGATCAGCAATGGGCGGCAGGACAGACCCAGCTGATCGGCAATGCGGGGAAGGATAGACCCAGCTGATCGGCAATGGGGGAAGGACAGACCCAGCTGATCGGCAATGGGGGGAAGGATAGACCAAGCTGATCGGCAATGGGGGAAAGACAGACCCAGCTGATCGGCAATGGGGAGGGACAGACCCAGCTGATCGGCAATGGGGGGGAAGGACAGACCCAGCTGATCGGCAATGGGGTGCAGCACACACTCAGCTGATTGCAAATGGGGGGAAGCACACACCCAGCTGATCAGCAATGCGGGGAAGGACACTCCCAGCTGATCGGCAATGCGGGGAAGCACACACCCAGCTGATCGGCAATGGGGGGAAGCACACACCCAGCTGATCGGCAATTGGGGGAAGCACACACCCAGCTGATCGGCAATTGGGTGAAGGACACTCCCAGCTGATCGGCAATGGGGGGAAGCACACACCCAGCTGATCGGCAATGGGGGGGAGGCACACACCCAGCTGATCGGCAATGGGGGGAAGCACACACCCATCTGATCAGCAATGCGGGGAAGGACACTCCCAGCTGATCGGCAATGCGTGGAAGCACACACACAGATGATCGGCAAAGGGGGAAGCACACACCCAGCTGATCGGCAATGGGGGGAAGCACACACCCAGCTGATCGGCAGTGGGGGGAAGCACACTCCCAGCTGTTCGGCAATGCGGGGAAGGACACACCTAGCTGATCGGCAATGCGGGGGAAGCACACACCCAGCTGATCGGCAATGGGGGGAAGCACACACCCAGCTGATCGGCAATGGGGGGAAGGACACACCCAGCTGATCGGCAATGCGGGGAAGCACACACCCAGCAGATCGGCAATGGGGGGAAGGACACCCAGCTGATCGGCAATGGGGGGAAGGACACACCCAGCTGATCGGCAATGCGGGGAAGCACACTACCAGCTGATCGGCAATGCGGGGAAGGACACACCCAGCTGATCGACAATGGGGGGAAGGACACATCCAGCTGATCGGCAAAGGGGGGAAGGACAGACCCAGCTGATCGGCAATGCAGGGAAGCTCACACCCAGCTGTTCGGCAATGGGGGGAGGCACACACCCAGCTGATCGGCAATGGGGGGGGAAATGACACTCCAGCTGATCGGCAATGGGGGGAAGGACACACCCAGCTGATCGGCAATGGGGTGGAAGGACAGTCCCAGTTGATCGGCAATGCAGGGAAGCACACTCCCAGCTGATCGGCAATGTGGGGAAGCACACTCCCAGCTGATCGGCAATGTGGGGAAGCACACTCCCAGCTGATCGGCAATGCGGGGAAGCACACACCCAGCTGATCAGCAATGCGGGGAAGCACACTACCAGCTGATCGGCAATGCGGGGAAGGACACACCCAGCTGATCGACAATGGGGGGAAGGACACATCCAGCTGATCGGCAAAGGGGGGAAGGACAGACCCAGCTGATCGGCAATGCAGGGAAGCTCACACCCAGCTGTTCGGCAATGGGGGGAGGCACACACCCAGCTGATCGGCAATGGGGGGGGAAATGACACTCCAGCTGATCGGCAATGGGGGGAAGGACACACCCAGCTGATCGGCAATGGGGTGGAAGGACAGACCCAGTTGATCGGCAATGCAGGGAAGCACACTCCCAGCTGATCGGCAATGTGGGGAAGCACACTCCCAGCTGATCGGCAATGTGGGGAAGCACACTCCCAGCTGATCGGCAATGCGGGGAAGCACACACCCAGCTGATCAGCAATGCGGGGAAGCACACACCCAGCTGATCGGCAATGCGGGGAAGCACACACCCAGCTGATCGGCAATGCGGGGAAGCACACACCCAGCTGATCAGCAATGCGGGGAAGCACACACCCAGCTAATCGGCAATGCGGGGAAGGACACTCCCAGCTGATCGGCAATGCGGGGAAGCACACACCCAGCTAATCGGCAATGGGGGGAAGCATACACCCAGCTGATCGGCAATTGGGTGAACGGCACTCCCAGCTGATCGGCAATGGGGGGAAGCACACACTTAGCTGATCGGCAATGGGGGGAGGCACACACCCAGCTGATCGGCAATGGGGGGGAAGCACACACCCAGCTGATCGGCAATGGGGGGAAGCACACACCCATCTGATCATCAATGCGGGAAAGGACACTCCCAGCTGATCGGCAATGGGGGGAAGCACACTCCCAGCTGAACGGTAATGGGGGGAAGGACAGACCCAGCTGATCGGCAAAGCGGGGAAGCACACACCCAGCTGATCGGCAATGGGGGGAAGCACACACCCAGCTGATCGGCAATGCGGGGAAGCACACACCCAGCTGATCGGCAATGGGGGGAAGCACACACCCGGCTGATCGGCAATGGGGGGAAGGACACACCCAGCTGATCGGCAATGGGGGGAAGGACACACCCAGCTGATCGGCAATGGGGGGAAGGACACACCCAGCTGATCGGCAATGGGGGGAAGGACAGACCCAGCTGATCGGCAATGGGGGGGGGGCAAACACAGCTGATCGGCATTGGGGGGAAGCTCAATCCCAGCTGATCGGCAATGGGGAGAAGGACAGACCCAGCTGATCGGCAATGGGGGGGGGGGGCAAACACAGCTGTTCGGCATTGGGGGGAAGCTCAATCCCAGCTGATCGGCAATGGGGAGAAGGACAGACCCAGCTGATCGGCAATGGGGGGAAGGACAGAACCAGCTGATCGGCAATGGGGGGAGGCACACACCCAGCTGATCGGCAATGGGGGGGAAGCACACACCCAGCTGATCGGCAATGGGGGGAAGCACACACCCATCTGATCATCAATGCGGGAAAGGACACTCCCAGCTGATCGGCAATGGGAGGAAGCACACTCCCAGCTGAACGGCAATGGGGGGAAGGACAGACCCAGCTGATCGGCAAAGCGGGGAAGCACACACCCAGCTGATCGGCAATGGGGGGAAGCACACACCCAGCTGATCGGCAATGCGGGGAAGCACACACCCAGCTGATCGGCAATGGGGGGTAGCACACACCCAGCTGATCGTCAATGGGGGGAGGCACATCCCCAGCTGATCGGCAATGCGGGGAAGCGCACACCCAGCTGATCGGCAATGGGGGGAAGCACACACCCAGCTGATCGGCAATGGGGGGAAGGACACACCCAGCTGATCGGCAATGGGGCAAGGACACACCCAGCTGATCGGCAATGGGGGGGAAGGACACACCCAGCTGATCGGCAATGGGGGAAGGACAGACCCAGCTGATCGGCAATGGGTGGGGGCAAACACAGCTGATCGGCATTGGGGGGAAGCTCAATCCCAGCTGATCGGCAATGGGGGGAAGTACAGACCCAGCTGATCGGCAATGGGGGGAAGGACAGAACCAGCTGATCGGCAATGGGGGGAAGCACACTCCCAGCTGATCGTCAATGGGGGGAGGCACATCCCCAGCTGATCGGCAATGCGGGGAAGGACACACCCAGCTTATCGGCAATGGGGGGGAGGCACACACCCAGCTGATCGGCAATGGGGGGAAGCACAATCCCAGCTGATCGGCAATGGGGGGAGGCACACACCCAGCTGATCGGCAATGGGGGAAAGGACAGACACAGCTGATCGGCAATGCGGGGATGCACACTCCCAGCTGATCGGCAATGCGGGGAAGCACACACCCAGCTGATCGGCCATGGGGGGAAGCACACACCCAGCTGATCGGCAATGGGGGGGGCGACACACCAAGCTGATCGGCAATGCTGGGAAGGACACACCCAGCTGATCGGCAATGGGGGGAAGCACACACCCAGCTGATCGGCAATGGGGGAAGGACAGACCCAGCTGATCGGCAATGGAGGGAAGCACACACCCAGCTGATCGGCAAGGCGGGGAAGGACAGACCCAGCTGGACGGCAATGGGGGGAAGCACACACCCAGCTGATCGACAATGGGGGGAAGCACACTCCCAGCTGATCAGCAATGGGGGGAGGCACACACCCAGCTGATCGGCAATGGGGGGAAGCACAATCCCAGCTGATGGGCAATGGGGGGAGGCACACACCCAGCTGATCGGCAAAGGGGGAAAGGACAGACACAGCTGATCGGCAATGCGGGGATGCACACTCCCAGCTGATCGGCAATGCGGGGAAGCACACACCCAGCTGATCGGCCATGGGGGGAAGGACACATGAGCTGATCGGCAATGCGGGGAAGGACACACCCAGCTGATCGGCAATGGGGGGGGCACACACCCAGCTGATCGGCAATGGGGGGAAGCACACAACCAGCTGATCGGCAATGGTGGGTGTCACACACCCAGCTGATCGGCAATGGGGGGAAGGACACACCCAGCTGATCGGCAATGCGGGGAAGGACACACCCATCTGATCGGCAATGGGGGGGAGGCACACACCCAGATGATCGGCAATGGGGGGAAGCACACACCCAGCTGATCGGCAATGGTGGGTGTCACACACCCAGCTGATCGGCAATGGGGGGGGGGGCACACACCAAGCTGATCGGCAATGCGGGGAAGGACACTCCCAGCTGATCGACAATGGGGGGAAGCACACACCCAGCTGATTGGCAATGGGGGAAGGACAGACCCAGCTGATCGGCAATGGGGGGAAGGACAGACACAGCTGATCGGCAATGGGGTGCAGCACACACTCAGCTGATTGGCAATGGGGGGAAGCACTCACCTAGCTGATTAGCAATGCAGGGAAGGACACTCCCAGCTGATCGGCAATGCGGGGAAGCACACACCCAGCTGATCGGAAATGGAGGGAAGCACACACCCAGCTGATCGGCAATGGGGGGAAGCACACACCCAGCTGATCGGCAATTGGGTGAAGGACAGTCCCAGCTGATCGGCAATGGGGGGAAGCACACACCCAACTGATCGGCAATGGGGGGAGGCACACACCCAGCTGATCGGCAATGGGGTGAAGCACATACCCAGCTGATCGGGTTTGGGGGGAAGCACACACCCATCTGATCAGCAATGCGGGGAAGGACACTCCCAGCTGATCGGCAATGCGTGGAAGCACACACCCAGCTGATCGGCAAAGGGGGGAAGCACACACCCAGCTGATCGGCAATGGGGGGAAGCACAAACCCAGCTGATCGGCAGTGGGGGGAAGCACACTCCCAGCTGATCGGCAATGCGGGGGAAGCACACAACCAGCTGATCGGCAATGGGGGGAAGCACACACCCAGCTGATCGGCAATGGGGGGAAGGACACACCCAGCTGATCGGCAATGCGGGGAAGCACACACCCAGCTGATCGGCAATGGGGGGAAGGACAGACCCAGCTGATCGGTAATGGGGGAAAGACACACCCAGCCGATCGGCAATGCAGGGAAGCACACTACCAGCTGATCGGCAATGCGGGGATGCACACTCCCAGCTGATCGGCAATGCGGGGAAGCACACACCCAGCTGATCAGCCATGGGGGGAAGGACACATGAGCTGATCGGCAATGCGGGGAAGGACACACCCAGCTGATCGGCAATGGGGGGGGTGGCACACACCCAGCTGATCGGCAATGGGGGGAAGCACACACCCAGCTGATCGGCAATGGTGGGTGTCACACACCCAGCTCATCGGCAATGGGGGGAAGGACACACCCAGCTGATCAGCAATGCGGGGAAGGACACACCCAGCTTATCGGCAATGGGGGGGAGGCACACACCCAGCTGATCGGCAATGGGGGGAAGCACAATCCCAGCTGATCGGCAATGGGGGGAGGCACACACCCAGCTGATCGGCAATGGGGGAAAGGACAGACACAGCTGATCGGCAATGCGGGGATGCACACTCCCAGCTGATCGGCTATGCGGGGAAGCACACACCCAGCTGATCGGCCATGGGGGGAAGCACACACCCAGCTGATCGGCAATGGGGGGGGCGACACACCAAGCTGATCGGCAATGCTGGGAAGGACACACCCAGCTGATCGGCAATGGGGGGAAGCACACACCCAGCTGATCGGCAATGGAGGGAAGCACACACCCAGCTGATCGGCAAGGCGGGGAAGGACAGACCCAGCTGGACGGCAATGGGGGGAAGCACACACCCAGCTGATCGACAATGGGGGGAAGCACACTCCCAGCTGATCAGCAATGGGGGGAGGCACACACCCAGCTGATCGGCAATGGGGGGAAGCACAATCCCAGCTGATGGGCAATGGGGGGAGGCACACACCCAGCTGATCGGCAAAGGGGGAAAGGACAGACACAGCTGATCGGCAATGCGGGGATGCACACTCCCAGCTGATCGGCAATGCGGGGAAGCACACACCCAGCTGATCGGCCATGGGGGGAAGGACACATGAGCTGATCGGCAATGCGGGGAAGGACACACCCAGCTGATCGGCAATGGGGGGGGCACACACCCAGCTGATCGGCAATGGGGGGAAGCATACAACCAGCTGATCGGCAATGGTGGGTGTCACACACCCAGCTGATCGGCAATGGGGGGAAGGACACACCCAGCTGATCGGCAATGCGGGGAAGGACACACCCATCTGATCGGCAATGGGGGGGAGGCACACACCCAGATGATCGGCAATGGGGGGAAGCACACACCCAGCTGATCGGCAATGGTGGGTGTCACACACCCAGCTGATCGGCAATGGGGGGGGGGCACACACCAAGCTGATCGGCAATGCGGGGAAGGACACTCCCAGCTGATCGACAATGGGGGGAAGCACACACCCAGCTGATTGGCAATGGGGGAAGGACAGACCCAGCTGATCGGCAATGGGGGGAAGGACAGACACAGCTGATCGGCAATGGGGTGCAGCACACACTCAGCTGATTGGCAATGGGGGGAAGCACTCACCCAGCTGATTAGCAATGCAGGGAAGGACACTCCCAGCTGATCGGCAATGCGGGGAAGCACACACCCAGCTGATCGGAAATGGAGGGAAGCACACACCCAGCTGATCGGCAATGGGGGGAAGCACACACCCAGCTGATCGGCAATTGGGTGAAGGACAGTCCCAGCTGATCGGCAATGGGGGGAAGCACACACCCAACTGATCGGCAATGGGGGGAGGCACACACCCAGCTGATCGGCAATGGGGTGAAGCACATACCCAGCTGATCGGGTTTGGGGGGAAGCACACACCCATCTGATCAGCAATGCGGGGAAGGACACTCCCAGCTGATCGGCAATGCGTGGAAGCACACACCCAGCTGATCGGCAAAGGGGGGAAGCACACACCCAGCTGATCGGCAATGGCGGGAAGCACAAACCCAGCTGATCGGCAGTGGGGGGAAGCACACTCCCAGCTGATCGGCAATGCGGGGGAAGCACACACCCAGCTGATCGGCAATGGGGGGAAGCACACACCCAGCTGATCGGCAATGGGGGGAAGGACACACCCAGCTGATCGGCAATGCGGGGAAGCACACACCCAGCTGATCGGCAATGGGGGGAAGGACAGACCCAGCTGATCGGTAATGGGGGAAAGACACACCCAGCCGATCGGCAATGCAGGGAAGCACACTACCAGCTGATCGGCAATGCGGGGAAGCACACTACCAGCTGATCTGCAATGGGGGGAAGGACACACCCTGCTGATCGACAATGGGGGGAAGGACACATCCAGCTGATCGGCAATGGGGGGAAGCACACACCCAGCTGATCGGCAATGCGGGGAAGCACACACCCAGCTGTTCGGCAATGGGGGGAGGCACACACCCAGCTGATCGGCAAAGGGGGGAAGCACACACCCAGCAGATCGGCAATGGGGGGAAGCACACACCCAGCTGATCGGCAATGCGGGGACGCACACACCCAGCTGATCGGCAATGGGGGGGAAGGACACACCCAGCTGATCGGCAATGGGGGGAAGGACAGACCCAGCTGATCGGCAATGCGGGGAAGCACACTCCCAGCTGATCGGCAATGTGGGGAAGCACACTCCCAGCTGATCGGCAATGTGGGGAAGCACACTCCCAGCTGATCGGCTGTGCGGGGAAGCACACACCCAGCTGATCATCAATGGGGGGAAGCACACACCCAGCTCATCAGCAATGCGGGGATGGACACTCCCAGCTGATCGGCAATGCGGGGAAGCACACACCCAGCTGATCGGCAATGCGGGGAAGGACACACCCAGCTGATCGGCCATGGGGGGAAGGACACATGAGCTGATCGGCAATGCGGGGAAGGACACACCCAGCTGATCGGCAATGGGGGGGGCACACACCCAGCTGATCGGCAATGGGGGGAAGCACACACCCAGCTGATCGGCAATGGTGGGTGTCACACACCCATCTGATCGGCAATGGGGGGGAGGCACACACCCAGATGATCGGCAATGGGGGGAAGCACACACCCAGCTGATCGGCAATGGTGGGTGTCACACACCCAGCTGATCGGCAATGGGGGGGGGGCACACACCAAGCTGATCGGCAATGCGGGGAAGGACACTCCCAGCTGATCGACAATGGGGGGAAGCACACACCCAGCTGATTGGCAATGGGGGAAGGACAGACCCAGCTGATCGGCAATGGGGGGAAGGACAGACACAGCTGATCGGCAATGGGGTGCAGCACACACTCAGCTGATTGGCAATGGGGGGAAGCACACACCCAGCTGATTAGCAATGCAGGGAAGGACACTCCCAGCTGATCGGCAATGCGGGGAAGCACACACCCAGCTGATCGGAAATGGAGGGAAGCACACACCCAGCTGATCGGCAATGGGGGGAAGCACACACCCAGCTGATCGGCAATTGGGTGAAGGACAGTCCCAGCTGATCGGCAATGGGGGGAAGCACACACCCAACTGATCGGCAATGGGGGGAGGCACACACCCAGCTGATCGGCAATGGGGTGAAGCACATACCCAGCTGATCGGGTTTGGGGGGAAGCACACACCCATCTGATCAGCAATGCGGGGAAGGACACTCCCAGCTGATCGGCAATGCGTGGAAGCACACACCCAGCTGATCGGCAAAGGGGGGAAGCACACACCCAGCTGATCGGCAATGGGGGGAAGCACAAACCCAGCTGATCGGCAGTGGGGGGAAGCACACTCCCAGCTGATCGGCAATGCGGGGGAAGCACACACCCAGCTGATCGGCAATGGGGGGAAGCACACACCCAGCTGATCGGCAATGGGGGGAAGGACACACTCAGCTGATCGGCAATGCGGGGAAGCACACACCCAGCTGATCGGCAATGGGGGGAAGGACAGACCCAGCTGATCGGTAATGGGGGAAAGACACACCCAGCCGATCGGCAATGCAGGGAAGCACACTACCAGCTGATCGGCAATGCGGGGAAGCGCACTACCAGCTGATCTGCAATGGGGGGAAGGACACACCCTGCTGATCGACAATGGGGGGAAGGACACATCCAGCTGATCGGCAATGGGGGGAAGCACACACCCAGCTGATCGGCAATGCGGGGAAGCACACACCCAGCTTTTCGGCAATGGGGGGAGGCACACACCCAGCTGATCGGCAAAGGGGGGAAGCACACACCCAGCAGATCGGCAATGGGGGGAAGCACACACCCAGCTGATCGGCAATGCGGGGACGCACACACCCAGCTGATCGGCAATGGGGGGGAAGGACACACCCAGCTGATCGGCAATGTGGGGAAGCACACTCCCAGCTGATCGGCTGTGCGGGGAAGCACACACCCAGCTGATCATCAATGGGGGGAAGCACACACCCAGCTCATCAGCAATGCGGGGATGGACACTCCCAGCTGATCGGCAATGCGGGGAAGCACACACCCAGCTGATCGGCAATGCGGGGAAGGACACACCCAGCTGATCGGCAATGGGGGGGGAAGGACACACCCAGCTGATCGGCAATGGGGGGAAGGACAGATCCAGCTGATCGGCAATGCGGGGAAGCACACTCCCAGCTGTTCGGCAATGTGGGGAATCACACTCCCAGCTTATCGGCAATGTGGGGAAGCACACTCCCAGCTGATCGGCAATGTGGGGAAGCACACTCCCAGCTGATCGGCTGTGCGGGGAAGCACACACCCAGCTGATTGGCAATGCGGGGAAGCACACACCCAGCTGATCAGCAATGCGGGGAAGCACAGACCCAGCTGATCGGCAATGCGGGGAAGGACACTCCCAGCTGATCGGCAATGCGGGGAAGCACACACCCAGCTGATCGGCAATGGGGGGAAGGACACACCCAGCTGATCGGCAATGGGGGGAAGGACACACCCAGCTGATCGGCAATGCGGGAAAGGACACAACCAGCTGATCGGCAATGGGGGAAAGGACAGACCCAGCTAATCGGCAATGGAGGGAAGCACACACCCAGCTGATCGGCAAGGCGGGGAAGGACAGACCCAGCTGGACGGCAATGGGGGGAAGCACACACCCAGCTGATCGACAATGGGGGAAAGCACACTCCCAGCTGATCAGCAATGGGGGGAGGCACACACCCAGCTGATCGTCAATGGGGGGAAGCACGATCCCAGCTGATGGGCAATGGGGGGAGGCACACACCCAGCTGATCGGCAATGGGGGAAAGGGCAGACACAGCTGATCGGCAATGCGGGGATGCACACTCCCAGCTGATCGGCAATGCGGGGAAGCACACACCCAGCTGATCGGGCATGGGGTGAAGGACACATGAGCTGATCGGCAATGCGGGGAAGGACACACCCAGCTGATCGGCAATGGGGGGGGGCACACACCCAGCTGATCGGCAATGGGGGGAAGCACACACCCAGCTGATCGGCAATGGTGGGTGTCACACACCCAGCTGATCGGCAATGGGGGGAAGGACACACCCAGCTGATCGGCAATGCGGGGAAGGACACACCCAGCTGATCGGCAATGGGGGGGAGGCACACACCCAGATGATCGGCAATGGGGGGAAGCACACACCGAGCTGATCGGCAATGGTGGGTGTCACACACCCAGCTGATCGGCAATGGGGGGGGGGGCACACACCAAGCTGATCGGCAATGCGGGGAAGGACACACCCAGCTGATCGGCAATGGGGGGAAGCACACACCCAGCTGATCGGCAATGGGGGAAGGACAGACCCAGCTGATCGGCAATGGGGGGAAGGACAGACCCAGCTGATCGGCAATGGGGGAAGGACAGACCCAGCTGATCGGCAATGGGGGGAAGGACAGACCCAGCTGATCGGCAATGGGGCGCAGCACACACTCAGATGATTGGCAATGGGGGGAAGCACACACCCAGCTGATTAGCAATGCGGGGAAGGACACTCCCAGCTGATCGGCAATGCGGGGAAGCACACACCCAGCTGATCGGCAATGGAGAGTAGCACACACCCAGCTGATCGGCAATGGGGGGAAGCACACACCCAGCTGATCGGCAATTGGGTGAAGGACACTCCCAGCTGATCGGCAATGGGGGGAAGCACACACCCAACTGATCGGCAATGGGGGGAGGCACACACCCAGCTGATCGGCAATGGGGTGAAGCACATACCCAGCTGATCGGCAATGGGGGGAAGCACACACCCATCTGATCAGCAATGCGGGGAAGGACACTCCCAGCTGATCGGCAATGCGTGGAAGCACACACCCACTGATCGGCAAAGGGGGGAAGCACACACCCAGCTGATCGGCAATGGGGGGAAGCATACACCCAGCTGATCGGCAGTGGGGGGAAGCACACTCCCAGCTGATCGGCAATGCGGGAAGGACAGACCCAGCTGATCGGCAATGGGGGGAAGCACACACCCAACTGATCGGCAATGGGGGGAGGCACACACCCAGCTGATCGGCAATGGGGTGAAGCACATACCCAGCTGATCGGCAATGGGGGGAAGCACACACCCATCTGATCAGCAATGCAGGGAAGGACACTCCCAGCTGATCGGCAATGCGTGGAAGCACACACCCAGCTGATCGGCAAAGGGGGGAAGCACACACCCAGCTGATCGGCAATGGGGGGAAGCACACACCCAGCTTATCGGCAGTGGGGGGAAGCACACTCCCAGCTGATCGGCAATGCGGGGGAAGCACACACCCAGCTGATCGGCAATGGGGGGAAGCACACACCCAGCTGATCGGCAATGGGGGGAAGGACACACCCAGCTGATCGGCAATGCGGGGAAGCACACACCCAGCTGATCCGCAATGGGGGGAAGGACAGACCCAGCTGATCGGTAATGGGGGGAAAGACACACCCAGCTGATCGGCAATGCGGGGAAGCACACTACCAGCTGATCGGCAATGCGGGGAAGCACACTACCAGCTGATCTGCAATGCGGGGAAGGACACACCCAGCTGATCGACAATGGGGGGAAGGACACATCCAGCTGATCGGCAATGGGGGGAAGCACACACCCAGCTGATCGGCAATGCGGGGAAGCACACACCCAGCTGTTCGGCAATGTGGGGAGGCACTCTCCCAGCTGATCGGCAAAGGGGGGAAGCACACACCCAGCAGATCGGCAATGGGGGGAAGCACACACCCAGCTGATCGGCAACGCGGGGACGCACACACCCAGCTGATCGGCAATGGGGGGGAAGGACACACCCAGCTGATCAGCAATGGGGGGAAGGACAGACCCAGCTGATCGGCAATGCGGGGAAGCACACTCCCAGCTGATCGGCAATGTGGGGAAGCACACTCCCAGCTGATCGGCAATGTGGGGAAGCACACTCCCAGCTGATCGGCTGTGCGGGGAAGCACACACCCAGCTGATCATCAATGGGGGGAAGCACACACCCAGCTGATCAGCAATGCGGGGATGGACACTCCCAGCTGATCGGCAATGCGGGGAAGCACACACCCAGCTGATCGGCAATGCGGGGAAGGACACACCCAGCTGATCGGCAATGGGGGGGAAGGACACACCCAGCTGATCGGCAATGGGGGGAAGGACAGTCCCAGCTGATCGGCAATGCGGGGAAGCACACTCCCAGCTGATCGGCAATGTGGGGAAGCACACTCCCAGCTGATCGGCAATGTGGGGAAGCACATTCCCAGATGATCGGCAATGTGGGGAAGCACACTCCCAGCTGATCGGCAATGTGGGGAAGCACACTCCCAGCTGATCGGCTGTGCGGGGAAGCACACACCCAGCTGATTGGCAATGGGGGGAGGCACACACCCAGCTGATCGGCAATGGGGGAAAGGGCAGACACAGCTGATCGGCAATGCGGGGATGCACACTCCCAGCTGATCGGCAATGCGGGGAAGCACACACCCAGCTGATCGGGCATGGGGTGAAGGACACATGAGCTGATCGGCAATGCGGGGAAGGACACACCCAGCTGATCGGCAATGGGGGGGGGGGCACACACCCAGCTGATCGGCAATGGGGGGAAGCACACACCCAGCTGATCGGCAATGGTGGGTGTCACACACCCAGCTGATCGGCAATGGGGGGAAGGACACACCCAGCTGATCGGCAATGCGGGGAAGGACACACCCAGCTGATCGGCAATGGGGGGGAGGCACACACCCAGATGATCGGCAATGGGGGGAAGCACACACCGAGCTGATCGGCAATGGTGGGTGTCACACACCCAGCTGATCGGCAATGGGGGGGGGGGCACACACCAAGCTGATCGGCAATGCGGGGAAGGACACACCCAGCTGATCGGCAATGGGGGGAAGCACACACCCAGCTGATCGGCAATGGGGGAAGGACAGACCCAGCTGATCGGCAATGGGGGGAAGGACAGACCCAGCTGATCGGCAATGGGGGAAGGACAGACCCAGCTGATCGGCAATGGGGGGAAGGACAGACCCAGCTGATCGGCAATGGGGCGCAGCACACACTCAGATGATTGGCAATGGGGGGAAGCACACACCCAGCTGATTAGCAATGCGGGGAAGGACACTCCCAGCTGATCGGCAATGCGGGGAAGCACACACCCAGCTGATCGGCAATGGAGAGTAGCACACACCCAGCTGATCGGCAATGGGGGGAAGCACACACCCAGCTGATCGGCAATTGGGTGAAGGACACTCCCAGCTGATCGGCAATGGGGGGAAGCACACACCCAACTGATCGGCAATGGGGGGAGGCACACACCCAGCTGATCGGCAATGGGGTGAAGCACATACCCAGCTGATCGGCAATGGGGGGAAGCACACACCCATCTGATCAGCAATGCGGGGAAGGACACTCCCAGCTGATCGGCAATGCGTGGAAGCACACACCCACTGATCGGCAAAGGGGGGAAGCACACACCCAGCTGATCGGCAATGGGGGGAAGCATACACCCAGCTGATCGGCAGTGGGGGGAAGCACACTCCCAGCTGATCGGCAATGCGGGAATGACAGACCCAGCTGATCGGCAATGGGGGGAAGCACACACCCAACTGATCGGCAATGGGGGGAGGCACACACCCAGCTGATCGGCAATGGGGTGAAGCACATACCCAGCTGATCGGCAATGGGGGGAAGCACACACCCATCTGATCAGCAATGCAGGGAAGGACACTCCCAGCTGATCGGCAATGCGTGGAAGCACACACCCAGCTGATCGGCAAAGGGGGGAAGCACACACCCAGCTGATCGGCAATGGGGGGAAGCACACACCCAGCTTATCGGCAGTGGGGGGAAGCACACTCCCAGCTGATCGGCAATGCGGGGGAAGCACACTCCCAGCTGATCGGCAATGGGGGGAAGCACACACCCAGCTGATCGGCAATGGGGGGAAGGACACACCCAGCTGATCGGCAATGCGGGGAAGCACACACCCAGCTGATCCGCAATGGGGGGAAGGACAGACCCAGCTGATCGGTAATGGGGGGAAAGACACACCCAGCTGATCGGCAATGCGGGGAAGCACACTACCAGCTGATCGGCAATGCGGGGAAGCACACTACCAGCTGATCTGCAATGCGGGGAAGGACACACCCAGCTGATCGACAATGGGGGGAAGGACACATCCAGCTGATCGGCAATGGGGGGAAGCACACACCCAGCTGATCGGCAATGCGGGGAAGCACACACCCAGCTGTTCGGCAATGTGGGGAGGCACTCTCCCAGCTGATCGGCAAAGGGGGGAAGCACACACCCAGCAGATCGGCAATGGGGGGAAGCACACACCCAGCTGATCGGCAACGCGGGGACGCACACACCCAGCTGATCGGCAATGGGGGGGAAGGACACACCCAGCTGATCAGCAATGGGGGGAAGGACAGACCCAGCTGATCGGCAATGCGGGGAAGCACACTCCCAGCTGATCGGCAATGTGGGGAAGCACACTCCCAGCTGATCGGCAATGTGGGGAAGCACACTCCCAGCTGATCGGCTGTGCGGGGAAGCACACACCCAGCTGATCATCAATGGGGGGAAGCACACACCCAGCTGATCAGCAATGCGGGGATGGACACTCCCAGCTGATCGGCAATGCGGGGAAGCACACACCCAGCTGATCGGCAATGCGTGGAAGGACACACCCAGCTGATCGGCAATGGGGGGGAAGGACACACCCAGCTGATCGGCAATGGGGGGAAGGACAGTCCCAGCTGATCGGCAATGCGGGGAAGCACACTCCCAGCTGATCGGCAATGTGGGGAAGCACACTCCCAGCTGATCGGCAATGTGGGGAAGCACATTCCCAGATGATCGGCAATGCGTGGAAGGACACACCCAGCTGATCGGCAATGGGGGGGAAGGACACACCCAGCTGATCGGCAATGGGGGGAAGGACAGTCCCAGCTGATCGGCAATGCGGGGAAGCACACTCCCAGCTGATCGGCAATGTGGGGAAGCACACTCCCAGCTGATCGGCAATGTGGGGAAGCACATTCCCAGATGATCGGCAATGTGGGGAAGCACACTCCCAGCTGATCGGCAATGTGGGGAAGCACACTCCCAGCTGATCGGCTGTGCGGGGAAGCACACACCCAGCTGATTGGCAATGCGGGGAAGCACACACCCAGCTGATCAGCAATGGGGGGAAGCACAGACCCAGCTGATCGGCAATGCGGGGAAGGACACTCCCAGCTGATCGGCAATGCGGGGAAGCACACACCCAGCTGATCGGCAATGGGGGGAAGGACACACCCAGCTGATCGGCAATGGGGGGAAGTACACACCCAGCTGATCGGCAAGGCGGGGAAGGACAGACCCAGCTGGACGGCAATGGGGGGAAGCACACACCCAGCTGATCGACAATGGGGGGAAGCACACTCCCAGCTGATCAGCAATGGGGGGAGGCACACACCCAGCTGATCGTCAATGGGGGGAAGCACAATCCCAGCTGATGGGCAATGGGGGGAGGCACACACCCAGCTGATCGGCAATGGGGGAAAGGGTAGACACAGCTGATCGGCAATGCGGGGATGCACACTCCCAGCTGATCGGCAATGCGGGGAAGCACACACCCAGCTGATCGGCCAAGGGGGGAAGGACACATGAGCTGATCGGCAATGCGGGGAAGGACACACCCAGCTGATCGGCAATGGGGGGGGGCACACACCCAGCTGATCGGCAATGGGTGGAAGCACACACCCAGCTGATCGGCAATGGTAGGTGTCACACACCCAGCTGATCGGCAATGGGGGGAAGGACACACCCAGCTGATCGGCAATGCGGGGAAGGACACACCCAGCTGATCGGCAATGGGGGGGAGGCACACACCCAGATGATCGGCAATGGGGGGAAGCACACACCCAGCTGATCGGCAATGGTGGGTGTCACACACCCAGCTGATCGGCAATGGGGGGGGCACACACCAAGCTGATCGGCAATCGGGGGAAGGACAGACCCAGCTGATCGGCAATGGGGGAAGGACAGACCCAGCTGATCGGCAATGGGGGGAAGGACAGACCCAGCTGATCGGCAATGGGGTGCAGCACACACTCAGCTGATTGGCAATGGGGGGACGCACACACCCAGCTGATTAGCAATGCGGGGAAGGACACTCCCAGCTGATCGGCAATGCGGGGAAGCACACATCCAGCTGATCGGCAATGGAGGGAAGCACACACCCAGCTGATCGGCAATGGGGGGAAGCACACACCCAGCTGATCGGCAATTGGGTGAAGGACACTCCCAGCTGATCGGCAATGGGGGGAAGCACACATCCAACTGATCGGCAATGGGGGGAGGCACACACCCAGCTGATCGGCAATGGGGTGAAGCACATACCCAGCTGATCGGCAATGGGGGGAAGCACACACCCATCTGATCAGCAATGCGGGGAAGGACACTCCCAGCTGATCGGCAATGCGTGGAAGCACACACCCAGCTGATCGGCAAAGGGGGGAAGCACACACCCAGCTGATCGGCAATGGGGGCAGCACACACCCAGCTGATCGGCAATGGGGGAAGGACAGACCCAGCTGATCGGCAATCGGGGGAAGGACAGACCCAGCTGATCGGCAATGGGGGAAGGACAGACCCAGCTGATCGGCAATGGGGGGAAGGACAGACCCAGCTGATCGGCAATGGGGTGCAGCACACACTCAGCTGATTGGCAATGGGGGGAAGCACACACCCAGCTGATTAGCAATGCGGGGAAGGACACTCCCAGCTGATCGGCAATGCGGGGAAGCACACATCCAGCTGATCGGCAATGGAGGGAAGCACACACCCAGCTGATCGGCAATGGGGGGAAGCACACACCCAGCTGATCGGCAATTGGGTGAAGGACACTCCCAGCTGATCGGCAATGGGGGGAAGCACACATCCAACTGATCGGCAATGGGGGGAGGCACACACCCAGCTGATCGGCAATGGGGTGAAGCACATACCCAGCTGATCGGCAATGGGGGGAAGCACACACCCATCTGATCAGCAATGCGGGGAAGGACACTCCCAGCTGATCGGCAATGCGTGGAAGCACACACCCAGCTGATCGGCAAAGGGGGGAAGCACACACCCAGCTGATCGGCAATGGGGGGCAGCACACACCCAGCTGATCGGCAGTGGGGGGAAGCACACTCCCAGCTGATCGGCAATGCGGGGGATGCACACACCCAGCTGATCGGCAATGGGGGGAAGCACACACCCAGCTGATCGGCAATGGGGGGAAGGACACACCCAGCTGATCGGCAATGCGGGGAAGCACACACCCAGCTGATCGGCAATGGGGGGAAGGACAGACCCAGCTGATCGGTAATGGGGGGAAAGACACACCCAGCTGATCGGCAATGCGGGGAAGCACACTACCAGCTGATCGGCAATGCGGGGAAGCACACTACCAGCTGATCTGCAATGCGGGGAAGGACACACCCAGCTGATCGACAATGGGGGGAAGGACACATCCAGCTGATCGGCAATGGGGGGAAGCACACACCCAGCTGATCGGCAATTCGGGGAAGCACACACCCAGCTGTTCGGCAATGGGGGGAGGCACACACCCAGCTGATCGGCAAAGGGGGGAAGCACACACCCAGCTGATCGGCAACGGGGGGGAAGGACACACCCAGCTGATCGGCAATTGGGGGAAGGACAGACCCAGCTGATCGGCAATGCGGGGAAGCACACTCCCAGCTGATCGGCAATGTGGGGAAGCACACTCCCAGCTGATCGGCAATGTGGGGAAGCACACTCCCAGCTGATCGGCTGTGCGGGGAAGCACACACCCAGCTGATCATCAATGGGGGGAAGCACACACCCAGCTGATCAGCAATGCGGGGATGGACATTCCCAGCTGATCGGCAATGCGGGGAAGCACACACCCAGCTGATCGGCAATGCGAGGAAGGACACACCCAGCTGATCGGCAATGGGGGGGAAGGATACACCCAGCTGATCGGCAATGGGGGGAAGGACAGACCCAGCTGATCGGCAATGCGGGGAAGCACACTCCCAGCTGATCGGCAATGTGGGGAAGCACACTCCCAGCTGATCGGCAATGTGGGGAAGCACACTCCCAGCTGATCAGCAATGTGGGGAAGCACACTCCCAGCTGATCGGCAATGTGGGGAAGCACACTCCCAGCTGATCGGCTGTTCGGGGAAGCACACACCCAGCTGATTGGCAATGCGGGGAAGCACACACCCAGCTGATCAGCAATGGGGGGAAGCACAGACCCAGCTGATCGGCAATGCGGGGAAGGACACTCCCAGCTGATCGGCAATGCGGGGAAGCACACTCCCAGCTGATCGGCAATGGGGGGAAGGACACACCCAGCTGATCGGCAATGGGGGGAAGGACACACCCAGCTGATCGGCAATGCGGGGAAGCACACTACCAGCTGATCGGCAATGCGGGGAAGCACACTACCTGCTGATCTGCAATGCGGGGAAGGACACACCCAGCTGATCGACAATGGGGGGAAGGACACATCCAGCTGATTGTCAATGGGGGGAAGCACACACCCAGCTGATCGGCAATGCGGGGAAGCACACACCCAGCTGTTCGGCAATGGGGGGAGGCACACACACAGCTGATCGGCAAAGGGGGGAAGCACACACCCAGCTGATCGGCAATGGGGGGGAAGGACACACCCAGCTGATCGGCAATGGGGGGAAGGACAGTCCCAGCTGATCGGCAATGCGGGGAAGCACACTCCCAGCTGATCGGCAATGTGGGGAAGCACACTCCCAGCTGATCGGCAATGTGGGGAAGCACACTCCCAGCTGATCGGCTGTGCGGGGAAGCACACACCCAGCTGATCATCAATGGGGGGAAGCACACACCCAGCTGATCAGCAATGCGGGGATGGACACTCCCAGCTGATCGGCAATGCGGGGAAGCACACACCCAGCTGATCGGCAATGCGAGGAAGGACACACCCAGCTGATCGGCAATGGGGGGGAAGGATACACCCAGCTGATCGGCAATGGGGGGAAGGACAGACCCAGCTGATCGGCAATGCGGGGAAGCACACTCCCAGCTGATCGGCAATGTGGGGAAGCACACTCCCAGCTGATCGGCAATGTGGGGAAGCACACTCCCAGCTGATCGGCAATGTGGGGAAGCACACTCCCAGCTGATCGGCAATGTGGGGAAGCACACACCCAGCTGATCGACAATGGGGGGAAGGACACATCCAGCTGATCGGCAATGGGGGGGAAGCACACACCCAGCTGATCGGCAATGCGAGGAAGCACACACCCAGCTGTTCGGCAATGGGGGGAGGCACACACCCAGCTGATCGGCAAAGGGGGGAAGCACACACCCAGCTGATCGGCAATGGGGGGGAAGGACACACCCAGCTGATCGGCAATGGGGGGAAGGACAGACCCAGCTGATCGGCAATGCGGGGAAGCACACTCCCAGCTGATCGGCAATGTGGGGAAGCAGACTCCCAGCTGATCGGCAATGTGGGGAAACACACTCCCAGCTGATCGGCTGTGCGGGGAAGCACACACCCAGCTGGTCATCAATGGGGGGAAGCACACACCCAGCTGATCAGCAATGCGGGGATGGACACTCCCAGCTGATCGGCAATGCGGGGAAGCACACACCCAGCTGATCGGCAATACGAGGAAGGACACACCCAGCTGATCGGCAATGCGGGGATGGACACTCCCAGCTGATCGGCAATGTGGGGAAGCACACTCCCAGCTGATCGGCAATGGGGGAAGGACATACCCAGCTGATCGGCGATGCGGGGAAGCACACACCCAGCTGATCAGCAATGGGGGGAAGCACACTTCCAGCTGATCGGCAATGTGGGGAAGGACACACCCAGCTGATCGGCAATGGGGGGAAGGACAGACCCAGCTGATCGGCAATGGGGGAAGGACAGACCAAGCTGATCGGCAATGGGGGGAAGGACAGACCCAGCTGATCGGCAATGGGGTGCAGCACACACTCAGCTGATTAGCAATGGGGGGAAGCACACACCCAGCTGATTAGCAATGCGGGGAAGGACACTCCCAGCTGATCGGCAATGCGGGGAAGCACACACCCAGCTGATCAGCAATGGAGGGAAGCACACACCCAGCTGATCGGCAATGGGGGGAAGCACACTCACAGCTGATCGGCAATTGGGTGAAGGACACTCCCAGTTGATCGGCAATGGGGAGAAGCACACACCCAACTGATCGGCAATGGGGGGAGGCACACACCCAGCTGATCGGCAATGGGGTGAAGCACATACCCAGCTGATCGGCAATGGGGGGAAGCACACAACCATCTGATCAGCAATGCGGGGAAGGACACTCCGAGCTGATCGGCAATGCGTGGAAGCACAAACCCAGCTGATCGGCAAAGGGGGGAAGCACACACCCAGCTGATCGGCAATGGGGGGAAGCACACACCCAGCTGATCGGCAGTGGGGGGAAGCACACTCCCAGCTGATCGGCAATGCGGGGGAAGCACACACCCAGCTGATCGGCAATGGGGGGAAGCACACACCCAGCTGATCGGCAATGGGGGGAAGGACACACCCAGCTGATCGGCAATGCGGGGAAGCACACACCCAGGTGATCGGCAATGGGGGGAAGGACAGACCCAGGTGATCGGTAATGGGGGGAAAGACACACCCAGCTGATCGGCAATGCGGGGAAGCACACTACCAGCTGATCGGCAATGCGGGGAAGCACACTACCAGCTGATCTGCAATGCGGGGAAGGACACACCCAGCTGATCGACAATGGGGGGAAGGACACATCCAGCTGATCGGCAATGGGGGGAAGCACACACCCAGCTGATCGGCAATGCTGGGAAGCACACACCCAGCTGTTCGGCAATGGGGGGAGGCACACACCCAGCTGATCGGCAAAGGGGGGAAGCACACACCCAGCAGATCGGCAATGGGGGGAAGCACACACCCAGCTGATCGGCAATGCGGGGACGCACACACCCAGCTGATCAGCAATGGGGGGGAAGGACACACCCAGCTGATCAGCAATGCGGGAATGGACACTCCCAGCTGATCGGCAATGTGGGGAAGCACACTCCCAGCTGATCGGCAATGTGGGGAAGCACACTCCCAGCTGATCGGCTGTGCGGGGAAGCACACACCCAGCTGATCATCAATGGGGGGAAGCACACACCCAGCTGATCAGCAATGCGGGGATGGACACTCCCAGCTGATCGGCAATGTGGGGAAGCACACACCCAGCTGATCGGCAATGCGGGGAAGGACACACCCAGCTGATCGGCAATGGGGGGGAAGGACACACCCAGCTGATCGGCAATGGGGGGAAGGGCAGACCCAGCTGATCGGCAATGCGGGGAAGCACACTCCCAGCTGATCGGCAATGTGGGGAAGCACACTCCCAGCTGATCAGCAATGTGGGGAAGCACACTCCCAGCTGATCGGCAATGTGGGGAAGCACACTCCCAGCTGATCGGCTGTGCGGGGAAGCACACACCCAGCTGATTGGCAATGCGGGGAAGCACACACCCAGCTGATCAGCAATGGGGGGAACCACAGACCCAGCTGATCGGCAATGCGGGGAAGGACACTCCCAGCTGATCGGCAATGCGGGGAAGCACACACCCAGCTGATCGGCAATGGGGGGAAGGACACACCCAGCTGATCGGCAATGGGGGGAAGGACACACCCAGCTGATCGGCAATGCGGGAAAGGACACACCCAGCTGATCGGCAATGGGGGGAAGGACAGACCCAGCTGATCGGCAATGCGGGAAAGGACAGACCCAGCTGATCGGCAATGCGGGGAAGCACACTCCCAGCTGATCGGCAATGTGGGGAAGCACACTCCCAGCTGATCGGCAATGTGGGGAAGCACACACCCAGCTGGTCGGCAATGGGGGGAAGGACACACCCAGCTGATCGGCAATGCGGGGAAGCACACTCCCAGCTGATCGGCAATGTGGGGAAGCACACTCCCAGCTGATCGGCAATGGGGGGAAGGACATACCCAGCTGATCGGCGATGCGGGGAAGCACACACCCAGCTGATCAGCAATGGGGGGAAGCACACTTCCAGCTGATCGGCAATGTGGGGAAGGACACACCCAGCTGATCGGCAATGGGGGGAAGGACAGACCCAGCTGATCGGCAATGGGGGAAGGACAGACCCAGCTGATCGGCAATGGGGGGAAGGACAGACCCAGCTGTTCGGCAATGGGGTGCAGCACACACTCAGCTGATTGGCAATGGTGGGAAGCACACACCCAGCTGATTAGCAATGCGGGGAAGGACACTCCCAGCTGATCGGCAATGCGGGGAAGCACACACCCAGCTGATCAGCAATGGAGGGAAGCACACACCCAGCTGATCGGCAATGGGGGGAAGCACACACACAGCTGATCGGCAATTAGGTGAAGGACACTCCCAGCTGATCGGCAATGGGGGGAAGCACACACCCAACTGATCGGCAATGGGGGGAGGCACACACCCAGCTGATCGGCAATGGGGTGAAGCACATACCCAGCTGATCGGCAATGGGGGGAAGCACACAACCATCTGATCAGCAATGCGGGGAAGGACACTCCCAGCTGATCGGCAATGCGTGGAAGCACACACCCAGCTGATCAGCAAAGGGGGGAAGCACACACCCAGCTGATCGGCAATGGGGGGAAGCACACACCCAGCTGATCGGCAGTGGGGGGAAGCACACTCCCAGCTGATCGGCAATGCGGGGGAAGCACACACCCAGCTGATCGTCAATGGGGGGAAGCACACACCCAGCTGATCGGCAATGGGGGGAAGGACACACCCAGCTGATCGGCAATGCGGGGAAGCACACACCCAGCTGATCGGCAATGGGGGGAAGGACAGACCCAGCTGATCGGTAATGGGGGGAAAGACACACCCAGCTGATCGGCAATGCGGGGAAGCACACTACCAGCTGATCGGCAATGCGGGGAAGCACACTACCAGCTGATCTGCAATGCGGGGAAGGACACACCCAGCTGATCGACAATGGGGGGAAGGACACATCCAGCTGATCGGCAATGGGGGGAAGCACACACCCAGCTGATCGGCAATGCTGGGAAGCACACACCCAGCTGTTCGGCAATGGGGGGAGGCACACACCCAGCTGATCGGCAAAGGGGGGAAGCACACACCCAGCAGATCGGCAATGGGGGGAAGCACACACCCAGCTGATCGGCAATGCGGGGACGCACACACCCAGCTGATCGGCAATGGGGGGGAAGGACACACCCAGCTGATCGGCAATGGGGGGAAGGACAGACCCAGCTGATCGGCAATGCGCGGAAGAACACTCCCAGCAGATTGGCAATGTGGGGAAGCACACTCCCAGCTGATCGGCAATGTGGGGAAGCACACTCCCAGCTGATCGGCTGTGCGGGGAAGCACACACCCAGCTGATCATCAATGGGGGGAAGCACACACCCAGCTGATCAGCAATGCGGGGATGGACACTCCCAGCTGATCGGCAATGCGGGGAAGCACACACCCAGCTGATCGGCAATGCGGGGAAGGACACAACCAGCTGATCGGCAATGGGGGGAAGGACACACCCAGCTGATCGGCAATGGGGGGAAGGACAGACCCAGCTGATCGGCAATGCGGGAAGCACACTCCCAGCTGATCGGCAATGTGGGGAAGCACACTCCCAGCTGATCGGCAATGTGGGGAAGCACACTCCCAGCTGATCGGCAATGTGGGGAAGCACACACCCAGCTGATCGTCAATGGGGGGAAGCACACACCCAGCTGATCGGCAATGGGGGGAAGGACACACCCAGCTGATCGGCAATGCGGGGAAGCACACACCCAGCTGATCGGCAATGGGGGGAAGGACAGACCCAGCTGATCGGTAATGGGGGGAAAGACACACCCAGCTGATCGGCAATGCGGGGAAGCACACTACCAGCTGATCGGCAATGCGGGGAAGCACACTACCAGCTGATCTGCAATGCGGGGAAGGACACACCCAGCTGATCGACAATGGGGGGAAGGACACATCCAGCTGATCGGCAATGGGGGGAAGCACACACCCAGCTGATCGGCAATGCTGGGAAACACACACCCAGCTGTTCGGCAATGGGGGGAGGCACACACCCAGCTGATCGGCAAAGGGGGGAAGCACACACCCAGCAGATCGGCAATGGGGGGAAGCACACACCCAGCTGATCGGCAATGCGGGGACGCACACACCCAGCTGATCGGCAATGGGGGGGAAGGACACACCCAGCTGATCGGCAATGGGGGGAAGGACAGACCCAGCTGATCGGCAATGCGCGGAAGAACACTCCCAGCAGATTGGCAATGTGGGGAAGCACACTCCCAGCTGATCGGCAATGTGGGGAAGCACACTCCCAGCTGATCGGCTGTGCGGGGAAGCACACACCCAGCTGATCATCAATGGGGGGAAGCACACACCCAGCTGATCAGCAATGCGGGGATGGACACTCCCAGCTGATCGGCAATGCGGGGAAGCACACACCCAGCTGATCGGCAATGCGGGGAAGGACACACCCAGCTGATCGGCAATGGGGGGAAGGACACACCCAGCTGATCGGCAATGGGGGGAAGGACAGACCCAGCTGATCGGCAATGCGGGAAGCACACTCCCAGCTGATCGGCAATGTGGGGAAGCACACTCCCAGCTGATCGGCAATGTGGGGAAGCACACTCCCAGCTGATCGGCAATGTGGGGAAGCACACTCCCAGCTGATCGGCTGTGCAGGGAAGCACACACCCAGCTGATTGGCAATGCGGGGAAGCACACACCCAGCTGATCAGCAATGGGGGGAAGCACAGACCCAGCTGAACGGCAATGCGGGGAAGGACACTCCCAGCTGATCGGCAATGCGGGGAAGCACACACCCAGCTGATCGGCAATGGGGGGAAGGACACACCCAGCTGATCGGCAATGGGGGGAAGGACACACCCAGCTGATCGGCAATGCGGGAAAGGACACACCCAGCTGATCGGCAATGGGGGGAAGGACAGACCCAGCTGATCGGCAATGCGGGAAAGGACACACCCAGCTGATTGGCAATGGGGGGAAGGACACACCCAGCTGATCGGCAATGGGGGAAGCACACACCCAGCTGATCGGCAATGCGGGGAAGCACACACCCAGCTGATCGGCAATGGGGGGAAGCACACACCCAGCTGATCGGCAATGCGGGGGAAGGACAGACCCAGCTGATCGGCAATGCGGGGCAGCACACACCCAGCTGATCGGCAATGCGGGGAAGGACAGACCCAGCTGATCGGCAATGCGGGGAAGCACACTCCCAGCTGATCGGCAATGTGGGGAAGCACACACCCAGTTGATCGGCAATGTGGGGAAGCACACACCCAGCTGATCGGCAATGGGGGGAAGGACACACCCAGCTGATCGGCAATGCACGGAAGCACACTCCCAGCTGATCGGCAATGTGGGGAAGCACACTCCCAGCTGATCGGCAATGGGGGAAGGACATACCCAACTGATCGGCAATGCGGGGAAGCACACACCCAGCTAATCAGCAATGGGGGAAGCACACTTCCAGCTGATCGGCAATGTGGGGAAGGACACACCCAGCTGATCGGCAATGGGGGGAAGGACAGACCCAGCTGATCGGCAATGCGGGGAAGCACACACCCAGTTGATCGGCAATGGGGGGAAGCACACACCCAGCTGATCGGCAATGCGGGGAAGGACACTCCCAGCTGATCGGCAATGGCGGGGAAGCACACATCCAGCTGATCGGCAATGGGGGGAAGCACACTCCCAGCTGATCGGCAATGGGGGGAAGCACACTCCCAGCTGATCGGCAATGTGGGGAATGTCAGACCCAGCTGATCGGCAATGCGGGGAAGCACACACTCAGCTGATGGGCAATGGGGGGAAGGACACTCCCAGCTGATCGGCAATGCGGGGAAGCACACTCCCAGCTAATCGGCAATGTGGGGAAGCACACTCCCAGCTAATCGGCAATGGAGGGGAAGGACAAACCCAGCTGATCGGCAATGGGGGGAAGCACACACCCAGCTGATCGGCAATGGGGGGAAGGACACACCCAGCTGATCGGCAATGCGGGGAAGCACACTCCCAGCTGATTGGCAATGTGGGGAAGCACACTCCCAGCTGATCGGCAATGGGGGGAAGGACACACACAGCTGATCGGCAATGCGGGGAAGCACACACCCAGCTGATCAGCAATGGGGGGAAGCACACTTCCAGCAGATCGGCAATGTGGGGAAGGACACACCCAGCTGATCGGCAATGGGGGGAAGGACACACCAAGCTGATCGGCAATGGGGGGGAAGGACAGACCCAGCTGATCGGCAATGCGGGGAAGCACACACCCAGCTGATCGGCAATGCGGGGAAGGACACTCCCCACTGATCGGCAATGGGGGGAAGCACACACCCAGCTGATTGGCAATGCGAGGAAGGACACTCCCAGCTGATCGGCAATGGCGGGGAAGCACTCTCCCAGCAGATCGGCAATGTGGGGAAGCACACACACAGCTGATCGGCAATGGGGGGAAGCACACTCCCAGCTGATCGGCAATGCGGGGAAGGACAGACCCAGCTGATCGGCAATGCGGGGAAGGACAGACCCAGCTGATCGGCAATGGGGGGGAAGCACACACCCAGCTGATCGGCAAGCGGGGGAAGCACACACCCAGCTGATCGGCAATGGGGGGAAGCACACTCCCCGCTGATCGGCAATGCGGGGAAGCCCACACCCAGCTGATCGGCAATGCGGGGAAGCACACTCCCAGCTGATCGGCAATGCGGGGAAGCACACACCCAGCTGATCGGCAATGGAGGGAAACACACTCCCAGCTGCTCGGCAATGTGGGGAAGCACACACCAAGCTGATCGGCAATGGGGGGAAGCACACACCCAGCTGATCGGCAATGGGGGGAAGGACACACCCAGCTGATCGGCAATGCGGGGAAGCACACACCCAGCTAATCGGCAATGGAGGGAAACACACACCCAGCTGATCGGCAATGGGGGTGGCACACACCCAGCATATCGGCAATGGGGGGAAGCACACACACAGCTGATCGGCAATGGGGGGAAGCACACTCCCAGCTGATCGGCAATGCGGGGAAGGACAGACCCAGCTGATCGGCAATGCGGGGAAGGACAGACCCAGCTGATCGGCAATGGGGGGGAAGCACACACCCAGCTGATCGGCAAGCGGGGGAAGCACACACCCAGCTGATCGGCAATGGGGGGAACACACTCCCCGCTGATCGGCAATGCGGGGAAGCCCACACCCAGCTGATCGGCAATGCGGGGAAGCACACTCCCAGCTGATCGGCAATGCGGGGAAGCACACACCCAGCTGATTGGCAATGGAGGGAAACACACTCCCAGCTGCTCGGCAATGTGGGGAAGCACACACCAAGCTGATCGGCAATGGGGGGAAGCACACACCCAGCTGATCGGCAATGGGGGGAAGGACACACCCAGCTGATCGGCAATGCGGGGAATCACACACCCAGCTAATCGGCAATGGAGGGAAACACACTCCCAGCTGATCGGCAATGCGGGGAAGCACACACCCAGCTGATCGGCAATGCGGGGAAGCACACTCCCAGCTGATCGGCAATGCGGGGAAGGACACACCCAGCTGATCGGCAATGGGGGGAGGCACACACCCAGCTGATCGGCAATGTGGGGATACACACACCCAGCTGATCGGCAATGAGGGGATGCACACTCCAAGCTGACCGGCAATGGGGGGAAGGACAGACCCAGCTGATCGGCAATGGGGGGAAGCACACACCCAGCGGATCGGCAAGGCGGGGAAGGACAGACCCAGCTGATCGGCCATGGGGGGGGGAAGGACACACGAGCTGATCGGCAATGCGGGGAAGCACACTCCCAGCTGATCGGCCATGGGGGGGGGGGGAAGGACACACGAGCTGATCGGCAATGCGGGGAAGCACACACCCAGCTGATCGGCAATCGGGGGTGGCACACACCCAGCATATCGGCCATGGGGGGAAGCACACACCCAGCATATCGGCAATGGGGGGAAGCACACACCCAGCTGATCGGCAATGGGGGTGGCACACACCCAGCATATCGGCAATGGGGGGAAGCACACACCCAGCTGATCGGCAATGGGGGGTGGCACACACCCAGCTGATCGGCAATGGGGGGAAGCACACACCCAGCTGATCGGCAATGGGGGGGAGAACAGTCTCAGCTGATCGGCAATGCGGGGAAGCACACACTCCGCTGATCGGCAATGGGGGGAATCTCACTCCCCGCTGATCGGCTATGGGGGGGGGGGGTGAAGTACATATCCAGTTGATTGGCCATGGGGGGAGTCACACCTACCTCTAGGAGTACAGGTCCACATGTCATTGAAAGGGGCAACACAGGTGGAGAAGGTAGTCAAGAAGGCATACGGCATGCTTGCCTTCATTGGCCGGGGCATTGAGTATAAGAATTGGCAAGTCATGTTGCAGCTGTATAGAACCTTAGTTAGGCCACACTTGGAGTCTTGTGTTCAATTCTGGTCGCCACACTACCAGAAGGATGTGGAGGCTTTAGAGAGGGTGCAGAAGAGATTTACCAGAATGTTGCCTGGTATGGAGGGCATAAGCTATGAGGAGCGATTGAATAAACTCGGTTTGTTCTCACTGGAACGAAGGAGGTTGAGGGGCGACCTGATAGAGGTATACAAAATTATGAGGGGCATAGACAGAGTGGATAGTCAGAGGCTTTTCCCCAGGGTAGAGGGGTCAATTACTAGGGGGCATAGGTTTAAGGTGAGAGGGGCAAGGTTTAGAATAGATGTACGAGGCAAGTTTTTTACGCAGAGGGTAGTGGGTGCCTGGAACTCGCTACCGGAGGAGGTGGTGGAAGCAGGGACGATAGGGACATTTAAGGGGCATCTTGAGAAATACATGAATAGGATGGGAATAGAAGGATATGGACCCAGGAAGTGTAGAAGATTGTAGTTTAGTCGGGCAGCTTGGTCGGCACGGGCTTGGAGGGCCGAAGGGCCTGTTCCTGTGCTGTACATTTCTTTGTTCTTTGTTCTTTGTACCCACCGATAGTCCTGGTAATACAGAATGGTAAATCAGGGTGAGTCTGGCTGGGGCTGGTCAGTTTTACCGGCAGTGCGAGGAGAGAGATGCCCTGTGGCTGGGTTTTCCTCTCAGGATTTAATGAATTGAATAATTGAACTAAAGGGAACTTTCAGCACATTTTTCAACTGCTGCCTGAACTGAGTCTGTGTCACGGCGTAAATCGCAGTGTTTGTGCAGCAACTCAGGAGCTGCAGCATGAAGCCCAATTCCATAACATAATTATCTAACGATACAGACCCATACCCCAGAAACGACATCCGGTTCCATATAGAAAAAAACATTAACGTTGACCATAACAGGATGAAGTTGGCGGAGATAATGAAGAGTAACATGATGGATTTCCTACGACTCTCCATCTCTGGGTCTCTGGCACTGTGCCCACTGCTGTGAGCCCGGAGTCTCCTGCGGGCCCTGCTGCTCAGGACAATGTGTCTGACGGTGAGAACATTGAGCAGCAGAATCAGGGCGAATGGAACACACGGGGTTAGAATGTGGTGGAGGAACTCGATTGGTCCCCAGACCGGAGAGAACATAACATCCATTGTGACATCACAAAACCAGGGGGCGTTCCACAGCCAATACCCACCGGACAGCATCACCCCCCAGGAAATGTCCTTCAGACAGCTCAGCACAGCCACTGTTCCCAGAACCACAGCCGCCGCTTTCTCGCTGCAATATTTACTTTTCAGCCTCGGGCAACAAATGGCCACAAATCGATCAAAGGTGAAAGTGACGGTGAACCAGACAGAACAGTCAGTGGCTGCATAAAGCAGGGCGGCGTGGATATTACACACGGGGATGGACCGCAGGAAATAAAACTGTTCATCAAAAACAATGGGAATGTGTCTGAATATCAGGTCGAGAATCACGACCAGGAGATCCCCCACTGCCATGGCCAACAGGTAACAAGTCACACATTTGGACAGCCCACAGTTTCTTCTCTTCAGGATCACAATTGTGATGAGGTTCACTGTGAGGAAGGGAAATACACAATGAAATTATACATCAGCCTGGGAAAGACATCACAAGTATGGTCGGCGTGGTGTTGAGGGAGTGAAATAAATATATACTAATACACAAACACACACACTCACTCACACACTCACACACAGCCAGTAATACATTCACACACACACACTCACACTCACACACAGACACTAACACACTCACACAAACACAGGCATTAACACACAAACTAATACACTCACACACAGACAGTAATACACTCACACACACACTCACACACAGACACTAACACACACAAACACAGGCACTCGCACACACACACTAACACACTCACACACAGACAGTAATACACACACACACAGACACTAACGCACACAATAACACACACACACACTCACACACAGACAGTAATACACTCACTCACACACAGACACTAACACACTCACAAACACAGACACTAACACACACACAGACACTAACACACTCACTAACACACTCACTAACACACTCACAGACAGTAATACACTCACACAGACACTAACACACTCACACGCACATACAGAGAAAGTAATACACTCACACTTACACAGACACTAACACACACTGACACACACATACAGAGACAGTAATACCCTCACACTCACACAGACAGTAACAGACACACCGACACACATACAGTAATACACTCACACACACACACGGACAGACAGTTATGCATTCACACTCACACAGACACTGAACCACACACATGCATACAGTAACACACTCACATACACACACAGACAGAGACAGTAATACACTCACACTCACAGACACTGACACACACTCACACACACATCCAGAGGCAGTAATACACTCACACACACAGACACTAACACACACATACACACATACAGAAACAGTAATACACTCACACACACACAGACACTAACACACACATACACACATACAGAGATAGTAATACACTCACACACACATACAGAGACAGTAATACACTCACACTCACACATACAGAGACAGTAATACACTCACACTCACACATACAGAGACAGTAAAACACTCACACACAGACTAACACACTCACACTCACACATACAGAGACAGTAAAACACTCACACAGACACTAACACACTCACACACACATACAGTAATACACTCACACACACACAAGCAGATACAGTAATACACTCACACAGATACTAACACACACACACACACAGTAATGCACACACACGCACAGACAGAGACTGTAATGCACTCACACAGAGACTAACACACTCACACACACATATACAGAGACAGTAATACACTCACACACACACATACACTACACACTCACACACTCATACAGAGACAGTAATACACTCACACACTCACACATGCAGAGACATTAATACACACACACTCACACACAGACACTAATACACGCACACACTCACACACACAAAGACACCAATGGGCACAATCTCACACACAGATGCACTAATATACATCCACTCACAGACCTAAACAGAGACTCTAATACACACACACACTCACACACAGACACTAATACACACACACAGATACACTAATGCACACACTCACAGACAAACACACAGACAGCAATATGCACACTCACACACAGAAACACTAATACACACACTCACACAAAACAGACACACACAGTGACGCTAATTCACACTCACAGACACAGAGACACAAATACACACACACTCACACAGAGAAAATAATACACACACTCACAGACACAAGCACAGACATTAATACACACACTCACACACATAGACACTAATACAGACCCACAAAGACACAGACAGAGGCACGAATACACAAACTCACAAACACACACAGCCACACACAGATACACTAATGCACACACACAGACATACACAGACAGTAATACACACACTCTCAAACAAAAGCACTAAAGCACACACTCACAGGCACACATAGACACTAATCCACACGCACACACAGACACTAATACACACACTCACTGACACATAGAGACAGTAATATACACACTCAGAGACACAGACACAATAATACACATACTCACCCACAGGCACTAATACACACTCAAAGATACACTAATACACACACTCACAGACACACACAGACACGAGTACACACACACACACAGGCGCACTAATACATACACTCACAGTCACACACAGACACTAATACACACACTCACAGACACCAGAGACACTAATTCACACATTCACTGACACACATAGACACTAATGTACACACTTACAGACCCAGAGACACAAAACTCACACACACAGACATACACAGATACATTGATAGATAAATTGAAACACACAGGGACACTAATACACACAATCACACACACAAACTAATGCACACGCTCACAGACATACAGAGACACTAATACACTATCTGACTGACACATAGAGACACGAATATACACACTTACATAAACAGAGACACTAAAACAGACACACAGACACACACAGATACAATTATACACACATAGGGACAGTAATAAACACAATCACAGACTCACACAGACACTAGCACACACACACACACACACACACAGAAACACTAATATACTCACAGACACACACAGAGACACTAATATATACACTCACAGACTCACACAGACAGTAGCACACACACTCACAGACAAACAGAGGCACCAATACACACACTCACAGACACACTAATACATACACTCACAGACTCACACAGACAGTAGCACACAAACTCACAAACACACAGAGGCACTAATACACACACTCACAGACACACAAATACACACACTTACATACACTTACATACACACAGAGACACGAACACACTCTCAGACACAGAGACACTAATACACACACTCACAGACACACATAGAGACACTAATACACACACACACTTATTCACATTCTCACAGACACACAGAGACACTAATGCACACACTCGCAGACACACAGAGACACAAATACACACACTCACAGACACACAGAGACACTAATACACACACTCACAGACACACAGAGACACTAATACACACACTCACAGACACACAGAGACACTAATACACACATTCACAGACACAAAGAGACACTAATACACACACTCGCAGACACACTAATACACACACTCACAGACACACAGAGACACTAATACACACACTCACAGACACACAGAGACACTAATACACACACACGCAGACACACACAGACAGTAGCACACACACTCACAGACAAACAGAGGCACCAATACACACACTCACAGACACACTAATACATACACTCACAGACTCACAGACAGTAGCACACGCACTCACAGACACACAGAAAAACTAATACACACACTCACAAACACACAGAGGCACTAATACACACACTCACAGACACACAAATACACACACTTACATACACACAGAGACACTAACACACTCTCAGACACAGAGACACTAATACACACACTCACAGACACACATAGAGACACTAATACACACACACACTTATTCACATTCTCACAGACACACAGAGACACTAATGCACACACTCGCAGACACACAGAGACACTAATACACACACTCACAGACACACAGATACACTAATACACACACTCACAGACACACAGAGACACTAATACACACACTCACAGACACACAGAGACACTAATACACACATTCACAGACACAAAGAGACACTAATACACACACTCGCAGACAGACAGAGACACTAATACACACACTCACAGACACACAGAGACACTAATACACACACTCGCAGACACAAAAATACACACACTTACATAAACACAGAGACACTAACACACACATTCACAGACACACAGAGACACTAATACACACACTCACAGACACAAAGAGACACTAATACACACACTCGCAGACGCACAGAGACACTAATACACACAATCACAGACACACAGATACACTAATACACACACTCACAGACACACAGAGACACTCATACACACACTCGCAGACACACAAATACACACACATACACACAGAGACACTAATACACACACTCACAGACACACAGAGACACTAATACACACACACGCAGACACACAGAGACACTAATACACACAGAGACACTAATACACACACTCGCAGACACACAGAGACACTAATACACACACTCACAGACACACAGAGACACTAATACACACACTCACAGACACACAGAGACACTAATACACACACTGGCAGACACACAGAGACACTAATACACACTCTCACAGATACACCGAGATACTAATACACACACTCACAGACACTCAGAGACACTAATACACACACTCACAGACACACAGAGACACTAATACACACACTCACAGACACACAGAGACACTAACACACACTCACAGACACACAGAGACACTAATACACACACTCGCAGACACACAGAGACACTAATACACACACTCACAGACACACAGAGACACTAATACACACATTCACAGACACACGAATACACACACTCACAGACACACAGAGACATTAATACACACACTCACAGACACACAGAGACACTAACACACACACTCACAGACACACAGAGACACTAATACACACACTCGCAGACACACAGAGACACTAATACACACACACACAGACACACAGAGACACTAATACACACACTCACAGACACACAGAGACACGAATACACACACTCACAGACACAAAGAGACACTAATACACACACTCGCAGACACACAGAGACACTAATACACACACTCACAGATACACAGAGACACTAACACACACACTCTCAGACACAGAGACACTAATACACACACTCGCAGACACACAAATACACACACTCACATACACACAGACACTAACACACTCTCAGACACAGAGACACGAATACACACACTCACAGACACACATAGAGACACTAATACACACACACACACTTATTCACATTCTCACAGACACACAGAGACATACATCCACACACCCACAGGCACATGGAGACTCTAATGCACACACTCTCACACACACACACAGACACTGTCATGTGCGACTACCTGTAAGAAATGGGTGTTTATAAATGGGTGTGTATATAAATATCTATAGTGAAGTACCTTACAGAAATGGGTGTTTATTACTGCAGTGATGTCAGAGAGTGTGTGGAGATGGGCTGTCTGTCCGCTTTTTACTTTCATTTTGGCTGTTTGCTCCAGGGTGTGTTTTAGATTTGTTATCAGTGTTGGAGATGAAGCCAGACAGAGCAGGTGTACTGTTGATCTCTCTGCCATGAGAAACTATCTCTTGATCATTTGGTGAATTCAGAATTATAAATGTTCTCAGTAGTGAATGTAAACCTAACGTCCCTCTGGTAAAATGTGTCTGAAGTCTTCTGGGTGTCAAAAGGACAGCTTTCGGATTACTTAGTGTTGTATTCTATGGGGGTTGAATTTGAATTAATGGTTCCTAAGTTGTTCACTGTATGTTTTAAAAAGGTTAACTTGAGTTTATAGAATAAACATTGTTTTGCTTCGAAAAATACGTTTCCATTTCTGCTGTACCACACTGTAGAGTGGGCCGTGGGCTCCCCATAACACAATCTATTAAAATTTGTGGGTCAGGGGAACTCCAAGATACACTTTGGGGTTCTCTAAACCCTGGCCCATAACACAAATACACACACTCACAGACACATAGAGACACTAATACACACACTCACAGACACACAGAGACACTAATACACACACTCACAGACACATAGAGACACTAATACACACACTCACAGACACACAGAGACACTAATACACACACTCGCAGATACACCGAGACACTAATACACACACTCACAGACACACAGAGACACTATACACACACTCACATGCACACAGAGACACTAATACACACTCACAGACACACAGAGACACTAATACACACACTCACAGACACACAGAGACACTAATACACACACTCACAGATACACAGAGACACTAATACACACACTCACAGACACACAGAGACACTATACACACACTCACAGACACACAGAGACACTATACACACACTCACAGACACACAGAGACACTAATACGCACTCACAGACACACAGAAACACTAATACACACACTCACAGATACACCGAGACACTAATACACACACTCGCAGACACACAGAGACACTATACACACACTCACAGACACACAGAGATACTAATACACACACTCACATACACACAGAGACACTAATACACACACTCACAGATACACCGACACACTAATACACACTCACAGACACACAGAGACACTAATACACACACTCACAGATACACACAGAGACACTAATACACACACTCACAGACACACAGAGACACTAATACACACACTCACAAACACACAGAGACACTAATACATACACTCACAGACACACAGAGACACTATACACACACTCACAGGCACACAGAGACACTAATACACACACTCACAGACACACAGAGACACTAATACACACACTCGCAGACACACAATTACACACACTCACATACACACAAAGACACACACTCAGTCACACAGAGACACTAATACACACACGCAAACACACAGAGACGCTGACACACACACTCACAGTCACGCAGAGACACAAATATTCACACACTCTCCCAGACACTAAGACAGACACTCACTGACACACAGAGACACTAATATACCCAGTTTCAGATACACAGAGACACTAATCAACTCACTCACACAACTCAGACACTAATGCACACACTCACATACATTAATACATACACACAGACACACATGCACTAATGCACAAACTCAAAGATACACACAGAGACACTAATACACACACACAGAGAAACTAATACAACCACTCACACACAGACACTAATACACACACACACTGACATGCAGCTAAACTAATACACACACTCACACAAGCACAGACACTAATACATACACACAGACACACACAGACACACACATATACTAATGCACAAACTCAAATACACACACAGAACACTAATACACACACACAGACACACAGAGTCACGCATACACCACTCACACACAGACACTAATACACTCACTCACTGGCACGCAGATGCACTAAAACACACACTCGCACAACACACAGAGACACTAATACACACGCACACACACGCACATATAGTAATACACACACTCAAAGACACAGACAGACACTAACACATAAACTTACAAACACACACAGCCACACACATACACTAATGCACAAACCCAAAGACACACACAGAGACACAGATACACACACACACAGACACTAAAACACACACACACAGACACACTAATACACTCACTCACCGACACATAGATACACTAATACACACTTACAGACACACATACAGTCACTAATACACACACTCACACACATAGACACTAATACACAGATTGGAAATTAGCAAACGTGACACCACTGTTTAAAAAAGGAGGTAGGCAGAAAGCGGGTAATTATAGGCCAGTGAGCTTAACTTCGGTAGGAGGGAAGATGCTGGAATCTATCATCAAGGAAGAAATAGCGAGGCATCTGGATGGAAATTGTCCCATTGGGCAGATGCAGCATGGGTTCATAATGGGCAGGTCGTGCCTAACTAATTTAGTGGAATTTTTGAGGACATGACCAGTGCGGTAGATAACGGGGAGCCAATGGATGTGGTATATCTGGATTTCCAGAATACCATTGACAAGGTGCCACAAAAAAGGTTACTGCATAAGATAAAGATGCATGGCATTAAGGGGAAAGTAGTAGCATGGATAGAGGATTGGTTACTTGATGGAAAGCAAAGAGTGGGGATTAATGGGTGTTTCTCTGGTTGGCAATCAGTAGCTAGTGGTGTCCCTCAGGGATCAGTGTTGGGCCCACAATTGTTCACAATTTACATAGATGATTTGGAGTTGGGGACAAAGGGCAATGTGTCCAAGTTTGCAGACGACACTAAGATGAGTGGTAAAGCAAAAAGTGCAGAGGATACTGGAAGTCTGCAGAGGGATTTGGATAGGCTAAGTGAATGGGCTAGGGTCTGGCAGATGGAATACAATGTTGACAAATGTGAGATTATCCATTTTGATAGGAATAACAGCAAAAGGGATTATTATTTAAATGATAAAATATTAAAACATGCTGCTGTGCAGAGAGACCTGGGTGTGCTAGTGCATGAGTTGCAAATAGTTTGTTTACAGGTGCAACAGGTGATTAAGAAGGCAAATGGAATTTTGTCCTTCATTGCTAGAGGAATGGAGTTTAAGACTAGGGAGGTTATGCTGCAATTGTATAAGGTGTTAGTGAGGCCACACCTGGAGTATTGTGTTCAGTTTTGGTCTCCTTACTTGAGAAAGGACGTACTGGCACTGGAGGGTGTGCAGAGGAGATTTACTAGGTTCATCCCAGAGCTGAAGGGGTTGGATTACGAGGAGAGGTTGAGGAGACTGGGACTGTACTTGTTGGAATTTAGAAGGATGAGGGTTGATCTTATAGAAACATATAAAATTATGAAGGGAATAGATAGGATAGATGCGGGCAGGTTGTTTCCACTGGCGGGTGAAAGCAGAACTAGGGGGCACAGCCTTAAAATAAGGGGAAGTTGATTTAGACTGAGTTTAGGAGGAACGTCTTCACCCAAAGGGTTGTGAATCTATGGAATTTCTTGCCCAGTGAAGCAGTAGAGGCTCCTTCATTAAATGTTTTTAAGATAAAGATAGATAGCCTTTTGAAGAATAAAGGGATTAAGGGTTATGGTGTTCGGGCCGGAAAGTGGAGCTGAGTCCACAAAAGATCAGCCATGATCTCATTGAATGGTGGAGCAGGCTCGAGGGACCAGATGGCCTACTCCTGCTCCTAGTTCTTATGTTCTCACAGACACACGCTGGCACTAATACACACTCACAGGCTCAAAGAAACACTAATACACACTCGCAGACACACAGCGACACTAATACACACTCACAGAAACACATACAGACACTAATACACACACACAGACACTAATACACCCACTCACAGACACAAACTGGCACTAATACACACAGACATTAACACACACACACCAGATACTAATACACACTCTAACGATGCACAGAGACAGTAATATACACACTCACAGACACAGGTAGACTCGAATGCATACACTCACACACAGCGACACTAATACACACAGTCACACACACATGCACTAATACACGCACTAACACACACACACACACATAAACTAATACACACACTCACTGATACACAGAGACAACAATATACACACTCACAGACACAGGGAGATTGTAATGCACACAAACAGACACACAGAGACACTAATACACACACTCACAGACACAAGCAGACACTAATACACACACCACACAGACACTAATACACAGACACTAATACACAGACTCACAGACACACGCAGACACTAATACACACACTAACACACAGAGACACTAATACACATTCACAGACACACAGATACACGAATACACCAACTCACACACAGAGAGACACTAGTACACAGCTCACAGACTGACAGAGACACTAATACACAAACACACACACATTAATAGAGACACTAACACACATAGCCACTAATGCACTCACACAAACAGACACTAAGGCACACATTCTCACACACACTCAGACACACACAGACACTAATACACACTCACACACACAGAGACACTAAGACACACACTCACTGACACATAGATGCATTAATACACACTCACAGGCACACATACAGACACTAATACACACACTCACAGACAACAATACACGCACTCACAGACAGACAGACACTGGCACCAATACACACATACACACTCACACACACAGACACTAATACACACACTCACAAACTCACACTGGCACTAATACACACACACACATACACTAACGCACAGACACAGATAGTAATACACACACAGTGATACACAGAGACAATAATATACACACTCACAGACACAGGGAGACTCTAATGCATACACTCACACACACACACAGCGACACTAATACACACACTCACACACAGAGACACTAAGACACATTCACAGACACACAGATACACTAATACAGACACTCACACACAGAGAGACACTAGTACACAGTTCACGGACCGACAGAGACATTAATACGCAAACACACACACACTAATAGAGACACTCACACACATAGACACTAATACACTCTCACACACAGTCTAATGCACACATTCTCACACACACACCGACACTCACAGGTACACTAATATACACAGAAATACAGACACACACAGACTCTAATACACACACTCAAACGTCCCTCCACACACACACCACCCTCCACACACACTACCCCCTCGACAGACACTACCCCCCCCACACACACTAAACCGCTCAACCACAGACATACTAACCCCCCACAGACAATCACCCACCCCCACACACACTAACCCTCCCACACACACACTAACCCCCCACACATACACTAACCCCCCCCACACACACACTAACCCCCCCCCACACACACACTAACCCCCACCACACACACACTAAACCCTCCCTCACACACACTAACCCCCCACACACACACACTAACCCCCACCACACACACACTAACCCCCCCCACACACACTAACCCTCCCTCACACACACTAACCGCCCTCACACACACACTAGCTACCCCACCCACACAAACACACATACTAACCCCCCACACACACATTAATCCCCACCCCTCTCACACACTAGCCCCTTCACACACTAAACCCCCCACACACTAAACCCCCCAAATAAACACACACACAAACACCCCCACACACACTATCCCCCACACACACAATAACCACCCCAACACACACTAACACCCCCACACACACTATCCCCCACACACACAATAACCACCCCAACACACACTAACCGCCCCACACACACTAACACCCCCACACACACTAACACCCCCACACACACTAACCACACCCAACACACACTAACCCCCACCACACACACTAACACACCCAACACACAATAACCACCCCAACACACACTAACCCCACCACACACACACTAACCCCCCACACACACTAACACACCCAACACACACTAACCACACCCAACACACAATAACCACCCCAACACACACTAACCCCCACCACACACTAAACCCCCCACACACACTAACACCCCCAACACACAGTAACCCCCCACACACACTCACTAACCCCCACCACACACTAAACCCCCCACACACACTAACACCCCCAACACACAGTAACCCCCCACACACACTCACTAACCCCCACCACACACACACTAACCCCCACCACACACACTAACCCCCACCACACACACACTAGCCCCCCACACACACACTATAAACTCCTCCCCCCACACACACTAACTCACCGCCCATACACACTAACCCCCTCCACACACACTATCCGTCCCACACACACACACACACACACACACACACACACACTAACCCCCCCACACACAAACACCCCCTCACACACTAACATCCCCACTACACACACACTAACCTCCGCAACAAATACACCCAATGAAAAAGCTGTTTCAGTGACATCTGTGCTGTATATAGTTAACCATTTACTGCTCAATAATCCCTGAGAGCAGGGAACAGGCAGTGTGGTCCGTGAGCCCCCAATTAAAAAGCTGTTTCAGAGACGTATTTGCTGTATATGGTTAACCATTTACTGCTCAATAATCCCTGGGAGCAGGGGGCAGGCAGGGTGGCCTCGGGAGCCCCCAATTAAAAAGCTGTTTCAGAGACCTGTGTGCTGTATATAGCTAACCATTTACTGCACAATGATCCCTGGGAGCAGGGATCAGGCAGTGTGTCCGGGAGACCCCAATTAAAATGCTGTGTCAGAGACCTCTGTGCTGTATATAGTTAACCATTTACTGCTTAATAATCCCTGGGAGCAGGGGACAGGCAGTGTAGCCTTGGGAGCCGCTAATTAAAAAGCTGTTTCAGAGACCTCTGTGCTGTATATAGTTAACGATTTACTGCTCAATAATCCCTGGGAGCAGGGTAGAGGCAGTGTGGCCTCGGGAGCCCCCAATTAAAAAGCTGTTTCAGGGACCTGTGTGCTGTATATAGCTAACCATTTACTGCTCAATAATCCCTGGGAGCAGGGGTCAGGCAGTGTGGTCCGGGAGACCCCAATTAAAATGCTGTGTCAGAGACCTCTGTGCTGTATATAGTTAACCATTTACTGCTCAATAATCCCTGGGAGCAGGGGACAGGCAGTGTGGCCTCGGGAGCCGCCAATTAAAAAGCTGTTTCTGAGACCTCTGTGCTGTATATAGTTAACCATTTACTGCTCAATAATCCCTGGGAGCAGGGGACAGGCAATGTGGCCTCGGGAGCCGCCAATTAAAAAGCTGTTTCAGAGACCTCTGTGCTGTATATAGTTAACCATTTACTGCTCAATAATCCCTGGGAGCAGGGTAGAGGCAGTGTGGCCTCGGGAGCCCACAATTAAAAGGCTGTTTCAGAGACCTCTGTGCTGTACGTATTCAACCATTTACTGCTCAATAATCCCTGGGAGCAGGGGTCACGCAGTGTGGCCTCGAGAACCCCAATTAAAAAGCTGATTCAGAGACCTCTGTGCTGTATATGGTTAACCATTTAATTATCAATAATCCCTGGAAGCAGGGAACAGGCAGTGTGGCCTCAGGAGCCCTCAGTTAAAAAGGTGTTTCAGATACTCTGTGCTGCATATAGTTAACCATTTACTGCTCAATAATCCCTGGGAGCAGGGGACAGGCAGTGTGGCCTCGGGAGGCGTCAATTAAAAGGCTGTTTCAGAGACCTCTGTGCTGTATGTATTTAACCATTTACTGCACAATAATCCCTGGGAGCAGGTACAGGCTGTGTGGCCTCGAGAGCACCCAATTAAAAAGCTGTTTCAGAGACCTCTGTGCTGTATACAGTTAACCATTTACTGCTCAATAATCCCTGGGAGCAGGGAACAGGCAGTGTGGTCGGTGAGCCCCCAATTAAAAAGCTGTTTCAGAGACGCCTTTACTGTATATGGTTAACCATTTACTGCTCAATAATCCCTGGGAGCAGGGGGCAGGCAGGGTGGCCTTGGGAGCCCCCAATTAAAATGCTGTTTCAGAGACCTCTGTGCTGTATAAAGTTAACTATTTACTGCTCAATAATCCGTGGGAGCAGGGTAGAGGCAGTGTGGCCTCGGGAGCCCCCAATTAAAAGGCTGTTTCAGAGACCTCTGTGCTGTTCGTATTTAACCATTTACTGCTCAATAATCCCTGGGAGCAGGGGTCACGCAGTGTGGCCTCGAGAAACCCAATTAAAAAGCTGATTCAGAGAACTCTGTGCTGTATATGGTTAACCATTTAATTATCAATAATCCCTGGGAGCAGGGAACAGGCAGTGTCGTCCGTGAGCCACAATTAAAAAGCTGTTTCAGAGACGTCTTTGCTGTATATGGTTAACGATTTACTGCTCAATAATCTCTGGGAGCAGGGTTCAGGCAGTGTGGTCTCGGGAGCACCCAATTAAAAAGCTGTTTCAGAGACTTCTGTGCTGTATACATTTAACCATTTACTGCTCAATAATCCCTGGGAGCAGGGGACAGGCATTGTGGTCAGGGGCCCACCAGTTAAAATGCTGTGTCAGAGACCACTGCACCTATATATAGTTAACCATTTACTGCTCAATAATCCTTGGTAGCAGGGGACAGGCAGTCTGGCTCTGGTAACCCCAAATTAAAAAGCTGAATCAGTGACCTCTGTGCTGTATATAGTTAACCATTTACTGCTCAACTATCCCTGGGAGCAGGGTAGAGGCAGTGTGGCCTCGGGAGCCCCCAATTAAAAAGCTGTTTCAGAGACCTGTGTGCTGTATAGAGCTAACCATTTACTGCTCAATAATCCCTGGGAGCAGGGGGCAGGCAGTGTGGTCCGGGAGACCCCAATTAAAATGCTGTGTCAGGGACCTCTGTGCTGTATATATTAACCATTTACTGCTCAATAATCCCTGGGAGCAGGGGACAGGCAGTGTGGTCCGGGAGCCCCCAATAAAAAAGCTGTTTCAGAGACCTCTGTGCTGTATATAGTTAACCATTTACTGCTCAATAATCCCTGGGAGCAGGGGACAGGCAGTGTGGCCTCGGGAGCCGCCAATTAAAAAGCTGTTTCAGAGACCTCTGTGCTGTATATAGTTAACTATTTACTGCTCAATAATCCGTGGGAGCAGGGTAGAGGCAGTGTGGCCTCGGGAGCCCCCATTTAAAAGGCTGTTTCAGAGACCTCTGCGCTGTTCGTATTTCACCATTTACTGCTCAATAATCCCTGGGAGCAGGGGTCACGTAGTGTGGCCTCGAGAAACCCAATTAAAAAGCTGATTCAGAGACCTCTGTGCTGTATATGGTTAACCATTTAATTATTAATAATCCCTGGGAGCAGGGAACAGGCAGTGTCGTCCGTGAGCCAGAATTAAAAAGCTGTTTCAGAGACCACTGCACCTATATATAGTTAACCATTTACTGCTCAATAATCCTTGGTAGCAGGGGACAGGCAGTGTGGCTCTGGTAGCCCCCAATTAAAAAGCTGAATCAGTGACCTCTGTGCTGTATATAGTTAACCATTTACTGCTCAACAATCCCTGGGAGCAGGGGACAGGCAGTGTGGCCTCGGGTGCCCCCAATTACAAAGCTGTTTCAGAGACCTCTGTGCTGTATATAGTTAACCATTTACTGCACAATAATCCCTGGGTGCAGGGGACAGGCAGCGTGGTCCGGGAGCCCCCAATTAAAAAGCTGTTTCAGTGACCTCTGTGCTGTATACAGTTAACCATTTATCCTCAATAAACCCTGGGTGCAGGGGATAGGCAGTGTGGCCTCTCAGCACCCAATGAAAAAGCTGTTTGGGAGACCTCTGTGCTGTATACAGTTAACCATTTACTTCCCAATAATCCCTGGCAGCAGGGAAAAGGCAGTGTGGCCTCAGGAGCCCCCAAATAAATGGCTGTTTCAGAGACCTCGGTGCTTTACGTATTTAACCATTTACTGCTCAATAATCCCTGGGAGCAGGGGTCAGGAAGTGTGACCTCGGGAGCCCCAGTTAAAAATGTGTTTCAGATAATCTGTGCTGTATATAGTTAACCATTTACTGCTCAATAATCCCAGCGAGTAGGGGGCCGGCAGGGTGGCCTCGGGAGTCCCCAATTAAAAAGCTGTTTCAGAGAACTCTGTGCTGTATATAGCTAACCATTCACTGCTCAATAATCCCTGGGAGCAGGGGTCAGGCAGTGTGGTCCGGGAGACCCCAATTAAAATGCTGTGGCAGAGACCTCTGTGCTGTATATAGTTAACCATTTACTGCTCAGTAATCCCTGGGAGCAGGGGACAGGCAGTGTGGCCTCGGGAGCCCCCAATTAAAAAGCTATTTCAGAGACCTCTGTGCTGTATTTAGTTAACCATTAACTTTTCAATAATCCCAGGGACCAGGGGCCAGGCAGTGTGGTCCGGGAGACCCCAATTAAAAAGCTGTTTCACAGACCTCTGTGCTGTATATAGTTAACCATTTACTGCTCAATAATCACTGGGAGCAGGGGACATGCAGTGTGGCCTCGGGAGCCGCCAATTCAAAAGCTGTTTCAGAGACCTCTGTGCTGTATATAGTTAACCATTTACTGCTCAATAATCCCTGGGAGCAGGATAGAGGCAGTGTGGCCTCGGGAGCCCCCAATTAAAAGGCTGTTTCAGAGACCTCTGTGCTGTACGTATTTAACCATTTACTGCTCAATAATCCCTGGGAGCAGGGGTCACGCAGTGCGGCCTCGAGAACCCCAATTAAAAAGCTGATTCAGAGACCTCTGTGCCTGTATAGAGTTAACCATTTACTGCTCAATAATCCCTGGGAGCAGGGGACAGGCAGTGTGGCCACGGGTGCCCCAATTAAAAGGCTGTTTCAGAGACTTCTGTGCTGCATAGAGTTAACCATTTACTGCTCAATAATCCCTGTGAGCAGGGGACAGGCAGTGTGGCCACGGGTGCCCCAATTAAAAAGCTGTTTCAGAGACCTCTGTGCCTGTATAGAGTTAACTATTTACTGCTCAATAATCCCTGGGAGCAGGGGACAGGCAGTGTGGCCACGGGTGCCCCAATTAAAAGGCTGTTTCAGAGACTTCTGTGCTGTATATAGTTAACCATTTACTGCTCAATAATCCCTGGGAGCAGGGGACAGGCAGTGTGGCCTAGGGAGCCCCCAATTAAAAGGCTGTTTCAGAGACCTCTGTGCAGTATACAGTTAACCATTTACTGCTCAATAATCCCTGGGAGCAGGGAACAGGCAGTGTGGTCCGTGAGCCGCCAATTAAAAAGCTGTTTCAGAGACGTCTTTGCTGTATATGGTTAACCATTTACTGCTCAATAATCCCTGGGAGCGGGGGGCAGGCAGGGTGGCCTCGGGAGTCCCCAATTAAAATGCTGTGGCAGAGACCTCTGTGCTGTATATAGTTAACCATTTACTGCTCAATAATCCCTGGGAGCAGGGGACAGGCAGTGTGGTCCGGGAGACCCCAATTAAAATGCTGTGGCAGAGACCTCTGTGCTGTATATAGTTAACCATTTACTGCTCAATAATCCCTGGGAGCAGGGGACAGGCAGTGTGGCCTCGGGAGCCGCCAATTAAAAAGCTGTTTCAGAGACCTCTGTGCTGTATATAGTTAACCATTTACTGCTCAATAATCCCTGGGAGCAGGGAAGAGGCAGTGTGGCGTCGGGAGCCCCCAGTTAAAAAGGTGTTTCAGATATACTGTGCTGTATATAGTTTACCATTTACTGCTCAATATTCCCTGGGAGCAGGGGACAGGCAGTGTGGCCTCGGGAGCCGCCAATTACAAAGCTGTTTCAGAGACCTCTGTGCTGTATATAGTGAACCATTTACTGCTCAAAAATCCCTGGGAGCAGGGTACATGCAGTGTGGCCTCGGGAGCCCCAATTAAAAGGCTGTTTCAGAGACCTCTGTGCTGTATGTATTTAACCATTTACTGCTCAATAATCCCTGGGAGCAGGTACAGGCAGTGTGGCCTAGAGAGCACCCAATTAAAAAGCTGTTTCAGAGACCTCTGTGCTGTATACAGTTAACCATTTACTGCTCAATAATCCCTGGGAGCAGGGAACAGGCAGTGTTGTCCGTGAGCCCTCCAATTAAAAAGCTGTTTCAGAGACCTGTGTGCTGTATATAGCTAACCATTTACTGCTCAATAATCCCTGGGACCAGGGGCCAGGCAGTGTGGTCCGGGAGACCCCAATTAAAAAGCTGTTTCACAGACCACTGTGCTGTATATAGTTAACCATTTACTGCTCAATAATCCCTGGGAGCAGGGGACATGCAGTGTGGCCTCGGGAGCCGCCAATTAAAAAGCTGCTTCAGAGACCTCTGTGCTGTATATAGTTAACCATTTACTGCTCAATAATCCCTGGGAGCAGGATAGAGGCAGTGTGGCCTCGGGAGCCCCCAATTAAAAGGCTGTTTCAGAGACCTTTGTGCTGTACGTATTTAACCATTTACTGCTCAATAATCCCTGGGACCAGGGGTCACGCAGTGCGGCCTCGAGAACCCCAATTAAAAAGCTGATTCAGAGACCTCTGTGCCTGTATAGAGTTAACCATTTACTGCTCAATAATCCCTGGGAGCAGGGGACAGGCAGTGTGGCCACCGGTGCCCCAATTAAAAAGCTGTTTCAGAGACCTCTGTGCCTGTATAGAGTTAACTATTTACTGCTCAATAATCCCTGGGAGCAGGGGACAGGCAGTGTGGCCACGGGTGCCCCAATTAAAAGGCTGTTTCAGAGACTTCTGTGCTGTATATAGTTAACCATTGACTGCTCAATAATCCCTGGGAGCAGGGGACAGGCAGTGTGGCCTCGGTAGCCCCCAATTAAAAAGCTGTTTCAGAGACCTCTGTGCCTGTATATAGTTAACCATTTACTGCTCAATTATCCCTGAGAGCAAGGGTCAGGCAGTGTGGCCTCGGGAGCCCCCAATTAATAAGCTGTTTCAGTGACCTCTGCGCCTGTATATAGTTAACCATTTACTGCTCAATAATCCCTGGGAGCAGGGGACATGCAGTATGGCCTCGGGAGCCCCCAGTTAAAAAGCTGTTTCAGAGACCTCTGTGCTGTACGTACTTAACCATTTACTTCCCAAAATTCCCTGGGAGCAGGGTACAGGCAGTGTGGCCTCGGGAGCCCCCAATTAAAAAGCTGTGTCAGAGACCTCTATGCTGTATATAGTTAACCATTTACTTCTCAATAATCCCTGGGAACAGGGGACAGGCAGTGTGGCCTCGGGAGCCCCCAATTAAAAAGCAGTTTCAGATACTCTGTGCTGTATATACTTAACCATTTACTGTCAATAATCCCTCGTAGCAGGGGACAGGCAGTGTGGTCCGGGAGCCCCCAATTAAAAAGCTGTTTCAGAGACCCCTGTGCTGTATATAGTTAACCATTTACTGCTCAATAATCCCTGGGAGCAGGGGACAGGCAGTGTGGTCCGGGAGCCCCCAATTAAAATGCTGTGTCAGAGAACACTGCGCCTGTATATAGTTAACCATTTACTGCTCAATAATCCCTTGGATCAGGGGACAGGCAGTGTGGCCTCGCAGAACCCAATGAAAAAGCTGATTGGGAGACCTCTGTGCTGTATACAGTTAACCATTTACTGCTCAATAATCCCTGGGAGCAGGGGTCAGGCTATTTGGCCTTCGGAGGCCCCAATTAAAAAGCTGTTTCAGAGAGCTCTATGCTGTATATAGTTAACCGTGTCCTTACCAATAATTCCTGGGAGCAGGGGACAGGTAGTTTGGCCTCGGGTGCCCACAATTAAAAAGCTGCTCAGAGTCCTCTATGCTGTATATAGTTAACCGTGTACTTCCCAATAATCCCTGGGAGCAGGGGACAGGCAGTGTGGCCTCGGGAGCTCCCAATTAAAAAGCTGTTTCAGAGTCCTCTATGCTGTATATAGTTAACCGTGTACTTCCCAATAATCCCTGGGAGCAGGGGACAGGTGGTTTGGCCTCGGGTGCCCCCAATTAAAAAGCTGTTTCAGAGACCTCTGTGCCTGTATATAGTTAACCATTTACTTCTCAATAACCCCAGGCAGCGGGGGACAGCCAGTGAGGCCTTGGGAGCCCCCAATTATAAAGCTGTTTCAGAGACCTCTGTGCTGTATATACTTAACCATTTACTTCCCAATAATCCCTGGGAGCAGGGTACAGGCAGTGTGGCCTCGGGAGCCCCCAATTAAAAAGCTGTGTCAGAGACCTCTATGCTGTATATAGTTAACCATTTACTTCTCAATAATCCCTGGGAACAGGGGACAGGCAGTGTGGCCTCGGGAGCCCCCAATTAAAAAGCTGTTTCAGATACTCTGTGCTGTATATACTTAACCATTTACTGTCAATAATCCCTCGTAGCAGGGGACAGGCAGTGTGGTCCGGGAGCCCCCAATTAAAAAGCTGTTTTAGAGACCCCTGTGCTGTATATAGTTAACCATTTGCTGCTCAATAATCCCTGGGAGCAGGGGACAGGCAGTGTGGTCCGGGAACCCCCAATTAAAATGCTGTGTCAGAGAACACTGCGCCTGTATATAGTTAACCATTTACTGCTCAATAATCCCTTGGAGCAGGGGACAGGCAGTGTGGCCTCGCAGAACCCAATGAAAAAGCTGATTGGGAGACCTCTGTGCTGTATACAGTTAATCATTTACTGCTCAATAATCCCTGGGAGCAGGGGTCAGGCTGTTTGGCCTTCGGAGCCCCCAATTAAAAAGCTGTTTCAGAGAGCTCTATGCTGTATATAGTTAACCGTGTCCTTACCAATAATTCCTGGGAGCAGGGGACAGGTAGTTTGGCCTCGGGTGCCCACAATTAAAAAGCTGTTTCAGAGTCCTCTATGCTGTATATAGTTAACCATTTACTTCTCAATAATCCCTGGGAGCAGGGGACAGGCAGTGTGGCCTCGGGAGCTCCCAATTAAAAAGCTGTTTCAGAGTCCTCTATGCTGTATTTAGTTAACCGTGTACCTCCCAATAATCCCTGGGAGCAGGGGACAGGCAGTGTGGCCTCGGGAGCCCCCACTTAAAAAGCTGTTTCAGAGACCTCTGTGCCTGTATATAGTTAACCATTTACTTCTCAATAACCCCTGGCAGCGGGGGACAGCCAGTGAGGCCTTGGGAGCCCCCAATTAAAAAGCTGTTTCAGAGACCACTGCGCTGTATATACTTAACCATTTACTTCTCAATAATCCCTGGGAGCAGGGGACAGGCAGTGTGGTCCGGGAGACCCCAATTAAAAAGCTGTTTCAGTGATCTCTGCGCCTGTATATAGTTAACCATTTACTGCTCAATAATCCCTCGGAGCAGGGGACAGGCAGTGTGGTCCGGGAGCCGCCAATTAAAAAGCTGTTTCAGAGACCTCTGTGCTGTATATAGTTAACCATTTACTGCTCAATAATCCCTGGGAGCAGGGGACAGGCAGTGTGGCCTCGGGAGCCGCCAATTAAAAAGCTGTTTCAGAGACCTCTGTGCTGTATATAGTTAACTATTTACTGCTCAATAATCCGTGGGAGCAGGGTAGAGGCAGTGTGGCCTCGGGAGCCCCCATTTAAAAGGCTGTTTCAGAGACCTCTGCGCTGTTCGTATTTCACCATTTACTGCTCAATAATCCCTGGGAGCAGGGGTCACGTAGTGTGGCCTCGAGAAACCCAATTAAAAAGCTGATTCAGAGACCTCTGTGCTGTATATGGTTAACCATTTAATTATTAATAATCCCTGGGAGCAGGGAACAGGCAGTGTCGTCCGTGAGCCAGAATTAAAAAGCTGTTTCAGAGACCACTGCACCTATATATAGTTAACCATTTACTGCTCAATAATCCTTGGTAGCAGGGGACAGGCAGTGTGGCTCTGGTAGCCCCCAATTAAAAAGCTGAATCAGTGACCTCTGTGCTGTATATAGTTAACCATTTACTGCTCAACAATCCCTGGGAGCAGGGGACAGGCAGTGTGGCCTCGGGTGCCCCCAATTACAAAGCTGTTTCAGAGACCTCTGTGCTGTATATAGTTAACCATTTACTGCACAATAATCCCTGGGTGCAGGGGACAGGCAGCGTGGTCCGGGAGCCCCCAATTAAAAAGCTGTTTCAGTGACCTCTGTGCTGTATACAGTTAACCATTTATCCTCAATAAACCCTGGGTGCAGGGGATAGGCAGTGTGGCCTCTCAGCACCCAATGAAAAAGCTGTTTGGGAGACCTCTGTGCTGTATACAGTTAACCATTTACTTCCCAATAATCCCTGGCAGCAGGGAAAAGGCAGTGTGGCCTCAGGAGCCCCCAAATAAATGGCTGTTTCAGAGACCTCGGTGCTTTACGTATTTAACCATTTACTGCTCAATAATCCCTGGGAGCAGGGGTCAGGAAGTGTGACCTCGGGAGCCCCAGTTAAAAATGTGTTTCAGATAATCTGTGCTGTATATAGTTAACCATTTACTGCTCAATAATCCCAGCGAGTAGGGGGCCGGCAGGGTGGCCTCGGGAGTCCCCAATTAAAAAGCTGTTTCAGAGAACTCTGTGCTGTATATAGCTAACCATTCACTGCTCAATAATCCCTGGGAGCAGGGGTCAGGCAGTGTGGTCCGGGAGACCCCAATTAAAATGCTGTGGCAGAGACCTCTGTGCTGTATATAGTTAACCATTTACTGCTCAGTAATCCCTGGGAGCAGGGGACAGGCAGTGTGGCCTCGGGAGCCCCCAATTAAAAAGCTATTTCAGAGACCTCTGTGCTGTATTTAGTTAACCATTAACTTTTCAATAATCCCAGGGACCAGGGGCCAGGCAGTGTGGTCCGGGAGACCCCAATTAAAAAGCTGTTTCACAGACCTCTGTGCTGTATATAGTTAACCATTTACTGCTCAATAATCACTGGGAGCAGGGGACATGCAGTGTGGCCTCGGGAGCCGCCAATTCAAAAGCTGTTTCAGAGACCTCTGTGCTGTATATAGTTAACCATTTACTGCTCAATAATCCCTGGGAGCAGGATAGAGGCAGTGTGGCCTCGGGAGCCCCCAATTAAAAGGCTGTTTCAGAGACCTCTGTGCTGTACGTATTTAACCATTTACTGCTCAATAATCCCTGGGAGCAGGGGTCACGCAGTGCGGCCTCGAGAACCCCAATTAAAAAGCTGATTCAGAGACCTCTGTGCCTGTATAGAGTTAACCATTTACTGCTCAATAATCCCTGGGAGCAGGGGACAGGCAGTGTGGCCACGGGTGCCCCAATTAAAAGGCTGTTTCAGAGACTTCTGTGCTGCATAGAGTTAACCATTTACTGCTCAATAATCCCTGTGAGCAGGGGACAGGCAGTGTGGCCACGGGTGCCCCAATTAAAAAGCTGTTTCAGAGACCTCTGTGCCTGTATAGAGTTAACTATTTACTGCTCAATAATCCCTGGGAGCAGGGGACAGGCAGTGTGGCCACGGGTGCCCCAATTAAAAGGCTGTTTCAGAGACTTCTGTGCTGTATATAGTTAACCATTTACTGCTCAATAATCCCTGGGAGCAGGGGACAGGCAGTGTGGCCTAGGGAGCCCCCAATTAAAAGGCTGTTTCAGAGACCTCTGTGCAGTATACAGTTAACCATTTACTGCTCAATAATCCCTGGGAGCAGGGAACAGGCAGTGTGGTCCGTGAGCTGCCAATTAAAAAGCTGTTTCAGAGACGTCTTTGCTGTATATGGTTAACCATTTACTGCTCAATAATCCCTGGGAGCGGGGGGCAGGCAGGGTGGCCTCGGGAGTCCCCAATTAAAATGCTGTGGCAGAGACCTCTGTGCTGTATATAGTTAACCATTTACTGCTCAATAATCCCTGGGAGCAGGGGACAGGCAGTGTGGTCCGGGAGACCCCAATTAAAATGCTGTGGCAGAGACCTCTGTGCTGTATATAGTTAACCATTTACTGCTCAATAATCCCTGGGAGCAGGGGACAGGCAGTGTGGCCTCGGGAGCCGCCAATTAAAAAGCTGTTTCAGAGACCTCTGTGCTGTATATAGTTAACCATTTACTGCTCAATAATCCCTGGGAGCAGGGAAGAGGCAGTGTGGCGTCGGGAGCCCCCAGTTAAAAAGGTGTTTCAGATATACTGTGCTGTATATAGTTTACCATTTACTGCTCAATATTCCCTGGGAGCAGGGGACAGGCAGTGTGGCCTCGGGAGCCGCCAATTACAAAGCTGTTTCAGAGACCTCTGTGCTGTATATAGTGAACCATTTACTGCTCAAAAATCCCTGGGAGCAGGGTACATGCAGTGTGGCCTCGGGAGCCCCAATTAAAAGGCTGTTTCAGAGACCTCTGTGCTGTATGTATTTAACCATTTACTGCTCAATAATCCCTGGGAGCAGGTACAGGCAGTGTGGCCTAGAGAGCACCCAATTAAAAAGCTGTTTCAGAGACCTCTGTGCTGTATACAGTTAACCATTTACTGCTCAATAATCCCTGGGAGCAGGGAACAGGCAGTGTTGTCCGTGAGCCCTCCAATTAAAAAGCTGTTTCAGAGACCTGTGTGCTGTATATAGCTAACCATTTACTGCTCAATAATCCCTGGGACCAGGGGCCAGGCAGTGTGGTCCGGGAGACCCCAATTAAAAAGCTGTTTCACAGACCACTGTGCTGTATATAGTTAACCATTTACTGCTCAATAATCCCTGGGAGCAGGGGACATGCAGTGTGGCCTCGGGAGCCGCCAATTAAAAAGCTGCTTCAGAGACCTCTGTGCTGTATATAGTTAACCATTTACTGCTCAATAATCCCTGGGAGCAGGATAGAGGCAGTGTGGCCTCGGGAGCCCCCAATTAAAAGGCTGTTTCAGAGACCTTTGTGCTGTACGTATTTAACCATTTACTGCTCAATAATCCCTGGGACCAGGGGTCACGCAGTGCGGCCTCGAGAACCCCAATTAAAAAGCTGATTCAGAGACCTCTGTGCCTGTATAGAGTTAACCATTTACTGCTCAATAATCCCTGGGAGCAGGGGACAGGCAGTGTGGCCACCGGTGCCCCAATTAAAAAGCTGTTTCAGAGACCTCTGTGCCTGTATAGAGTTAACTATTTACTGCTCAATAATCCCTGGGAGCAGGGGACAGGCAGTGTGGCCACGGGTGCCCCAATTAAAAGGCTGTTTCAGAGACTTCTGTGCTGTATATAGTTAACCATTGACTGCTCAATAATCCCTGGGAGCAGGGGACAGGCAGTGTGGCCTCGGTAGCCCCCAATTAAAAAGCTGTTTCAGAGACCTCTGTGCCTGTATATAGTTAACCATTTACTGCTCAATTATCCCTGAGAGCAAGGGTCAGGCAGTGTGGCCTCGGGAGCCCCCAATTAATAAGCTGTTTCAGTGACCTCTGCGCCTGTATATAGTTAACCATTTACTGCTCAATAATCCCTGGGAGCAGGGGACATGCAGTATGGCCTCGGGAGCCCCCAGTTAAAAAGCTGTTTCAGAGACCTCTGTGCTGTACGTACTTAACCATTTACTTCCCAAAATTCCCTGGGAGCAGGGTACAGGCAGTGTGGCCTCGGGAGCCCCCAATTAAAAAGCTGTGTCAGAGACCTCTATGCTGTATATAGTTAACCATTTACTTCTCAATAATCCCTGGGAACAGGGGACAGGCAGTGTGGCCTCGGGAGCCCCCAATTAAAAAGCAGTTTCAGATACTCTGTGCTGTATATACTTAACCATTTACTGTCAATAATCCCTCGTAGCAGGGGACAGGCAGTGTGGTCCGGGAGCCCCCAATTAAAAAGCTGTTTCAGAGACCCCTGTGCTGTATATAGTTAACCATTTACTGCTCAATAATCCCTGGGAGCAGGGGACAGGCAGTGTGGTCCGGGAGCCCCCAATTAAAATGCTGTGTCAGAGAACACTGCGCCTGTATATAGTTAACCATTTACTGCTCAATAATCCCTTGGATCAGGGGACAGGCAGTGTGGCCTCGCAGAACCCAATGAAAAAGCTGATTGGGAGACCTCTGTGCTGTATACAGTTAACCATTTACTGCTCAATAATCCCTGGGAGCAGGGGTCAGGCTATTTGGCCTTCGGAGGCCCCAATTAAAAAGCTGTTTCAGAGAGCTCTATGCTGTATATAGTTAACCGTGTCCTTACCAATAATTCCTGGGAGCAGGGGACAGGTAGTTTGGCCTCGGGTGCCCACAATTAAAAAGCTGCTCAGAGTCCTCTATGCTGTATATAGTTAACCGTGTACTTCCCAATAATCCCTGGGAGCAGGGGACAGGCAGTGTGGCCTCGGGAGCTCCCAATTAAAAAGCTGTTTCAGAGTCCTCTATGCTGTATATAGTTAACCGTGTACTTCCCAATAATCCCTGGGAGCAGGGGACAGGTGGTTTGGCCTCGGGTGCCCCCAATTAAAAAGCTGTTTCAGAGACCTCTGTGCCTGTATATAGTTAACCATTTACTTCTCAATAACCCCAGGCAGCGGGGGACAGCCAGTGAGGCCTTGGGAGCCCCCAATTATAAAGCTGTTTCAGAGACCTCTGTGCTGTATATACTTAACCATTTACTTCCCAATAATCCCTGGGAGCAGGGTACAGGCAGTGTGGCCTCGGGAGCCCCCAATTAAAAAGCTGTGTCAGAGACCTCTATGCTGTATATCGTTAACCATTTACTTCTCAATAATCCCTGGGAACAGGGGACAGGCAGTGTGGCCTCGGGAGCCCCCAATTAAAAAGCTGTTTCAGATACTCTGTGCTGTATATACTTAACCATTTACTGTCAATAATCCCTCGTAGCAGGGGACAGGCAGTGTGGTCCGGGAGCCCCCAATTAAAAAGCTGTTTTAGAGACCCCTGTGCTGTATATAGTTAACCATTTGCTGCTCAATAATCCCTGGGAGCAGGGGACAGGCAGTGTGGTCCGGGAACCCCCAATTAAAATGCTGTGTCAGAGAACACTGCGCCTGTATATAGTTAACCATTTACTGCTCAATAATCCCTTGGAGCAGGGGACAGGCAGTGTGGCCTCGCAGAACCCAATGAAAAAGCTGATTGGGAGACCTCTGTGCTGTATACAGTTAATCATTTACTGCTCAATAATCCCTGGGAGCAGGGGTCAGGCTGTTTGGCCTTCGGAGCCCCCAATTAAAAAGCTGTTTCAGAGAGCTCTTTGCTGTATATAGTTAACCGTGTCCTTACCAATAATTCCTGGGAGCAGGGGACAGGTAGTTTGGCCTCGGGTGCCCACAATTAAAAAGCTGTTTCAGAGTCCTCTATGCTGTATATAGTTAACCATTTACTTCTCAATAATCCCTGGGAGCAGGGGACAGGCAGTGTGGCCTCGGGAGCTCCCAATTAAAAAGCTGTTTCAGAGTCCTCTATGCTGTATATAGTTAACCGTGTACCTCCCAATAATCCCTGGGAGCAGGGGACAGGCAGTGTGGCCTCGGGAGCCCCCACTTAAAAAGCTGTTTCAGAGACCTCTGTGCCTGTATATAGTTAACCATTTACTTCTCAATAACCCCTGGCAGCGGGGGACAGCCAGTGAGGCCTTGGGAGCCCCCAATTAAAAAGCTGTTTCAGAGACCACTGCGCTGTATATACTTAACCATTTACTTCTCAATAATCCCTGGGAGCAGGGGACAGGCAGTGTGGTCCGGGAGACCCCAATTAAAAAGCTGTTTCAGTGATCTCTGCGCCTGTATATAGTTAACCATTTACTGCTCAATAATCCCTCGGAGCAGGGGACAGGCAGTGTGGTCCGGGAGCCGCCAATTAAAAAGCTGTTTCAGAGTCCTCTGTGCTGTATATAGTTTACCATTTACTTCTCAAAAACCCTGGGAGCACGGGACAGGCAGTGTGGCCTCGGGAGCCCCCAATTAAAAAGCTGTTTCAGAGACCTCTGTGCCTGTATAGAGTTAACCATTTACTGCTCAATAATCCCTGGGAGCAGGGGACAGGCAGTGTGGTCCGGGAGCCCCAATTAAAAGGCTGTTTCAGAGACTTCTGTGCTGTATATAGTTAACCATTTACTGCTCAATAATCCCTGGGAGCAGGGGACAGGCAGTGTGGCCTCGGCAGCCCCCAATTCAAAGGCTGTTTCAGAGACCTCTGTGCTGTAGATAGTTAACGATTTACTACTCAATAATCCCTGGGAGCAGGGGACAGGCAGTGTGGCCTCGGGAGCCGCCAATTAAAAAGCTGTTTCATTGTCCTCTGTGCCTGTATATAGTTAACCATTTACTGCTCAATAATCCCTGAGAGCAAGGGTCAGGCAGTGTGGCCTCGGGAGCCCCCAATTAAAAAGCTGTTTCAGTGACCTCTGCGCCTGTATATAGTTAACCATTTACTGCTCAATAATCCCTGGGAGCAAGGGACAGGCAGTGTGGTCCGGGAGCACCCATTTAAAAAGCTGTTTCAGAGACTTCTGCGCCTGTATATAGTTAACCATTTACTGCTCAATAATCCCTGAGAGCAGGGGTCAGGCAGTGTAGCCTCGGGTGCCCCCAATAAAAAAGCTGTTTCAGAGACCTTTGTGCTGTATATAGTTAACCATTTACTGCTCAATAATCCCTGTGAGCAGGGGACAGGCAGTGTGGCTTCGGGAGCCCGCAGTTAAAAAGGTGTTTCAGAGAACTTTGTGCTGTATATAGTTAACCATTTACTGCTCAATAATCCCTGGGAGCAGGAAACAGGCAGTGTGGCCTCGGGAGCCCCCAATTAAAAAGATGTTTCAGAGGCCTCTGTGCTGTATATAGTTAACCATTTACTGCTCAATAATCCCTGGGAGCAGGGGTCAGGCAGTGTGGCCTCGGGAGCCCCCAGTTAAAAAGCTGTTTCAGAGACCTCTGTGCTGTACGTAGTTAATCATTTACTGCTCAATAATCCCTGGGAGCAGGTGACAGACAGTGTGGCTTCGGGAGCCCCCAATTAAAAAAGCTGTTTCAGAGGCCTTGTGCTGTATATAGTTAACCAATTACTGCTCAATAATCCCTGGGAGCAGGGGTAGGCTGTTTGGCCTTGGGCGTCCCCAATTAAAAAGCTGTTTCAGTGACCTCTGCGCCTGTATATAGTTAACCATTTACTGCTCAATAATCCCTGGGAGCAGGGGACAGGCAGTGTGGTCCGGGAGCACCCATTTAAAAAGCTGTTTCAGAGACTTCTGCGCCTGAATAGTTAACCATTTACTGCTCAATAATCCTTCGGAGCAGGGGACAGGCAGTGTAGCCTCGGGTGCCCCCAATTAAAAAGCTGTTTCCGAGATCTCTGTGCTGTATATAGTTAACCATTTACTGCTCAATAATCCCTGGGAGCAGGGGACATGCAGTATGGCCTCGGGAGCCCCCAGTTAAAAAGCTGTTTCAGAGACCTCTGTGCTGTACGTTCTTAACCATTTACTTCCCAATAATCCCTGGGAGCAGGGTACAGGCAGTGTGGCCTCGGGAGCCCCCAATTAAAAAGCTGTGTCAGAGACCTCTATGCTGTATATAGTTAACCATTTACTTCTCAATAATCCCTGGGAACAGGGGACAGGCAGTGTGGCCTCGGGAGCCCCTAATTAAAAAGCTGTTTCAGATACTCTGTGCTGTATATAGTTAACCATTTACTGCTCAATAGTCCCTGGGAGCAGGGGACAGGCAGTGTGGTCCCGGAGCCCCCAATTAAAAAGCTGTTTCAGAGACCCCTGTGCTGTATATAGTTAACCATTTACTGCTCAATAATCCCTGGGAGCAGGGGACAGGCAGTGTGGCCTCGGGAGCTCCCAATTAAAAAGCTGTTTCAGAGACCCCTGTGCTGTATATAGTTAACCATTTACTGCTCAATAATCCCTGGGAGCAGGGGACAGGCAGTGTGGTCCGGCAGCCCCCAATTAAAATGCTGTGTCAGAGAACACTGCGCCTGTATATAGTTAACCATTTACTGCTCAATAATCCCTTGGAGCAGGGGACAGGCAGTGTGGCCTCGCAGAACCCAATGAAAAAGCTGATTGGGAGACCTCTGTGCTGTATACAGTTAACCATTTACTGCTCAATAATCCCTGGGAGCAGAGGTCAGGCTGTTTGGCCTTCGGAGGCCCCAATTAAAAAGCTGTTTCAGAGAGCTCTATGCTGTATATAGTTAACCGTGTCCTTACCAATAATTCCTGGGAGCAGGGGACAGGGAGTTTGGCCTCGGGTGCCCACAATTAAAAAGCTGTTTCAGAGTCCTCTATGCTGTATATAGTTAACCGTTTACTTCCCAATAATCCCTGGGAGCAGGGGACAGGCAGTGTGGCCTCGGGAGCTCCCAATTAAAAAGCTGTTTCAGAGTCCTCTATGCTGTATATAGTTAACCGTGTACTTCCCAATAATCCCTGGGAGCAGGGGACAGGTGGTTTGGCCTCGGGTGCCCCCAATTAAAAAGCTGTTTCAGAGACCTCTGTGCCTGTATATAGTTAACCATTTACTTCTCAATAAACCCTGGCAGCGGGGGACAGCCAGTGAGGCCTTGGGAGCCCCCAATTAAAAAGCTGTTTCAGAGACCTCTGTGCTGTATATACTTAACCATTTACTTCCCAATAATCCCTGGGAGCAGGGTACAGGCAGTGTGGCCTCGGGAGCCCCCAATTAAAAAGCTGTGTCAGTTACCTCTATGCTGTATATAGTTAACCATTTAATTCTCAATAATCCCTGGGAACAGGGGACAGGCAGTGTGGCCTCGGGAGCCCCCAATTAAAAAGCTGTTTCAGATACTCTGTGCTGTATATACTTAACCATTTACTGTCAATAATCCCTCGTAGCAGGGGACAGGCAGTGTGGTACGGGAGCCCCCAATTAAAAAGCTGTTTCAGAGACCCCTGTGCTGTATATAGTTAACCATTTACTGCTCAATAATCCCTGGGAGCAGGGGACAGGCAGTGTGGTCCGGGAGCCCCCAATTAAAATGCTGTGTCAGAGAACACTGCGCCTGTATATAGTTAACCATTTACTGCTCAATAATCCCTTGGAGCAGGGGACAGGCAGTGTGGCCTCGCAGAACCCAATGAAAAAGCTGATTGGGAGACCTCTGTGCTGTATACAGTTAATCATTTACTGCTCAATAATCCCTGGGAGCAGGGGTCAGGCTGTTTGGCCTTCGGAGCCCCCAAGTAAAAAGCTGTTTCAGAGAGCTCTATGCTGTATATAGTTAACCTTGTCCTTACCAATAATACCTGGGAGCAGGGGACAGGTAGTTTGGCCTCGGGTGCCCACAATTAAAAAGCTGTTTCAGAGTCCTCTATGCTGTATATAGTTAACCATTTACTTCTCAATAATCCCTGGGAGCAGGGGACAGGCAGTGTGGCCTCGGGAGCTCCCAATTAAAAAGCTGTTTCAGAGACCTCTGTGCTGTATATACTTAACCATTTACTTCTCAATAATCCCTGGGAGCAGGGGACAGGCAGTGTGGTCCGGGAGCCCCCAATTAAAAAGCTGTTTCAGTGATCTCTGCGCCTGTATATAGTTAACCATTTACTGCTCAATAATCGCTCGGAGCAGGGGACAGGCAGTGTGGTCCGGGAGCCGCCAATTAAAAAGCTGTTTCAGAGTCCTCTGTGCTGTATATAGTTTACCATTTACTTCTCAAAAACCCTGGGAGCACGGGAGAGGCAGTGTGGCCTCGGGGGCCCCCAATTAAAAAGCTGTTTCAGAGACCTCTGTGCCTGTATAGAGTTAACCATTTACTGCTCAATAATCCCTGGGAGCAGGGGACAGGCAGTGTGGTCCGGGAGCCCCAATTAAAAGGCTGTTTCAGAGACTTCTGTGCTGTATATAGTTAACCATTTACTGCTCAATAATCCCTGGGAGCAGGGGACAGGCAGTGTGGCCTCGGGAGCCCCCAATTAAAAGGCTGTTTCAGAGACCTCTGTGCTGTAGATAGTTAACCATTTACTACTCAATAATCCCTGGGAGCAGGGGACAGGCAGTGTGGACTCGGGAGCCGCCAATTAAAAAGCTGTTTCATTGTCCTCTGTGCCTGTATATAGTTAACCATTTACTGCTCAATAATCCGTGAGAGCAAGGGTCAGGCAGTGTGGTCCGGGAGTACCCATTTAAAAAGCTGTTTCAGAGACTTCTGCGCCTGTATATAGTTAACCATTTACTGCTCAATAATCCCTGAGAGCAGGGGTCAGGCAGTGTAGCCTCGGGTGCCCCCAATAAAAAAGCTGTTTCAGAGACCTATGTGCTGTATATAGTTAACCATTTACTGCTCAATAATCCCTGTGAGCAGGGGACAGGCAGTGTGGCTTCGGGAGCCCCCAGTTAAAAAGGTGTTTCAGAGAACTTTGTGCTGTACATAGTTAACCATTTACTGCTCAATAATCCCTGGGAGCAGGAAACAGGCAGTGTGGCATCGGGAGCCCCCAATTAAAAAGATGTTTCAGAGGCCTCTGTGCTGTATATAGTTAACCATTTACTGCTCAATAATCCCTGGGAGCAGGGGACAGGCAGTGTGGTCCCGGAGCCCGCAATTAAAAAGCTGTTTCAGAGACCCCTGTGCTGTATATAGTTAACCATTTACTGCTCAATAATCCCTGGGAGCAGGGGACAGGCAGTGTGGCCTCGGGAGCTCCCAATTAAAAAGCTGTTTCAGAGACCCCTGTGCTGTATATAGTTAACCATTTACTGCTCAATAATCCCTGGGAGCAGGGGACAGGCAGTGTGGTCCGGCAGCCCCCAATTAAAATGCTGTGTCAGAGAACACTGCGCCTGTATATAGTTAACCATTTACTGCTCAATAATCCCTTGGAGCAGGGGACAGGCAGTGTGGCCTCGCAGAACCCAATGAAAAAGCTGATTGGGAGAACTCTGTGCTGTATACAGTTAACCATTTACTGCTCAATAATCCCTGGGAGCAGGGGTCAGGCTGTTTGGCCTTCGGAGGCCCCAATTAAAAAGCTGTTTCAGAGAGCTCTATGCTGTATATAGTTAACCGTGTCCTTACCAATAATTCCTGGGAGCAGGGGACAGGTAGTTTGGCCTCGGGTGCCCACAATTAAAAAGCTGTTTCAGAGTCCTCTATGCTGTATATAGTTAACCGTTTACTTCCCAATAATCCCTGGGAGCAGGGGACAGGCAGTGTGGCCTCGGGAGCTCCCAATTAAAAAGCTGTTTCAGAGTCCTCTATGCTGTATATAGTTAACCGTGTACTTCCCAATAATCCCTGGGAGCAGGGGACAGGTGGTTTGGCCTCAGGTGCCCCGAATTAAAAAGCTGTTTCAGAGACCTCTGTGCCTGTATATAGTTAACCATTTACTTCTCAATAACCCCTGGCAGCGGGGGACAGCCAGTGAGGCCTTGGGAGCCCCCAATTAAAAAGCTGTTTCAGAGACCTCTGTGCTGTATATACTTAACCATTTACTTCCCAATAATCCCTGGGAGCAGGGTACAGGCAGTGTGGCCTCGGGAGCCCCCAATTAAAAAGCTGTGTCAGTTACCTCTATGCTGTATATAGTTAACCATTTAATTCTCAATAATCCCTGGGAACAGGGGACAGGCAGTGTGGCCTCGGGAGCCCCCAATTAAAAAGCTGTTTCAGATACTCTGTGCTGTATATACTTAACCATTTACTGTCAATAATCCCTCGTAGCAGGGGACAGGCAGTGTGGTCCGGGAGCCCCCAATTAAAAAGCTGTTTCAGAGACCCCTGTGCTGTATATAGTTAACCATTTACTGCTCAATAATCCCTGGGAGCAGGGGACAGGCAGTGTGGTCCGGGAGCCCCCAATTAAAATGCTGTGTCAGAGAACACTGCGCCTGTATATAGTTAACCATTTACTGCTCAATAATCCCTTGGAGCAGGGGACAGGCAGTGTGGCCTCGCAGAACCCAATGAAAAAGCTGATTGGGAGACCTCTGTGCTGTATACAGTTAATCATTTACTGCTCAATAATCCCTGGGAGCAGGGGTCAGGCTGTTTGGCCTTCGGAGCCCCCAAGTAAAAAGCTGTTTCAGAGAGCTCTATGCTGTATATAGTTAACCGTGTCCTTACCAATAATTCCTGGGAGCAGGGGACAGGTAGTTTGGCCTCGGGTGCCCACAATTAAAAAGCTGTTTCAGAGTCCTCTATGCTGTATATAGTTAACCATTTACTTCTCAATAATCCCTGGGAGCAGGGGACAGGCAGTGTGGCCTCGGGAGCTCCCAATTAAAAAGCTGTTTCAGAGACCTCTGTGCTGTATATACTTAACCATTTACTTCTCAATAATCCCTGGGAGCAGGGGACAGGCAGTGTGGTCCGGGAGCCCCCAATTAAAAAGCTGTTTCAGTGATCTCTGCGCCTGTATATAGTTAACCATTTACTGCTCAATAATCGCTCGGAGCAGGGGACAGGCAGTGTGGTCCGGGAGCCGCCAATTAAAAAGCTGTTTCAGAGTCCTCTGTGCTGTATATAGTTTACCATTTACTTCTCAAAAACCCTGGGAGCACGGGACAGGCAGTGTGGCCTCGGGGGCCCCCAATTAAAAAGCTGTTTCAGAGACCTCTGTGCCTGTATAGAGTTAACCATTTACTGCTCAATAATCCCTGGGAGCAGGGGACAGGCAGTGTGGTCCGGGAGCCCCAATTAAAAGGCTGTTTCAGAGACTTCTGTGCTGTATATAGTTAACCATTTACTGCTCAATAATCCCTGGGAGCAGGGGACAGGCAGTGTGGCCTCGGGAGCCCCCAATTAAAAGGCTGTTTCAGAGACCTCTGTGCTGTAGATAGTTAACCATTTACTACTCAATAATCCCTGGGAGCAGGGGACAGGCAGTGTGGACTCGGGAGCCGCCAATTAAAAACTGTTTCATTGTCCTCTGTGCCTGTATATAGTTAACCATTTACTGCTCAATAATCCCTGAGAGCAAGGGTCAGGCAGTGTGGTCCGGGAGCACCCATTTAAAAAGCTGTTTCAGAGACTTCTGCGCCTGTATATAGTTAACCATTTACTGCTCAATAATCCCTGAGAGCAGGGGTCAGGCAGTGTAGCCTCGGGTGCCCCCAATAAAAAAGCTGTTTCAGAGACCTATGTGCTGTATATAGTTAACCATTTACTGCTCAATAATCCCTGTGAGCAGGGGACAGGCAGTGTGGCTTCGGGAGCCCCCAGTTAAAAAGGTGTTTCAGAGAACTTTGTGCTGTATATAGTTAACCATTTACTGCTCAATAATCCCTGGGAGCAGGAAACAGGCAGTGTGGCATCGGGAGCCCCCAATTAAAAAGATGTTTCAGAGGCCTCTGTGCTGTAGAAAGTTAACCATTTACTGCTCAATAATCCCTGGGAGCAGGGGTCAGGCAGTGTGGCCTCGGGAGCCCCCAGTTAAAAAGCTGTTTCAGAGACCTCTGTGCTGTACGTAGTTAATCATTTACTGCTCAATAATCCCTGGGAGCAGGTGACAGACAGTGTGGCTCCGAGAGCCCCCAATTAAAAAAGCTGTTTCAGAGGCCTTGTGCTGTATATAGTTAACCAATTACTGCTCAATAATCCCTGGGAGCAGGGGACAGGCAGTGTGGCCTCGGGAGCCCCCAGTTAAAAAGGTGTTTCAGATACACTGTGCCTGTATATAGTTAACCAATTACTGCTCAATAATCCCTGGGAGCAGGGGACAGGCAGTGTGGCCTCGGGAGCCCCCAATTAAAAGGCTGTTTCAGAGACCTCTATGCTGTATATAGTTAACCATTTACTGCTCAATAATCCCTGGGAGCAGGGGACAGGCAGTGTGGCCTCGGGAGTCCCCAATTAAAAAGCTGTTTCATTGTCCTCTGTGCCTGTATATAGTTAACCATTTACTGCTCAATAATCCCTGGGAGCAGGGTACAGGAAGTGTGGCCTCAGGCGCCCCCAATTAAAAAGCTGTTTCAGTGACCTCTGCGCCTGTATATAGTTAACCATTTACTGCTCAATAATCCTTCGGAGCAGGGGACAGGCAGTGTAGCCTAGGGTGCCCCCAATTAAAAAGCTGTTTCAGAGACCTCTGCGCTTGTATATAGTTAACCATTTACTGCTCAATAATCCCTGGGAGCAGGGGACAGGCAGTGTGGCTCCGGGAGCCCCCAATTAAAAAGCTGTTTCAGAGGCCTCTGTGCCTCTATATAGTTAATCATTTACTGCTCAATTATCAGTGGGAGCAGGGGACAGGCAGTGTGGCCTCGGGAGCCCCCAATTAAAAAGCTGTTTCAGAGACCTCTGTGCTGTATATAGTTAACCATTTACTGCTCAATAATCCCTGGGAGCAGGGGACAGGCAGTGTGGCCTCGGGAGTCCCCAGTTAAAAAGCTGTTTCAGATACTCTCTGCTGTATATAGTTAACCATTTACTGCTCAATAATCCCTGGGAGCAGGGGTAGGCTGTTTGGCCTTGGGAGTCCCCAATTAAAAAGCTGTTTCAGAGACCTTTGTGCCTGTATATAGTTAACCAATTACTGCTCAATAATCCCTGGAAGCAGGGGACAGGCAGTGTGGTCCGGGAGCCCCTAATTAAAAAGTTGTTTCAGAGACCTTTATGCTGTATATAGTTAACCGTGTACGTCCCAATAATCCCTGGGAGCAGGGGACAGGTAGTTTGGCCTCGGGAGCCCCCATTTAAAAAGGTGTTTCAGAGACCTCTATGCTGTATATAGTTAACCGTGTACTTCCCAATAATCCCTGGGAGCAGGGGACAGGCAGTGTGGCCTCGGGAGCTCCCAATTAAAAAGCTGTTTCAGAGACCTCTGTGCCTGTATATAGTTAACCATTTACTTCTCAATAACCCCTGGCAGCGGGCGACAGCCAGTGAGGCCTTGGGAGCCCTCAATTAAAAAGCTGATTCAGAGACCTCTGTGCTGTATATAATTAACCATTAACTTCTCAATAATCCCTGGGAGCAGGGGACAGGCAGTGTGGTCCTGGAGCCCCCAATTAAAAAGCTGTTTCAGTGATCTCTGCGCCTGTATATAGTTAACCATTTACTGCTCAATAACCCCTCGCAGCAGGGGACAGGCAGTGTGGTCCTGGAGCCCCCAATTAAAAAGCTGTTTCAGAGTCCTCTGTGCTGTATATAGTTAACCATTTACTGCTCAATAATCCCTGTGAGCAGGGGACAGGCAGTGTGGCCTCGGGAGCCCCAATTAAAAGGCTGTTTCAGAGACTTCTGTGCTGTATATAGTTAACCATTTACTGCTCAATAATCGCTGGGAGCAGGAGACAGGCAGTGTGGCTTCGGGAGCCCCCAGTTAAAAAGGTGTTTCAGAGAACTTTGTGCTGTATATAGTTAACCATTTACTGCTCAATAATCCCTGGGAGCAGGAAACAGGCAGTGTGGCCTCGGGAGCCCCCAATTAAAAAGATGTTTCAGAGGCCTCTGTGCTGTATATAGTTAACCATTTACTGCTCAATAATCCCTGGGAGCAGGGGTCAGGCAGTGTGGCCTCGGGAGCCCCCAGTTAAAAAGCTGTTTCAGAGACCTCTGTGCTGTACGTAGTTAATCATTTACTGCTCAATAATCCCTGGGAGCAGGTGACAGACATTGTGGCTTCGGGAGCCCCCAATTAAAAAGCTGTTTCAGAGGCCTTGTGCTGTATATAGTTAACCAATTACTGCTCAATAATCCCTTGGAGCAGGGGTAGGCTGTTTGGCCTTGGGAGTCCCCAATTAAAAAGCTGTTTCAGAGACCTTTGTGCCTGTATATAGTTAACCAATTACTGCTCAATAATCCCTGGAAACAGGGGACAGGCAGTGTGGTCCGGGAGCCCCTAATTAAAAAGCTGTTTCAGAGACCTCTATGCTGTATATAGTTAACCGTGTACTTCCCAATTACCCCTGGGAGCAGGGGACAGGCAGTGTGGCCTCGGGAGCTCCCAATTAAAAAGCTGTTTCAGAGACCTCTGTGCCTGTATATAGTTAACCATTTACTTCTCAATAACCCCTGGCAGCGGGCGACAGCCAGTGAGGCCTTGGGAGCCCTCAATTAAAAAGCTGATTCAGAGACCTCTGTGCTGTATATAATTAACCATTAACTTCTCAATAATCCCTGGGAGCAGGGGACAGGCAGTGTGGTCCTGGAGCCCCCAATTAAAAAGCTGTTTCAGTGATCTCTGTGCCTGTATATAGTTAACCATTTACTGCTCAATAATCCCTCGGAGCAGGGGACAGGCAGTGTGGTCCGGGAGCCCCCAATTAAAAAGCTGTTTCAGAGTCCTCTGTGCTGTATATTGTTCACCATTTACTGCTCAGCAATCCCTGGGAACAGGGGTCAGGCAGTGTGGCCTCGGGAGCCCCCAATTTAAAAGCTGTTTCAGACACCTCTGTGCCTGTATAGAGTTAACCATTTACTGCTCAATAATCCCTGGGAGCAGGGGACAGGCAGTGTGGTCACGGGAGCCCCAATTAAAAGGCTGTTTCAGAGACTTCTGTGCTGTATATAGTTAACCATTTACTGCTCAATAATCCCTGGGAGCAGGGGACAGGCAGTGTGGCCTCGGGAGCCCCCAATTAAAAGGCTGTTTCAGAGACCTCTGTGTTGTATATAGTTAACCATTTACTGCTCAATAATCCCTGGGAGCAGGGGACAGGCAGTGTGGCCTGGGGAGTCCCCAATTAAAAAGCTGTTTCATTGTCCTCTGTGCCTGTATATAGTTAACCATTTACTGCTCAATAATCCCTGGGAGCAGGGTACAGGAAGTGTGGCCTCAGGCGCCCCCAATTAAAAAGCTGTTTCAGAGACCTCTGTGCTGCATATAGTTAACCATTTACTGCTCAATAATCCCTGGGAACAGGGGACAGGCAGTTGGCCTCGGGAGGCCCCAATTAAAAATCTGTTTCAGTGACCTCTGCGCCTGTATATAGTTAACTATTTACTGCTCAATAATCCTTCGGAGCAGGGGACAGGCAGTGTAGCCTAGGGTGCCCCCAATTAAAAAGCTGTTTCAGAGACCTCTGTGCTGTACAGAGTTATCCATTTACTTCTCAATAATCCCTGGGAGCAGGGGACAGGCAGTGTGGCCTCGGGAGCCCCCAATTAAAAAGCTGTTTCAGAGGCCTCTGTGCTGTATACAGTTAACCATTTACTGCTCAATAATCCCTGGGAGCAGGGGACAGGCAGTGTGGTCCGGGAGCCCCCAATTAAAATGCTGTGTCAGAGAACACTGCGCCTGTATATAGTTAACCATTTACTGCTCAATTATCCCTTGGAGCAGGGGACAGGCAGTGTGGCCTCGCAGCACCCAATGAAATAGCTGTTTGGGAGACCTCTGTGCTGTATACAGTTAACCATTTACTTCCCAATAATCCCTGGCAGCAGGGAAAAGGCAGTGTGGCCTCAGGAGCCCCCAATTAAATGGCTGTTTCAGAGACCTCTGTGCTGTACGTATTTAGCCATTTACTGCTCAATAATCCCTGGGAGCAGGGGACAGGCAGTGTGGCCTCGGGAGCCCCCAGTTAAAAAGGTGTTTCAGATACTCTGTGCTGTATATAGTTAACCATTTACTGCTCAATAATCCCTGGGAGTAGGGGACAGGCAGTGTGGACTCCGGAGCCCCCAATTAAAAAGCTGTTTCAGAGACCTCTGTGCCTTTATATAGTTAACCATTTACTGCACAATAATCCCTGGGAGCAGGGGACAGGCAGTTTGGCCTCGGGGGCCCCCACTTATAAAGCTGTTTCAGAGACATCTGCGCTTGTATATAGTTAACCATTTACTGCTCAATAATCCCTGGGAGCAGGGGACAGGCAGTGTGGCTCCGGGAGCCCCCAATTAAAAAGCTGTTTCAGAGGCCTCTGTGCCTCTATATAGTTAACCATTTACTGCTCAATTATCAGTGGGAGCAGGGGACAGGCAGTGTGGCCTCGGGAGCCCCCAATTAAAAAGCTGTTTCAGAGACCTCTGTGCTGTTTATAGTTAACCATTGACTGCTCAATATTCCCTGGGAGCAGGGAGCAGGCAGTGTGGCCTGGCAGCACCCAATGAAAAAGCTGTTTCACAGACCTCTGTGCTGTCCGTATTTAACGATTTACTGCTCAATAATCCCTGGGAGCAGGGGACAGGCAGTGTGGCCTCGGGAGCCCCCAGTTAAAAAGGTGATTCAGATACTCTGTGCTGTATATAGTTAACCATTTACTGCTCAATAATCCCAGGGAGCAGGGGACAGGCAGTGTGGCCTCGGGAGCCCCCAGTTAAAAAGGTGTTTCAGATACTCTGTGCTGTATATAGTTAACCATTTACTGCTCAATAATACCTGCGAGCAGGGAACAGGCAGTGTGGCCTCGGGAGTCCCCAGTTAAAAAGGTGTTTCAGATACTCTCTGCTGTATATAGTTAACCATTTACTGCTCAATAATCCCTGGGAGCAGGGGACAGGCAGTGTGGTCCGGGAGCCCCTAATTAAAAAGTTGTTTCAGAGACCTCTATGCTCTATATAGTTAACCGTGTACTTCCCAATAATCCCTGGGAGCAGGGGACAGGTAGTTTGGCCTCGGGAGCCCCCATTTAAAAAGGTGTTTCAGAGACCTCTATGCTGTATATAGTTAACCGTGTACTTCCCAATAATCCCTGGGAGCAGGGGACAGGCAGTGTGGCCTCGGGAGCTCCCAATTAAAAAGCTGTTTCAGAGACCTCTGCGCCTGTATATAGTTAACCATTTACTTCTCAATAACCCCTGGCAGCGGGCGATAGCCAGTGACGCCTTGGGAGCCCTCAATTAAAAAGCTGATTCAGAGACCTCTGTGCTGTATATAATTAACCATTAACTTCTCAAAAATCCCTGGGAGCAGGGGACAGGCAGTGTGGTCCTGGAGCCCCCAATTAAAAAGCTGTTTCAGTGATCTCTGCGCCTGTATATAGTTAACCATTTACTGCTCAATAATCCCTCGCAGCAGGGGACAGGCAGTATGGTCCTGGAGCCCCCAATTAAAAAGCTGTTTCAGAGACCTCTGCGCTTGTATATAGTTAACCATTTACTGCTCAATAATCCCTGGGAGCAGGGGACAGGCAGTGTGGCTCCGGGAGCCCCCAATTAAAAAGCTGTTTCAGAGGCCTCTGTGCCTCTATATAGTTAATCATTTACTGCTCAATTATCAGTGGGAGCAGGGGACAGGCAGTGTGGCCTCGGGAGCCCCCAATTAAAAAGCTGTTTCAGAGACCTCTGTGCTGTATATAGTTAACCATTTACTGCTCAATAATCCCTGGGAGCAGGGGACAGGCAGTGTGCCTCGGGAGTCCCCAGTTAAAAAGCTGTTTCAGATACTCTCTGCTGTATATAGTTAACCATTTACTGCTCAATAATCCCTGGGAGCAGGGGTAGGCTGTTTGGCCTTGGGAGTCCCCAATTAAAAAGCTGTTTCAGAGACCTTTGTGCCTGTATATAGTTAACCAATTACTGCTCAATAATCCCTGGAAGCAGGGGACAGGCAGTGTGGTCCGGGAGCCCCTAATTAAAAAGTTGTTTCAGAGACCTCTATGCTGTATATAGTTAACCGTGTACGTCCCAATAATCCCTGGGAGCAGGGGACAGGTAGTTTGGCCTCGGGAGCCCCCATTTAAAAAGGTGTTTCAGAGACCTCTATGCTGTATATAGTTAACCGTGTACTTCCCAATAATCCCTGGGAGCAGGGGACAGGCAGTGTGGCCTCGGGAGCTCCCAATTAAAAAGCTGTTTCAGAGACCTCTGTGCCTGTATATAGTTAACCATTTACTTCTCAATAACCCCTGGCAGCGGGCGACAGCCAGTGAGGCCTTGGGAGCCCTCAATTAAAAAGCTGATTCAGAGACCTCTGTGCTGTATATAATTAACCATTAACTTCTCAATAATCCCTGGGAGCAGGGGACAGGCAGTGTGGTCCTGGAGCCCCCAATTAAAAAGCTGTTTCAGTGATCTCTGCGCCTGTATATAGTTAACCATTTACTGCTCAATAATCCCTCGCAGCAGGGGACAGGCAGTGTGGTCCTGGAGCCCCCAATTAAAAAGCTGTTTCAGAGTCCTCTGTGCTGTATATAGTTAACCATTTACTGCTCAATAATCCCTGTGAGCAGGGGACAGGCAGTGTGGCCTCGGGAGCCCCAATTAAAAGGCTGTTTCAGAGACTTCTGTGCTGTATATAGTTAACCATTTACTGCTCAATAATCGCTGGGAGCAGGGGACAGGCAGTGTGGCTTCGGGAGCCCCCAGTTAAAAAGGTGTTTCAGAGAACTTTGTGCTGTATATAGTTAACCATTTACTGCTCAATAATCCCTGGGAGCAGGAAACAGGCAGTGTGGCCTCGGGAGCCCCCAATTAAAAAGATGTTTCAGAGGCCTCTGTGCTGTATATAATTAACCATTTACTGCTCAATAATCCCTGGGAGCAGGGGTCAGGCAGTGTGGCCTCGGGAGCCCCCAGTTAAAAAGCTGTTTCAGAGACCTCTGTGCTGTACGTAGTTAATCATTTACTGCTCAATAATCCCTGGGAGCAGGTGACAGACAGTGTGGCTTCGGGAGCCCCCAATTAAAAAAGCTGTTTCAGAGGCCTTGTGCTGTATATAGTTAACCAATTACTGCTCAATAATCCCTTGGAGCAGGGGTAGGCTGTTTGGCCTTGGGAGTCCCCAATTAAAAAGCTGTTTCAGAGACCTTTGTGCCTGTATATAGTTAACCAATTACTGCTCAATAATCCCTGGAAACAGGGGACAGGCAGTGTGGTCCGGGAGCCCCTAATTAAAAAGCTGTTTCAGAGACCTCTATGCTGTATATAGTTAACCGTGTACTTCCCAATTACCCCTGGGAGCAGGGGACAGGTAGTTTGGCCTCGGGAGCCCCCATTTAAAAAGGTGTTTCAGAGACATCTATGCTGTATATAGTTAACCGTGTACTTCCCAATAATCCCTGGGAGCAGGGGACAGGCAGTGTGGCCTCGGGAGCTCCCAATTAAAAAGCTGTTTCAGAGACCTCTGTGCCTGTATATAGTTAACCATTTACTTCTCAATAACCCCTGGCAGCGGGCGACAGCCAGTGAGGCCTTGGGAGCCCTCAATTAAAAAGCTGTTTCAGAGTCCTCTGTGCTGTATATTGTTCACCATTTACTGCTCAGCAATCCCTGGCAACAGGGGTCAGGCAGTGTGGCCTCGGGAGCCCCCAATTTAAAAGCTGTTTCAGACACCTCTGTGCCTGTATAGAGTTAACCATTTACTGCTCAATAATCCCTGGGAGCAGGGGACAGGCAGTGTGGTCACGGGAGCCCCAATTAAAAGGCTGTTTCAGAGACTTCTGTGCTGTATATAGTTAACCATTTACTGCTCAATAATCCCTGGGAGCAGGGGACAGGCAGTGTGGCCTCGGGAGCCCCCAATTAAAAGGCTGTTTCAGAGACCTCTGTGCTGTATATAGTTAACCATTTACTGCTCAATAATCCCTGGGAGCAGGGGACAGGCAGTGTGGCCTCGGGAGTCCCCAATTAAAAAGCTGTTTCATTGTCCTCTGTGCCTGTATATAGTTAACCATTTACTGCTCAATAATCCCTGGGAGCAGGGTACAGGAAGTGTGGCCTCAGGCGCCCCCAATTAAAAAGCTGTTTCAGAGACCTCTGTGCTGCATATAGTTAACCATTTACTGCTCAATAATCCCTGGGAGCAGGGGACAGGCAGTTGGCCTCGGGAGGCCCCAATTAAAAATCTGTTTCAGTGACCTCTGCGCCTGTATATAGTTAACCATTTACTGCTCAATAATCCTTCGGAGCAGGGGACAGGCAGTGTAGCCTAGGGTGCCCCCAATTAAAAAGCTGTTTCAGAGACCTCTGTGCTGTACAGAGTTATCCATTTACTTCTCAATAATCCCTGGGAGCAGGGGACAGGCAGTGTGGCCTCGGGAGCCCCCAATTAAAAAGCTGTTTCAGAGGCCTCTGTGCTGTATACAGTTAACCATTTACTGCTCAATAATCCCTGGGAGCAGGGGACAGGCAGTGTGGTCCGGGAGCCCCCAATTAAAATGCTGTGTCAGAGAACACTGCGCCTGTATATAGTTAACCATTTACTGCTCAATTATCCCTTGGAGCAGGGGACAGGAAGTGTGGCCTCGCAGCACCCAATGAAATAGCTGTTTGGGAGACCTCTGTGCTGTATACAGTTAACCATTTACTTCCCAATAATCCCTGGCAGCAGGGAAAAGGCAGTGTGGCCTCAGGAGCCCCCAATTAAATGGCTGTTTCAGAGACCTCTGTGCTGTACGTATTTAGCCATTTACTGCTCAATAATCCCTGGGAGCAGGGGACAGGCAGTGTGGCCTCGGGAGCCCCCAGTTAAAAAGGTGTTTCAGATACTCTGTGCTGTATATAGTTAACCATTTACTGCTCAATAATCCCTGGGAGTAGGGGACAGGCAGTGTGGACTCCGGAGCCCCCAATTAAAAAGCTGTTTCAGAGACCTCTGTGCCTTTATATAGTTAACCATTTACTGCTCAATAATCCCTGGGAGCAGGGGACAGGCAGTTTGGCCTCGGGGGCCCCCACTTATAAAGCTGTTTCAGAGACATCTGCGCTTGTATATAGTTAACCATTTACTGCTCAATAATCCCTGGGAGCAGGGGACAGGCAGTGTGGCTCCGGGAGCCCCCAATTAAAAAGCTGTTTCAGAGGCCTCTGTGCCTCTATATAGTTAACCATTTACTGCTCAATTATCAGTGGGAGCAGGGGACAGGCAGTGTGGCCTCGGGAGCCCCCAATTAAAAAGCTGTTTCAGAGACCTCTGTGCTGTTTATAGTTAACCATTGACTGCTCAATATTCCCTGGGAGCAGGGAGCAGGCAGTGTGGCCTGGCAGCACCCACTGAAAAAGCTGTTTCAGAGACCTCTGTGCTGTACGTATTTAACGATTTACTGCTCAATAATCCCTGGGAGCAGGGGACAGGCAGTGTGGCCTCGGGAGCCCCCAGTTAAAAAGGTGATTCAGATACTCTGTGCTGTATATAGTTAACCATTTACTGCTCAATAATCCCAGGGAGCAGGGGACAGGCAGTGTGGCCTCGGGAGCCCCCAGTTAAAAAGGTGTTTCAGATACTCTGTGCTGTATATAGTTAACCATTTACTGCTCAATAATACCTGCGAGCAGGGAACAGGCAGTGTGGCCTCGGGAGTCCCCAGTTAAAAAGGTGTTTCAGATACTCTCTGCTGTATATAGTTAACCATTTACTGCTCAATAATCCCTGGGAGCAGGGGGCAGGCAGTGTGGCCTCGGGAGCCCACAATTAAAAAGCTGTTTCAGAGACCTCTGTGCTGTATATAGTTAACCAATTACTGCTCAATAATCCCTGGAAGCAGGGGACAGGCAGTGTGGTCCGGGAGCCCCTAATTAAAAAGTTGTTTCAGAGACCTCTATGCTCTATATAGTTAACCGTGTACTTCACAATAATCCCTGGGAGCAGGGGACAGGTAGTTTGGCCTCGGGAGCCCCCATTTAAAAAGGTGTTTCAGAGACCTCTATGCTGTATATAGTTAACCGTGTACTTCCCAATAATCCCTGGGAGCAGGGGACAGGCAGTGTGGCCTCGGGAGCTCCCAATTAAAAAGCTGTTTCAGAGACCTCTGTGCCTGTATATAGTTAACCATTTACTTCTCAATAACCCCTGGCAGCGGGCGATAGCCAGTGACGCCTTGGGAGCCCTCAATTAAAAAGCTGATTCAGAGACCTCTGTGCGGTATATAATTAACCATTAACTTCTCAATAATCCCTGGGAGCAGGGGACAGATAGTGTGGTCCTGGAGCCCCCAATTAAAAAGCTGTTTCAGTGATCTCTGTGCTGTATATTGTTAACCATTTACTGCTCAGCAATCCCTGGGAACAGGGGTAAGGCAGTGTGGCCTCGGGAGCCCCCAATTAAAAAGCTGTTTCAGAGACCTCTGTGCCTGTATAGAGTTAACCATTTACTGCTCAATAATCCCTGGGAGCAGGGGACAGGCAGTGTGGTCCGGGAGCCCCAATTAAAAGGCTGTTTCAGAGACTTCTGTGCTGTATATAGTTAACCATTTACTGCTCAATAATCGCTGGGAGCAGGGGACAGGCAGTGTGGCCTCGGGAGCCCCCAATTAAAAGGCTGCTTCAGAGACCTCTGTGCTGTAGATAGTTAACCATTTACTGCTCAATAATCCCTGGGAGCAGGGGACAGGCAATGTGGCCTCGGGAGTCCCCAATTAAAAAGCTGTTTCATTGTCCTCTGTGCCTGTATATAGTTAACCATTTACTGCTCAATAATCCCTGAAAGCAAGGGTCAGGCAGTGTGGCCTCGGGAGCCCCCAATTAAAAAGCTGTTTCAGTGACCTCTGCGCCTGTATATAGTTAACCATTTACTGCTCAATAATCCCTGGGAGCAAGGGACAGGCAGTGTGGTCCGGGAGCACCAATTTAAAAAGCTGTTTCAGAGACTTCTGCGCCTGTATATAGTTAACCATTTACTGCTCAATAATCCCTGAGAGCAGGGGTCAGGCAGTGTAGCCTCGGGTGCCCCCAATTAAAAAGCTGTTTCAGAGACCTATGTGCTGTATATTGTTAACTATTTACTGCTCAATAATCCCTGTGAGCAGGGGACAGGCAGTGTGGCTTCGGGAGCCCCCAGTTAAAAAGGTGTTTCAGAGAACTTTGTGCTGTATATAGTTAACCATTTACTGCTCAATAATCCCTGGGAGCAGGAAACAGGCAGTGTGGCCACGGGAGCCCCCAATTAAAAAAGCTGTTTCAGAGACTTCTGTGCTGTATATAGTTAACCATTTACTGCTCAATAATCCCTGGGAACAGGGGTCAGGCAGTGTGGCCTCGGGAGCCCCCAATTAAAAAGCTGTTTCAGAGACCTCTGTGCCTGTATAGAGTTAACCATTTACTGCTCAATAATCCCTGGGAGCAGGGGACAGGCAGTGTGGTCACGGGAGCCCCAATTAAAAGGCTGTTTCAGAGACTTCTGTGCTGTATATAGTTAACCATTTACTGCTCAATAATCCCTGGGAGCAGGGGACAGGCAGTGTGGCCTCGGGATCCCCCAATTAAAAGGCTGTTTCAGAGACCTCTGTGCTGTATATAGTTAACCATTTACTGCTCAATAATCCTTGGGAGCAGGGGACAGGCAGAGTGGCCTCGGGAGTCCCCAATTAAAAAGCTGTTTCATTGTCCTCTGTGCCTGTATATAGTTAACCATTTACTGCTCAATAATCCCTGGGAGCAGGGTACAGGAAGTGTGGCCTCAGGCGCCCCCAATTAAAAAGCTGTTTCAGAGACCTCTGTGCTGCATATAGTTAACCATTTACTGCTCAATAATCCCTGGGAGCAGGGGACAGGCAGTGTGGCCTCGGGAGGCCCCAATTAAAAAGCTGTTTCAGTGACCTCTGCGCCTGTATATAGTTAACCATTTACTGCTCAATAATCCTTCGGAGCAGGGGACAGGCATTGTAGCCTAGGGTGCCACCAATTAAAAAGCTGTTTCAGAGACCTCTGTGCTGTACAGAGTTATCCATTTACTTCTCAATAATCCCTGGGAGCAGGGGACAGGCAGTGTGGCCTCGGGAGCCCCCAATTAAAAAGCTGTTTCAGAGGCCTCTGTGCAGTATACAGTTAACCATTTACTGCTCAATAATCCCTGGGAGCAGGGGACAGGCAGTGTGGTCCGGGAGCCCCCAATTAAAATGCTGTGTCAGAGAACACTGCGCCTGTATATAGTTAACCATTTACTGCTCAATTATCCCTTGGAGCAGGGGACAGGCAGTGTGGCCTCGCAGCACCCAATGAAAAAGCTGTTTGGGAGACCTCTGTGCTGTATACAGTTAACCATTTACTTCCCAATAATCCCTGGCAGCAGGGAAAAGGCAGTGTGGCCTCAGGAGCCCCCAATTAAATGGCTGTTTCAGAGACCTCTGTGCTGTACGTATTTAGCCATTTACTGCTCAATAATCACTGGGAGCAGGGGACAGGCAGTGTGGCCTCGGGAGCCCCCAGTTAAAAAGGTGTTTCAGATACTCTGTGCTGTATATAGTTAACCATTTACTGCTCAATAATCCCTGGGAGTAGTGGACAGGCAGTGTGGACTCCGGAGCCCCCAATTAAAAAAGCTGTTTCAGAGACCTCTGTGCCTGTATATAGTTAACCATTTACTGCTCAATAATCCCTGCGAGCAGGGGACAGGCAGTGTGGCCTTGGGGGCCCCCAATTATAAAGCTGTTTCAGAGACCTCTGCGCTTGTATATAGTTAACCATTTACTGCTCAATTATCAGTGGGAGCAGGGGACAGGAAGTGTGGCCTCGGGAGCCCCCAATTAAAAAGCTGTTTCAGAGACCTCTGTGCTGTTTATAGTTAACCATTTACTGCTCAATATTCCCTGGGAGCAGGGAGCAGGCAGTGTGGCCTCGGGAGCCCACAGTTAAAAAGGTGTTTCAGATACTCTGTGCTGTATATAGTTAACCATTTACTGCTCAATAATCCCTGGGAGCAGGGGACAGGCAGTGTGGCCTCGGGAGCCCCCAGTTAAAAAGGTGTTTCAGATACTCTGTGCTGTATATAGTTAACCATTTACTGCTCAATAATCCCTGCGAGCAGGGAACAGGCAGTGTGGCCTCGGGAGTCCCCAGTTAAAAAGGTGTTTCAGATACTCTCTGCTGTATATAGTTAACCATTTACTTCTCAATAACCCCTGGCAGCGGGCGACAGCCAGTGAGGCCTTGGGAGCCCTCAATTAAAAAGCTGATTCAGAGACCTCTGTGCTGTATATAATTAACCATTCACTTCTCAATAATCCCTGGGAGCAGGGGACAGGCAGTGTGGTCCTGGAGCCCCCAATTAAAAAGCTGTTTCAGTGATCTCTGTGCCTGTATATAGTTAACCATTTACTGCTCAATAATCCCTGCGAGCAGGGAACAGGCAGTGTGGCCGCGGGAGCCCCCATTTAAAAAGGTGTTTCAGAGACCTCTATGCTGTATATAGTTAACCGTGTACTTCCCAATAATCCCTGGGAGCAGGGGACAGGCAGTGTGGCCTCGGGAGCTCCCAATTAAAAAGCTGTTTCAGAGACCTCTGTGCCTGTATATAGTTAACCATTTACTTCTCAATAACCCCTGGCAGCGGGCGACAGCCAGTGAGGCCTTGGGAGCCCTCAATTAAAAAGCTGATTCAGAGACCTCTGTGCTGTATATAATTAACCATTAACTTCTCAATAATCCCTGGGAGCAGGGGACAGGCAGTGTGGTCCTGGAGCCCCCAATTAAAAAGCTGTTTCAGTGATCTCTGCGCCTGTATATAGTTAACCATTTACTGCTCAATAATCCCTCGGAGCAGGGGACAGGCAGTGTGGCCTCGGGAGCCCCCAATTAAAAAGCTGTTTCAGAGACCTCTGTGCCTGTATAGAGTTAACCATTTACTGCTCAATAATCCCTGGGAGCAGGGGACAGGCAGTGTGGTCCGGGAGCCCCAATTAAAAGGCTGTTTCAGAGACTTCTGTGCTGTATATAGTTAACCATTTACTGCTCAGTAATCCCTGGGAGCAGGGGACAGGCAGTGTGGCCTCGGGAGCCCCCAATTAAAAGACTGTTTCAGAGACCTCTGTGCTGTAGATAGTTAACCATTTACTGCTCAATAATCCCTGGGAGCAGGGGACAGGCAGTGTGGCCTCGGGAATCCCCAATTAAAAAGCTGTTTCATTGTCCTCTGTGCCTGTATATAGTTAACCATTTACTGCTCAATAATCCCTGAGAGCAAGGGTCAGGCAGTGTGGCCTCGGGAGCCCCCAATTAAAAAGCTGTTTCAGTGACCTCTGTGCCTGTATATAGTTAACCATTTACTGCTCAATAATCCCTGAGAGCAGGGGTCAGGCAGTGTAGCCTCGGGTGCCCCCAATTAAAAAGCTGTTTCAGAGACCTATGTGCTGTATATAGTTAACCATTTACTGCTCAATAATCCCTGTGAGCAGGGGACAGGCAGTGTGGCTTCGGGAGCCCCCATTTAAAAAGGTGTTTCAGAGACATCTATGCTGTATATAGTTAACCGTGTACTTCCCAATAATCCCTGGGAGCAGGGGACAGGCAGCGTGGCCTCGGGAGCTCCCAATTAAAAAGCTGTTTCAGAGACCTCTGTGCCTGTATATAGTTAACCATTTACTTCTCAATAACCCCTGGCAGCGGGCGACAGCCAGTGAGGCCTTGGGATCCCTCAATTAAAAAGCTGATTCAGAGACCTCTGTGCTGTATATAATTAACCATTAACTTCTCAATAATCCCTGGGAGCAGGGGACAGGCAGTGTGGTCCTGGAGCCCCCAATTAAAAAGCTGTTTCAGTGATCTCTGTGCCTGTATATAGTTAACCATTTACTGCTCAATAATCCCTCGGAGCAGGGGACAGGCAGTGTGGTCCGGGAGCCCCCAATTAAAAAGCTGTTTCAGAGTCCTCTGTGCTGTATATTGTTCACCATTTACTGCTCAGCAATCCCTGGGAACAGGGGTCAGGCAGTGTGGCCTCGGGAGCCCCCAATTAAAAAGCTGTTTCAGATACCTCTGTGCCTGTATAGAGTTAACCATTTACTGCTCAATAATCCCTGGGAGCAGGGGACAGGCAGTGTGGTCACGGGAGCCCCAATTAAAAGGCTGTTTCAGAGACTTCTGTGCTGTATATAGTTAACCATTTACTGCTCAATAATCCCTGGGAGCAGGGGACAGGCAGTGTGGCCTCGGGAGCCCCCAATTAAAAGGCTGTTTCAGCGACCTCTGTGCTTTATATAGTTAACCGTTTACTGCTCAATAATCCCTGGGAGCAGGGGACAGGCAGTGTGGCCTCGGGAGTCCCCAATTAAAAAGCTGTTTCATTGTCCTCTGTGCCTGTATATAGTTAACCATTTACTGCTCAATAAGCCCTGGGAGCAGGGTACAGGAAGTGTGGCCTCAGGCGCCCACAATTAAAAAGCTGTTTCAGAGACCTCTGTGCTGCATATAGTTAACCATTTACTGCTCAATAATCCTTCGGAGCAGGGGACAGGCAGTGTAGCCTAGGGTGCCCCCAATTAAAAAGCTGTTTCAGAGACCTCTGTGCTGTACAGAGTTATCCATTTACTTCTCAATAATCCCTGGGAGCAGGGGACAGGCAGTGTGGCCTCGGGAGCCCCCAATTAAAAAGCTGTTTCAGAGGCCTCAGTGCTGTATTCAGTTAACCTTTTACTGCTCAATAATCCCTGGGAGCAGGGGACAGGCAGTGTGGTCCGGGAGCCCCCAATTAAAATGCTGTGTCAGAGAACACTGCGCCTGTATATAGTTAACCATTTACTGCTCAATTATCCCTTGGAGCAGGGGACAGGCAGTGTGGCCTCGCAGCACCCAATGAAAAAGCTGTTTGGGAGACCTCTGTGCTGTATACAGTTAACCATTTACGTCCCAATAATCCCTGGCAGCAGGGAAAAGGCAGTGTGGCCTCAGGAGCCCCCAATTAAATGGCTGTTTCAGAGACCTCTGTGCTGTACGTATTTAGCCATTTACTGCTCAATAATCCCTGGGAGCAGGGGACAGGCAGTGTGGCCTCGGGAGCCCCCAGTTAAAAAGGTGTTTCAGATACTCTGTGCTGTATATAGTTAACCATTTACTGCTCAATAATCCCTGGGAGTAGGGGACAGGCAGCGTGGACTCCGGAGCCCCCAATTAAAAAGCTGTTTCAGAGACCTCTGTGCCTGTATATAGTTAACCATTTACTGCTCAATAATCCCTGGGAGCAGGGGACAGGCAGTTTGGCCTCGGGGGCCCCCAATTATAAAGCTGTTTCAGAGACCTCTGCGCTTGTATATAGTTAACCATTTACTGCTCAATTAAACAGTGGGAGCAGGGGACAGGCAGTGTGGCCTCGGGAGCCCCCAATGTAAAAGCTGTTTCAGAGACCACTGTGCTGTTTATAGTTAACCATTTACTGCTCAATAATCCCTGGGAGCAGGGAGCAGGCAGTGTGGCCTGGCAGCACCCAATGAAAAAGCTGTTTCAGACACCTCTGTGCTGTACGTATTTAACCGTTTTCTGCTCAATAATCCCTTGGAGCAGGGGACAGGTAGTGTGGCCTCGGGAGCCCCCAGTTAAAAAGGTGTTTCAGATACTCTGTGCTGTATATAGTTAACCATTTACTGCTCAATAATCCCTGGGAGCAGGGGACAGGCAGTGTGGCCTCGGGAGCCCCCAGTTAAAAAGGTGATTCAGATACTCTGTGCTGTATATAGTTAACCATTTACTGCTCAATAATCCCTGCGAGCAGGGAACAGGCAGTGTGGCCTCGGGAGCCCCCAGTTAAAAAGGTGATTCAGATACTCTGTGCTGTATATAGTTAACCATTTACTGCTCAATAATCCCTGCGAGCAGGGGACAGGCAGTGTGGCCTCGGGAGTCCCCAATTAAAAAGCTGTTTCATTGTCCTCTGTGCCTGTATATAGTTAACCATTTACTGCTCAATATGCCCTGGGAGCAGGGTACAGGAAGTGTGGCCTCAGGCGCCCCCAATTAAAAAGCTGTTTCAGAGACCTCTGTGCTGCATATAGTTAACCATTTACTGCTCAATAATCCCTGGGAGCAGGGGACAGGCAGTGTGGCCTCGGGAGGCCCCAATTAAAAAGCTGTTTCAGTGACCTCTGCGCCTGTATATAGTTAACCATTAACTGCTCAATAATCCTTCGGAGCAGGGGACAGGCAGTGTAGCCTAGGGTGCCCCCAATTAAAAAGCTGTTTCAGAGACCTCTGTGCTGTACAGAGTTATCCATTAACTTCTCAATAATCCCTGGGTGCAGGGGACAGGCAGTGTGGCCTCGGGAGCCCCCAATTAAAAAGCTGTTTCAGAGGCCTCAGTGCTGTATTCAGTTAACCATTTACTGCTCAATAATCCCTGGGAGCAGGGGACAGGCAGTGTGGTCCGGGAGCCCCCAATTAAAATGCTGTGTCAGAGAACACTGCGCCTGTATATAGTTAACCATTTACTGCTCAATTATCCCTTGGAGCAGGGGACAGGCAGTGTGGCCTCGCAGCACCCAATGAAAAAGCTGTTTGGGAGACCTCTGTGCTGTATACAGTTAACCATTTACGTCCCAATAATCCCTGGCAGCAGGGAAAAGGCAGTGTGGCCTCAGGAGCCCCCAATTAAATGGCTGTTTCAGAGACCTCTGTGCTGTACGTATTTAGCCATTTACTGCTCAATAATCCCTGGGAGCAGGGGACAGGCAGTGTGGCCTCGGGAGCCCCCAGTTAAAAAGGTGTTTCAGATACTCTGTGCTGTATATAGTTAACCATTTACTGCTCAATAATCCCTGGGAGTAGGGGACAGGCAGCGTGGACTCCGGAGCCCCCAATTAAAAAGCTGTTTCAGAGACCTCTGTGCCTGTATATAGTTAACCATTTACTGCTCAATAATCCCTGGGAGCAGGGGACAGGCAGTTTGGCCTCGGGGGCCCCCAATTATAAAGCTGTTTCAGAGACCTCTGCGCTTGTATATAGTTAACCATTTACTGCTCAATTAAACAGTGGGAGCAGGGGACAGGCAGTGTGGCCTCGGGAGCCCCCAATGTAAAAGCTGTTTCAGAGACCACTGTGCTGTTTATAGTTAACCATTTACTGCTCAATAATCCCTGGGAGCAGGGAGCAGGCAGTGTGGCCTGGCAGCACCCAATGAAAAAGCTGTTTCAGAGACCTCTGTGCTGTACGTATTTAACCATTTTCTGCTCAATAATCCCTGGGAGCAGGGGACAGGTAGTGTGGCCTCGGGAGCCCCCAGTTAAAAAGGTGTTTCAGATAATCTGTGCTGTATATAGTTAACCATTTACTGCTCTATAATCCCTGGGAGCAGGGGACAGGCAGTGTGGCCTCGGGAGCCCCCAGTTAAAAAGGTGATTCAGATACTCTGTGCTGTATATAGTTAACCATTTACTGCTCAATAATCCCTGCGAGCAGGGAACAGGCAGTGTGGCCTCGGGAGTCCCCAGTTAAAAAGGTGTTTCAGATACTCTCTGCTGTATATAGTTAACAATTTACTGCTCAATAATCCCTGGGAGCAGGGGTAGGCTGTTTGGCCTTGGGAGTCCCCAATTAAAAAGCTGTTTCAGAGACCTTTGTGCCTGTATATAGTTAACCAATTACTGCTCAATAATCCCTGGAAGCAGGGGACAGGCAGTGTGGTCCGGGAGCCCCTAATTAAAAAGTTGTTTCAGAGACCTCTATGATGTATATAATTAACCGTGTACTTCCCAATAATCCCTGGGAGCAGCGGACAGGTAGTTTGGCCTCGGGAGCCCCCATTTAAAAAGGTGTTTCAGAGACCTCTATGCTGTATATAGTTAACCGTGTACTTCCCAATAATCCCTGGGAGCAGGGGACAGGCAGTGTGGCCTCGGGAGCTCCCAATTAAAAAGCTGTTTCAGAGACCTCTGTGCCTGTATATAGTTAACCATTTACTTCTCAATAACCCCTGGCAGCGGGCGACAGCCAGTGAGGCCTTGGGAGCCCTCAATTAAAAAGCTGATTCAGAGACCTCTGTGCTGTATATAATTAACCATTAACTTCTCAATAATCCCTGGGAGCAGGGGACAGGCAGTGTGGTCCTGGAGCCCCCAATTAAAAAGCTGTTTCAGTGATCTCTTCGCCTGTATATAGTTAACCATTTACTGCTCAATAATGCCTCGGAGCAGGGGACAGGCAGTGTGGTCCGGGAGCCCCCAATTAAAAAGCTGTTTCAGAGTCCTCAGTGCTGTATATTGTTAACCATTTGCTGCTCAGCAATCCCTGGGAACAGGGGTAAGGCAGTGTGGCCTCGGGAGCCCCCAATTAAAAAGCTGTTTCAGAGTCCACTGTGCCTGTATAGAGTTAACCATTTACTGCTCAATAATCCCTGGGAGCAGGGGACAGGCAGTGTGGTCCGGGAGCCCCAATTAAAAGGCTGTTTCAGAGACTTCTGTGCTGTCTATAGTTAACCATTTACTGCTCAATAATCCCTGGGAGCAGGGGCCAGGCAGTGTGGCCTCGGGAGCCCCCAATTAAAAGGCAGTTTCAGAGACCTCTGTGCTGAAGATAGTTAACCATTTACTGCTCAATAATCCCTGGGAGCAGGGGCCAGGCAGTGTGGCCTCGGGAGTCCCCAATTAAAAAGCTGTTTCATTGTCCTCTGTGCCTGTATATAGTTAACCATTTACTGCTCAATAATCCCTGAGAGCAAGGGTCAGGCAGTGTGGCCTCAGGAGCCCCCAATTAAAAAGCTGTTTCAGTGACCTCTGCGCCTGTATATAGTTAACCATTTACTGCTCAATAATCCCTGGGAGCAAGGGACAGGCAGTGTGGTCCGGGAGCACCCATTTAAAAAGCTGTTTCAGAGGCTTCTGCGCCTGTATATAGTTAACCATTTACTGCTCAATAATCCCTGAGAGCAGGGGTCAGGCAGTGTAGCCTCGGGTGCCCCCAATTAAAAAGCTGTTTCAGAGACCTATGTGCTGTATATAGTTAACCATTTACTGCTCAATAATCCCTGTGAGCAGGGGACAGGCAGTGTGGCTTCGGGAGCCCCCAGTTAAAAAGGTGTTTCAGAGAACTTTGTGCTGTATATAGTTAACCATTTACTGCTCAATAATCCCTGGGAGCAGGAAACAGGCAGTGTGGCCTCGGGAGCCCCCAATTAAAAAGATGTTTCAGAGGCCTCTGTGCTGTATATAGTTAACCATTTACTGCTCAATAATCCCTGGGAGCAGGGGTCAGGCAGTGTGGCCTCGGGAGCCCCCAGTTAAAAAGCTGTTACAGAGACCTCTGTGCTGTACGTAGTTAATCATTTACTGCTCAATAATCCCTGGGAGCAGGTGACAGACAGTGTGGCTTCGGGAGCCCCCAATTAAAAAAGCTGTTTCAGACGCCTTGTGCTGTATATAGTTAACCAATTACTGCTCAATAATCCCTTGGAGCAGGGGTAGGCTGTTTGGCCTTGGGAGTCCCCAATTAAAAAGCTGTTTCAGAGACCTTTGTGCCTGTATATAGTTAACCAATTACTGCTCAATAATCCCTGGAAACAGGGGACAGGCAGTGTGGTCCGGGAGCCCCTAATTAAAAAGCTGTTTCAGAGACCTCTATGCTGTATATAGTTAACCGTGTACTTCCCAATTACCCCTGGGAGCAGGGGACAGGTAGTTTGGCCTCGGGAGCCCCCATTTAAAAAGGTGTTTCAGAGACATCTATGCTGTACATAGTTAACCGTGTACTTCCCAATAATCCCTGGGAGCAGGGGACAGGCAGTGTGGCCTCGGGAGCTCCCAATTAAAAAGCTGTTTCAGAGACCTCTGTGCTGTATATAGTGAACCATTTACTTCTCAATAACCCGTGGCAGCGGGCGACAGCCAGTGAGGCCTTGGGAGCCCTCAATTAAAAAGCTGATTCAGAGACCTCTGTGCTGTATATAATTAACCATTAACTTCTCAATAATCCCTGGGAGCAGGGGACAGGCAGTGTGGTCCTGGAGCCCCCAATTAAAAAGCTGTTTCAGAGACCTCTGTGCCTGTATATAGTTAACCATTTACTTCTCAATAAACCGTGGGAGCAGGGGACAGGCAGTGTGGTCCGGGAGCCCCCAATTAAAAAGCTGTTTCAGAGACCTCTGTGCTGTATATAGTTAACCATTTAATGCTCAATAATCCCTCTGAGCAGGGTACAGGCAGTGTGGTCCGGGAGCTCCCAATTAAAAAGCTGTTTCAGAGACCACTGTGCTGTATATAGTTAATCATTTACTGCTCAATAATCCCTGGGAGCAGGGGACAGGCAGTGTGGCTCCGGGAGCCCCCAATTAAAAATCTGTGTCAGAGACCTCTGTGCTTTATATAGTTAACCATTCACTGCTCAATAATCCCTGGGAGCAGGGGACAGACAGTGTGACTTCGGGAGCCCCCAATTAAAAAAGCTGTTTCAGAGGCCTCTGTGCTGTACATAGTTAACCATTTACTGCTCAATAATCCCTGGGAGCAGGGGACAGGCAGTGCGGCCTCGGGAGCCCCCAATTAAAAAGCTGTTTCAGAGACCTATGTGCTGTATATAGTTAACCATTTACTGCTCAATAATCCCTGGGAGCAGGGGACAGACAGTGTGGCCTCGGGAGCCCCCAGTTAAAAAGGTGTTTCAGAGACCTATGTGCTGTATATAGTTAACCATTTACTGCTCAATAATCCCTGGGAGCAGGGGACAGGCAGTGTGGCCTCGGGAGCCCCCAATTTAAAAAGCTGTTTCAGAGGCCTCTGTGCTGTATATAGTTAACCATTTACTGCTCAATAATCCCTGGGAGCAGGGGTCAGGCAGTGTGGCCTCGGGAGCCCCCAATTAAAAAGCTGTTTCGGTGACATCTGTGCTGTACGTAGTTAACCATTTACTTCCCAATAATCCCTGGGAGCAGGGTACAGGCAGTGTGGCCTCGGGAGCCACCAATTAAAAAGCTGTTTCAGAGGCCTCTGTGCTGTATGTAGTTAAGCAATTACTGCTCAATAATCCCTGGGGGCAGGGGACAGGCAGTGTGGCCTCGGGAGCCCCCAGTTAAAAAGGTGTTTCAGATACTCTGTGCTGTATATAGTTAACCAATTACTGCTCAATAATCCCTGGGAGCAAGGGTAGGCTGTTTGGCCTTGCGAGTCCCCAATTAAAAAGCTGTTTCAGAGAACTTTGTGCCTGTATATAGTTAACCAATTACTGCTCAATAATCCCTGGGAGCAGGGGTCAGGCTGTTTGGCCTTGGGGACCAATTAAAAAGCTGTTTCAGAGACCTCTATGCTGTATATAGTTAACCGTGTCCTTTCCAATAATCCCTGGGAGCAGGAGACAGGTATTTTCGCCTCGGGTGCCCCCAAATAAAAAGCTGTTTCAGAGACCTCTGTGCCTGTATATAGTTAACCGTGTACTTCCCAATAATCCCTGGGAGCAGTGGACAGGCAGTCTGGCCTCGGGAGCCCCCAATTAAAAAGCTGTTTCAGAGACCTCTGTGCCTGTATATAGTTAACCATTTACTTCTCAATAATCCCTGGGAGCAGGGGACAGGCAGTGTGGCCTCGGGAGCCCATAATTAAAAAGCTGTTTCAGAGACCTCTGTGCTGTATATAATTAACCATTTACTTCTCAATAATCCCTGGGAGCAGGGGACAGGCAGTGTGGTCCGGGAGCCTCCAATTAAAAAGCTCTTTCATTGATCTCTGCGCCTGTATATAGTTAACCATTTACTGCTCAATTATCCCTCGGAGCAGGGGACAGGCAGTGAGGCCTCGGGAGCCCCCAATTAAAAAGCTGTTTCAGAGACCTCTGTGCTGTATATAGTTAACCATTTACTACTGCTCAATAATCCCTGGGAGCAGGGGACAGGCAGTGTGGTCCGGGAGCCCCCAATTAAAATGCTGTCAGAGAACACTGCGCGTGTATATAGTTAACCATTTACTGCTCAATAATCCCTGGGAGCAGGGGACAGGCAGTGTGGTCCGGGAGACCCCAATTAAAAAGCTGTTTCAGAGACCTCTGTGCTGTATACAGTTAACCATTTACTGCTCAATAATCCCTGGGAGCAGGAGACAGGCAGTGTGGCTTCGGGAACCTACAATTAAAAAGGTGTTTCAGAGAACTCTGTGCTGTATATAGTTAACCATTTACTGCTCAATAATCCCTGGGAGCAGGGGACAGGCAGTGTGGCCTCGGGAGACCCCAGTTAAAAAGGTGTTTCAGAGAACTCTGTGCTGTGTATAGTTAACCATTTACTGCTCAATAATCCCTGGGAGCAGGGGTCAGGCAGTGTGGCCTCGGGAGCCCCCAGTTAAAAAGCTGTTTCAGAGACCTCTGTGCTGTACGTAGTTAACAATTTACTTCCCAATAATCCCTGGGAGCAAGGTACAGGCAGTGTGGCCTCGGGAGCCCCCAATTAAAAAGCTGTTTCAGAGACATCTGTGCTGTACAAGGTTAACCATTTACTGCTCAATAATCCCTGGGAGCAGGGGACAGGCAGCGTGGCCTCGGGAGCCCCCAGTTAAAAAGGTGTTTCAGATACTCTGTGCTCTATATAGTTAACCATTTACTGCTCAATAATCGATGGGAGCAGGGGACAGGCAGTGTGGGCTTGAGAGCCCCCAATTTAAAAGCTGTTTCAGAGACTTCTGTGCCTGAATATAGTTAACCATTTACTGCTCAATAATCCCTAGGAGCAGGGGACAGGCAGTGTGGCCTCGGGAGCCCCCAATTAAAAAGCTGTTTCAGAGACCTCTGTGCTGTATATAATTAACCATTTACTGCTCAATAATCCCTGGGAGCAGGGGACAGGCATTGTGTCTCCGGGAGCCCCCAATTAAAAAGCTGTTTCAGAGACCTCTGTGCTGTATATAATTAACCATTTACTGCTCAATAATCCCTGGGAGCAGGGGACAGGCATTGTGTCTCCGGGAGCCCCCAATTAAAAAGCTGTTTCAGAGACCTCTGTGCTGTATATAATTAACCATTTACTTCTTGTAGCGCACAATGACTTACGAGAGAGACGAGTAGAGATGAAGTCGATGAGGCTTTATTAAGCGAGACTTGTCCCCAGCAGTTCAGCAACAGAATGGAGTGGCGGGGAGAAGCTTGGGTCCTTATACTCCGCCTTCAGGGCGGAGCCAGGAGTCAACAGCCAACCAGGACCCGGGATCTGTCAGCCAATAGCATCACGGCTTCACCGTCCCACATGACCCCAAATACATACTACCACATTCACCCCTTGTTAAAAATGAACCCGGCGGGGTGGTGGTTCGCATGGTGGTAGGGGTTTACAAGGCTGGTCCTGGGAGGAAAATTTTGGGCATATCATTACAGTTTTAGCCCTACACTGGGCTATGTACAAGGTTTGTGAAACTACTTCCAATATTAGTAAGTGAAAATGTTTTTGTTACAGTCCAACAACATTCTTGGTGTCACGCCGATGCCACGAGTCGAGCGGGCGGTCTGGTCTTCCTTGTCGATCGCCTCAGCCCCGGTGGTGGTGCAGGTGCTTGTTCCCGCATTGTCGTCTCCGGGAGCTTTTCGGTGTCTGCTTCTGCTTCACTCCTGGTCGGACATGGGAGGAGGACCGATCCTCCCGGGAAGGGGGCGGTCGCGGGGTGCGCCGGTGGCAGGGAGGGGGTGATCGGTGTCGGGGGGGTGTGTGTTGCCGGTGGGCGCCAGATCCCGCAGGGAGACCGTGTCCTGTCGGCCGTCGGGGTACGCCACGTAGGCGTACTGCGGGTTCGCGTGGAGGAGGTGAACCCTCTCGACCAACGGGTCCGACTTGTGCGCCCGCACATGTTTCCGGAGCAAGATGGGTCCTGGGGCCGCCAGCCAGATCGTCAGCGACGTTCCAGAGGAGGACCTCCTAGGGAAGACAAGGAGGCGCTCATGGGGCGTATGGTTAGTGGTGGTACACAGCAGCGACCGGATGGAGTGGAGAGCGTCCGGGAGGACCTCCTGCCACCGGGAAACTGGGAGATCCTTGGACCGTAGGGCCAGTAGGACGGTCTTCCAGACCGTGCCGTTCTCCCTCTCTACTTGCCCGTTCCCCCGGGGGTTGTAGCTGGTCGTCCTGCTCGAGGCTATGCCCTTGCTGAGCAGGAACTGGCGCAGCTCGTCACTCAAGAAGGAGGACCCCTGTCGCTATGGATATATGCTGGGCAACTGAACAGTGTGAATATGGTGCCAAGGGCTTTAATGACTGTGGCCGCTGTCATGTCGGGGCAGGGGATGGCGAAGGGGAAACGGGAGTACTCGTCCACCACGTTCAGGAAGTACGTGTTGCGGTCGGTGGAGGGGAGGGTCCCTTTGAAATCCAGACTGAGGCGTTCAAAGGGA